>NC_141990.1:132801919-133131919 GCF_049901715.1 Pseudonaja textilis | reverse complement strand
ACCCTAACCCTAATACTAACCCTAATTCCTAACCCTCACCGTAACCCTAAACCTAAACCTAAACCTAATCCGAAACCAAACACTAACCCTGACCCTGACCCTGACCCTGACCCTGGCCCTGACCCTCACCCTCACCATAACCCTGACCCTGACCCTAACACTAACCCTAATTCCTAACCCTCACCATAACCCTAACCCTAACCCTAACCTAAACCCTAACCCTAAACCTGACACTAACCCTATCAATAATCCTAATACTAACCCAAACCCAAACCCTTGGACTAACCCTAAACCTATCCCTAATCCTAGTGCTAATCCTAACCTTAAACCTTAAACCTGACCCTAACCCTAACTCTAACTTTAACCCTAACTCTAACTCTAACCCTGACCCTAACCCTGACCCTAACTCTAACTTTAACCTTAACCTTAACCTTAACCCTACCCCTAACCCTAATCCTAACCCTACCCCTAACCGTAACCGTAACCCTAACCCTATCCCTATCCCTAACCCTAACCCTAACCCTCACCCTCACCCTAACCCTAACCCTACCCAAACTCTAACCCTAAACGTAACCCAAACCCTAACCCTAATGCTAAGCATAATGTTCAACTGTGAATTCATTGGCGACGTCCATTTTCCACCTCAAATGCATGGGGACCTAACCCTAACCCTAACACTGACCCTAACCCTAAACCTAAACGTAACCCTAACCCTAACCCTAACCCTAACCCTAACCCTAAACATAACCCAAACACTAAGCCTAATGCTAAGCATAATGTTCAACTGTGAATTCATTGGCGACGTCCATTTTCCACCTCAAATGCATGGGGACCTAACCCTAACCCTAACCCAAACCCTAACCCTAACACTGACCCTAACCCTAACCCTAAACGTAACCTAACCTAACCTAATGCTAAGCATAATGTTCCACTGTGAATTCTTTGTCGACATCCAATTTCTGCCTCAATTCATGGGAACCTAACCTAACCTAAACCGAACTCTAACCCTAAACCTAAGCCTAACCTTAACCCTAATGCTAACCCTCACCCTCCAATTCAGTTTTTCCCTCGATTTTACCTGGAAAGGTAGAAAAGCCTGACTGAAAAGGTAATACCCCTCCTAAGCATAATGTGGCTCTGTGAATTCATTGGCGCGTCCATTTCCGCCTAGACTTCATCAGGACCTAACCTAACCTAACCCTAACTTTCGAATCCTAAGACTAACACTCACCCGCCAATGCAGTTTTCCATGGATTTTACCTGGAAAAGTGGAAAAGCCTGACTGAAAAGGTAATACCACTCCTAAGCATAATGTGGCACCTTGTGAATTCATTTGCGACGTCCATTTCCTCCTCGACTTCATTGGGACCGAACCTAACACTAACACTAACCTAACCTAACCTAACGTAACCTTAACCTAACCTAAACGTATCCTAACCTAATCTTAATGCTAAGCATAATGTTCCACTGTGAATTCTTTGTAGACATCCAATTTCTGCCTCGAATTCATGGGAACCTAACCCTAACCCTAACCCTAACCCTAACCCTAACCCTAACCCTAACCCTAACCCTAACCCTAATGCTAAGCGTAATGCTGCATTGTGAATTCATTGGCGATATCCATTTTCCGCCTCGACTTCATCAGGACCTAACCTAACCCTAACCCTAACCTAACCTAACCTAACCTAACCTAACCCTAACCTAACCTAAACCTAAACCTAAACCTAAACCTAAACCTAAACCTAACCTAAACGTAACCCAAACCCTAACCCTAATGCTAAGCATAATGTTCAACTGTGAATTCATTGGCGACGTCCATTTTCCACCTCAAATGCATGGGGACCTAACCCTAACCCTAACACTGACCCTAACCCTAACCCTAAACGTAACCCTAACCCTAACCCTAATGCTAAGCATAATGTTCCACTGTGAATTCTTTGTCGACGTCCAATTTCTGCCTCGAATTCATGGGAACCTAACCCTAACCCTAAACCGAACTCTAACCCTAAACCTAAGCCTAACCTTAACCCTAATGCTAACCCTCACCCTCCAATTCAGTTTTTCCATCGATTTTACCTGGAAAGGTAGAAAAGCCTGACTGAAAAGGTAATACCCCTCCTAAGCCTAATGTGGCTCTGTGAATTCATTGGCGACGTCTATTTTCTGCCAAGACTTCATCAGGACCTAACCCTAACCCTAACCCTAACCCTAACTCAAATCCTAAGACTAACACTCACCCGCCAATGCAGTTTTCCATGGATTTTACCTGGAAAAGTGGAAAAGCCTGACTGAAAAGGTAATACCACTCCTAAGCATAATGTGGCACTGTGAATTCATTTGCGACGTCCATTTTCCTCCTCGACTTCATTGGGACCGAACCCTAACCCTAACCCTAACCCTTACCTAACCTAACCTAACCTAACCTAACCCTAACTAAACTAAACTCCTAACCTGTAATCTCCTTGACCCTAACCCTAACCCTGACCTAACCCTGACCTGACCTCACCCTAACTCTAACCTAATCCTAACCTAACCCTGACCCTAACCCTAACTCTACCACAACCTAACCTAACAACCGTAACCTCCATAACCTAACCTAACCCTTCCCTAACCTAACCCTAACCTCTAACTCTAACTTTAACCCTAACCTAACCCTCACAACCTAACCCTCACCTAACCTCACCCTACTCTAAGCCTCCTACCCACCCTAATCTAACCTAATAATTCACTAATCCTAACCCTAATGACCTATCATCAATATTCTAATCCTAACCCTAATGCCTCAACCCTATCCTCAACCACAACCCTAACCCTAACACTGATCCTATCCCTATCAATAATTCTAATCCTAACCCTAACCCTATGAATAACCCTAATCGTAACCTCAACCACAACCACAACCCTAACCCTAACCCTAACCCTGACCCTATCCCTATCAATAATTCTAATCCTAACCCTAACCCTATGACTAACCCTAATCCTAACCTCAACCACAACCACAACCCTAACCCTAACTATAACCCTGACCCTGATGCTGACCTGAACCTAACCCTAACCTTTACCCTAAGCCTAACTTAACCCTAACCCTAACCCTAAACCTTACTCTATCTTTAACCCTAACCCTATCCCTGACCCTGACCCTATTCCTATCAATAATTCTAACCCTAACCCTTTGACTAACCCTAACCCTAACCCTAACTCTAACCCTAACCCGAACCCTAACCCTAACCCTGACCCCATCCCTATCAATAATACTAATCCTAACCCTAACCCTATGACTAACTCTAATCCTAAACTCAACCACATCCACAACCCTAACCCTAACCCTAAGTCTCACCCTAACCCTAACCCTAACCCAAACCCTATCAATAATCCTAATCCTAACCCTAACCCTAACCCTTGGACAAACCCTAAACCTATCCCTAATCCTAGCGCTAACTTTAACTTTAATCCTAACTTTAACCCTTACTCTAACCCTGACCCTGACCCTATCCCTAACCCTATCTCTAACTTTAACCCTAAGCCTAACCCTAACCCTATCCCTATCAATAATTCTAATCCTAACCCTAACCCTATGACTAACCCTAATCCTAACCTCAACCACAACCACAACCCTAACCCTAACTCTAACCCTGACGCTGACCCTGACCCTAACCCTAACCTTTACCCTAAGCCTAACTTAACCCTAACCCTAACCCTAACTCTAACTTTAACCCTAACCCTATCCCTGACCCTGACCCTATTCCTATCAATAATTCTAACCCTAACCCTAACCCTTGACTAACCCTAACCCTAATCCTAATGCTAACCCTAACCCTAACCCTAACCCTGACCCTATCTCTATCAATAATACTAATCCTAACCCTAACCCTATGACTAACCCTAATCCTAACCTCAACCACAACCACAACCCTAACCCTAACCCTCACCCTAACCCTAATCCTAATCCTAACCCTAACTCTAACCCTTGGACTAACCCTAAACCTCTCCCTAATCCTAGCGCTAACCCTAACTTTAACCCTAACTTTAACCCTAACCCTAACCCTGACCCTGACCCTGACCCTAACCCTAACCCTAACCCTATCCCTATCAATAATTCTAATCCTAACCCTAACCCTATGACTAACCCTAACCTCAACCAGCACCAGAACCCTACCCTTAACCCTAACCCTAACCCTAACAAGTTTAATTCTAAAGGTAAAGTTTTCCCTCACACATATGCGCTCGTCGTTTCCAGCTCTAGGAGGCGGTGCTCATCTCCATTACAAAGCCAAAGTATCAGTGCTGTCCAAAGACCTCTCTGAGGTCATGTGGCCGGCATGATTAAATGCTGAAGGCACACTGTACGCTGTTTCCTTCCCACCAAAGGGGTCCCTTTTTTTCTTCTTGCATTTTTACATGCTTTCAAACTACTGGGTTGGCGGAAGCTGGGACAAGTAACTGGAGCTCACTCCATTACGCGGGGCTAGGGATTCGAATCACCGAACTGTTGACCTTTCTGATCAACAAGCTTGATCAGAAACAAGCTCAGTCTTAGACACTAGAGCCACGCTAGACAACCCTAAAATGAGCAAGAGGTTTTTGCAAGTGGCATCAAGAGAAGAAAACATATCTAAAACATAAACATTCACTTATACAGAGAGTCAGGCCTGCAAAGGGGATTGCCAAGATCTAATGGTGGGTAGTGGTGTAACTTACTGTGTTGCACCTGCTGTAAAAATTTATTTCAGTCCATGTATGCATGTTTGTACGGTATTGTGAAAGGAGATAATTAAAAGAGAACTGTAGAATATTTAATAAGAAAGCAGCCTCCTGATTTTCAGCTCAGTGTCAATTTCTTTCCTTGAGTCTCATCTGTGCTCCACTGAAACTTCTCAGGCAATTAAGGTGAATTAGGTGGCACAATGGTTAGAATGCGGTATTGCAGGCCGACTCTGCCTACAGCCAGCAGTTTGATTCTCACTGGCTAATAGTTGACTCGGCTTTCCATCCTTCCAAGGTAGGTAAAATGTAGATCCAGGTTGTTGGGAGCAATAGGCTGACACTGTAAACTGCTTAGAGAGGGTTGTAAAAGACTATGAAGCAATACATAAGTCTAAGTGCTATTGCTAAAGTGAATTAGATTCAGATCAAGGAATGATTGTGCAAGAGGGGTTCCTTGCATGCTGATAGCAGCAAAGAAGAAAGCTTCAAGAGATTACATTTTGCCAGCAATGGCACTTTGAGAATAAAAATGAAAAATTTTGATAGCCAAAACTTGGACTAGTTATTATGACCTAGAAATAAAGCATCAGACCATAAAGTAGCTTCACAAAGATTTAACTGCAAAGTGGGGAGGGACCCTCAGTTACAGTTTTTGGGGGAATACAGATGTTTTTATTTGCAGAGATTTCCTTGATTCCTGCACCCTTATCCATTCAGAGCACCGCAGTGCAACACTCAAAACTTTGAGGTAATTGATTAAGCAGAAGTCAGGAGCCCAAAAAGGAAATTTTGCAACAATCAGACAAGATTCATTCAAAAAATAATTACAAATTTAAATTTCATTGATTTAATTAATCTGTCATAAGTTCATATTTGGCCTCATACAACTTGTATTTTTTCCTTCAAATTGATGTAATTCTTTGTGGCCATTATTTGACTTAAGAGAAATGTTGGGAAGGAATGTAGGACTTGCTGAAGAGATAAAATAAAGGATTACTTTGTAGTGTCCTTAAGAAGCTTGTTCATTTTTGAGAAAACTATTTAGCGAGTGATGGTGATGTGGAGAAGTAAAAAAGAGCTAATTTCAAGAACTATCTCCCTGTTTTATTTATTAAAATATCCCTATTTAAAGTTATGGAAGTGGAGGCATCATTTTTCATTCAATCCTTTGTTATATTTGTATTGCAGCTGTTTGAGTTAGACCATTGACTATGCAACTATCAAATCCATTATTTCCATTAGCTTACAGCTTTGCTTTGATGTCAATAAACTTTCTAGCCATGTTGTTTTAGCTATAAATATTTTTATCATCATTCTGAAATTTTATTGGCCTGGCCTCTAGGGACACAGTAAACGGAGTTATAGATTAAATGTCAGAATAAAGTTCATCCTGCTTGTGATTCACTCAGATAAGTTCTGCAGCTTTATAAATTTGTTATTACTCATATTTGGACAAGGCTGGGTTTCTGGAAAAGAACTGAGAATTCTTAAACCCGAGATGTATTAAACAACATGCCCTGAAAACCACGTATCATGGTTTCATTTGCCAGTTCATCTTGGTCTACAGATTACTTATATCTCACATAATGGCTTTTTTAAATAAAGTTGGAGTTCTCTCAAACAGAGCTTCTTTATCTCAGTCTCGGGAAAAGAAGGATTAGGAGTGACATGATAGCAGTGTTCCGATATTTGAGGGGCTGCCACAAAAAAGAGGGAGTCAACCTATTTTCCAAAGCAGTAGAAGGAATGGATGGAAACTAAACAAGGGGAGAAGCAACCGAGAACTAAGGAGAAATTTCCTGACAGTGAGAACAATTGAACCATGGAAAAACCTGCCCCCCCAAATTGTGGGTCTCCAACACCGGAGGTTTTTAAGAAGAGATTGGACAACCATTTGTCTGGAATGCGATAAGGCCGTGATGGCGAACATACAGCACACGTGCCAGAAGTGGCACGCAGAGCCACTTCTGCCAGCACGCGAGAGGTTGCCCAAAAGTACCCCACTGCGCATGCACACATGCACCGCCACCTGACAGCTGATTGTCGGGTACCTGGTGCGCATGCGCAGGGGCGTGGGGTGTGTGGGAGATGCATGTGCACGCACAGAGACGCAGTAAGCGGGGGGGGTCTCACGCACATGCACAGAGATGTGCGGCCCACATGGGGGGATTGAGTGCGCATGCACAGAGATGCATGGGTCATGGGGGGGTCATGCATACATGCACAGGGGGCATGAGGGGGCCCAGCATGCATTGCCTTCTGGGTGCTGGTACGTGAGCGTGCATGCAATTTTCGGCATGGGAGTCGAAAAAGGTTAGCCACCACTGCTATAGGGTCTCCTGCGTGAGCAGGGGGTTGGATTAGAAGACCTCTAAGGTCCCTTCCAACTCTGTTATATAAATTTGAATTAATATGACAGCCACAAAATATCTGGTCTGTAGACTAAAACAGGGGCCCACAACCTTGGCAACTTTAAGACTTGTGGACTTCAACTCCCAGAATTCCCCAGCTAGCTTTGCTTTGCTTTGCTGTCTGAGGAATTCTGGGAGTTGAAGTCCACAAGTCTTAAAGTTGCTAAGGTTGGAGACCCCTGGACTAGAATACAAGTTAAACTGAATCCCAGAGAGAGGAAATAACAAGCCAGTTCTATAATGTTGCCAAGAATCAATATGAACCTGTAGAGTTGACTTTGACTTTACTTGTGTTCCTACTGACTCTTCCCTCTGTCATATGGTATATTGATTTGAGAAGAAAACTATTTTATTCACCAAAATATATCCTTAGTGGGAGTCTTGTCTCAAATCAACTGACAATTTGCTAATGGAAGAAGATGACAAGGTTTCTATTTTTGTTTCAGTCTAATCTTACTTTTAGATTTAGAGGAGTACCTTAAAGGGGGGGCATTTTTTCAGGTTAATAGAATATCTCTTTGCAAGAGCTTCTGGGATTTCTAATAAATCAATTGGAGAGATAACATCTCGGAGTGATTGATATCATGAATACTTTCTGGATGCTTGACACATCCATGGTTATACGTTGAACAATGATATTACAGTACCTGCTGAGGGATATACACGGTTGATCATTGGATCCTTTTGGTCCAGAAGCTCTGGGTGACCAGTTCACTCAGTCTGGCTCTTAAATTGCTGCAGAGTCGGTTTATACCTATTCTAATTAGGCTTCTGGGCATCGCTGTGTTCCTGAATCTCATTTGTCTTCTTCTCTTGATCCTGTCTCCAGTCTACACATCTGTCTCAATCCTGTCTCCTAGTTTAGTCTTTGGTTCCAACTCATCCTTCAGTCCTGGCTGACAGTTCTGCTCATCACTTCTGCTAACCTTTGTCTTAAGCTTACTGCTCTCCGTGTCTATCAAAAAGCCAGGAACTGATCTGACAGTCGAATCAAACTTCTTCTCTCAGTTAAAGGAATGCATTCAGGGTTAGCATAAAATTCCACACTTCAAGACTGGCCCTACATTATGTACACAGGGAAGAACAATTTGCGGAGAGGGATAATAGTATGATATCATTGGTTGATTTGGGAGCAGGTCTCAGCTGTTCAGCCGAAGTTCAGAAAGAAAGGGAAATAAAGCTCCACGGCAAATTGAAAAGTCTTTATTCGTCCATATATTGTTCCGGGTTCGGGTAACAACAAGCATCAAAAATGATAGTAAAGCCAGCTCTGGCGCACCTCACAGCCAGAGCTGTATTTATCCACTAGATAATAATGTAATGGGTTTATCCACCATTCGGTCACCGCTACTGCTTAATTTCCGGTCACCATGTAACCCTCGATATCATGCATTCTTCTGTTAATTATTTACCCTCCTTTACCATCCCCTCATCACAGCACACTTTCCATATTCCACCAACTCCCCTGTGCTCTCCCGGTGTATATTCACCCCCCAAGGTCACTGTTTTAATGGTCAGCATGTTCATCGCTCTGCCAATAGCTGCCCGCAACCTGTGATAGTTCAGCGTCTGACGTCATCAGGGATCATCGTCCATCTCCATTGGCAATTCCAACCCGGTGTCGGTCAGCCGACAGTTGCTTCCTACCGCGGTAGAATACTCAGTGTCATGGTTCCAGCATGCCATGGGGACGTGACAGCAGGAAGGACCTAAGTATCAGAGAAATAGTAGATAGTAATAGCAAAAGTGCCCCCACAGGAGGTTTCTGAGGCTCAGAAGGCCCAGAAATGGAGTGCAGAGGGGGGGTGCTGCCCCCATGCTCCATTTTTTTCCTTCCTGAGCCCCAGGGAAGCCTTCCAGGAGCAAAAACACCCCCCAGGAGGCTTCCTTGTGGCCCAGAAGGCCCAAAAAATGGGGGAGGCTGCCAAAAAGATAGAAAAAAGAAGCCACACCCACCCAGTCGCATGGCCACATCCACTTAGCCATGCCCACCTAGCCACGCCCACAGAACCAGTTGTTACAAATTTGAATCCCACCCCTGGTTGCTAGTGCTTAATTACTAGTACTTATTATTGTCACACAACTGATTCTATATAGAGTATGGATAAATAAAAGAGACAATTATTCAGTAAGCCTGAATTGTGATATGTATTGTCTAGCATTGCCAAATACTTAAAGGGGAAAAATCCATATAGTTTCTGCAAATGAGATAAATACACTTGTATCCAACATTAAGATTATCTGCACAAAGAAGTAAACAGATTTTTATAAAGCAGATGCTAAGAGCCCGGAAGAATTGAAACTCAATAAAGAGATCAAGATTGCGAAGCTGAAGAGTTCAATGATAATGTTCCAAGAATTTCTGGCAATGAATTTTGATTGTTTTGACAAGTCTGGGTGTTCATAAGATAGACAAAGTAGTCTATTAGATGCAGGCAAAGATAGCTGTTCATCTGCTCCCTTTTGCAAACATACATATCTATCATGTGTTATTATTAGACTATAAGACTTCAAAGAAGGCATAATTTTGGGGGGGAAGTGGACATGTTCTTCCCCAATATTTTAATGTAACTGTGGTGATTAGTGTGCCATAAGATAAATAGTGAATAAGAATTTAATTTGCAATCTCTCATCATTTTTTTCAAAGAGAAAAAACACTTACTAGATGCAACTCTCAGAAATAATATTTAGATGGCTGAAACATACTGGTCTAACTTGTCAGGTCTAACTAGAAGTATAAGATCCAGTAGGTTTCAAATGTGTGAATCAAAGCTCTCAGCTGCTGTGGGCAGCACAGCCATTGGCTGAAGATATTGAGAGTCAGAGGCAAATATTGTACATCTGGAAGTTCCCAGCTTCCGAAAAGACTGTTTGAATGGAAATTGCCATGCTTTGAATCCATTCACAATGGATAGACAGACAGACAGAAGATACAGATAAGAGTTAGACAGAGAGGTGGTATAATATGGATCACATTAAGCATATAGGTTGACATGTCTATATGTGTTTATATGTATGTGTGTAGGGAGGAGAGAAGGGACACGATGGCTCAGTGGCTAAGACTTTGAACTTGTTGATCAGAAAGGTCGACAGTTCAGCAGTTTGAATCCCTAGCACTGCATAACGGAGTGAGCTCCTGTTACTTGTCCCAGCTTCTGCCAATCTAGCAGTTCAAAAGCATGTAAAAATGCAAGTAGAAAAATAAGAACAACTTTGGCGAGAAGGTAACCGCACTCCGTGCACCTTCGGCGTTTAGTCACGCCAGCCACATGCCCACAGAGACGTCTTCAGACAGCACTGACTCTTCGGCTTTGTAATGGAGATGAGCACTGCCCCCTAGAGCCGGAAACGACTAGCATGTATATCCAAGGGGAACCTTTACCTTAACCATTTTAGGGAGGAGAGAGAGATAGGTAGTTCATAAAGAGATGCTTTCGTTCATTGTACATTTATTAAATATACATTTCTTGTTTGCTTTAAATCATTTATAGTATATCCTGTACTTCAGGAGAAAAAAAAATAGCTCCCATTTTTGCTCTTCTGTAATATATGTGGGAAAAAAAATTGGATAACACAGGCATTTTCTGGATGGACTTACAAACAGCCTCAATTTATGAACCATAATTGAACCTGGCAATTACAGAAGCTATCATGGTTGTAAAGCAGGTCAGCACATGACTGGACTGAATTTTACTATGCTTTTTGCAGTAGTTATTACATAAACACCGCAGTCCCTCAGCAAAAGCACTGTTTGCTATGGGGCCTATTTTTCCCAGAAACAAGAAATAAATGCTGGTTTCCAGAGGGGAGGGAAATGCCATAAATGGCAGTCACATGACCGTGGGACCCTGCAAATGATCGTAAATGCAGGCTGGTTACCAAGTACCCAAAACGCAGTCATGTGACTGTGGCGGCGGAACAGCCATCATAACTTCTCAACCTCGTTGTAACTTTCTGAGGGGGCCACTAAGTGGCTGGTCATAAGTCAAGGAGTGGTGACTGTAGTTGGCCATTCCTCCCTGTTGAGACCACATAATGCACTAAACCTGCTTTTGCTGGTGCATGGTCACACAACGTCGGATCATCAGATCACCTCTCATATAGCTAGTTAGAAAACAGAACATAGAACAGCATTGGAAGATCATCTAGTCCATCCCCCTGCTTGAGCAGGAGAAGTCTATACCATTTCAATTTGAATGGCTACCCAGTCTCTTCTTGAATGCTTCCAGTGTTGGAACACCCACAACTTCTGAAAGCAAGCCATTCCATTGGTTAATGTCCAATATGTATTGGCCAGTTAGGAAATTTCTCCATAGTTCTAGGTTGCTTCTCTCCTTGATTAGTTTCCATCCATTGTTCCTTGTTCTGCCTTCTGGTGCTTTAGAGAATAATTTGCCTCTCAGCCTAATGCAGATGTTATTGGTGACATCTGTCATTTTCCTCAAGACTCACCAGAGTCCTCTGCATGAGAATCCCCATCTGAGATTGCACTAATTCTGATCTCCCCAGACAGAAGGGGTACCAGGATAATTTTGGGCACTCCCTGTCCTATTCTATACCTGAGAAAGGAAGCAACATGCCGTTCTAATACTCTTTCCAAACAATGTGCTACTTGAGGATAATATTGCCAGTCTTGATTTTAACAAAGCACTAAAATCAGCAGCAGAAACATGCCACAGAAAAATCAAAAATCAAAGCAGAAAAGGAATAAGGAAGATTATTCCAGTCAATAATATTTGCTGGTCTGCTTTGAACCAGTGTAGGTTCTTTTTTCAGCATTTACTGTCTGCTTAAACAAACATTGGATATAATGACACCTTCCAGAGAGATCTCTTTCTCAAATTCAATCGCTAGTTTGATGCAAATGAGGTAGTGGGTTTGTGGGGAGAATTGAAGAATGAGCTGCTGAAAAAATGAACAAACTCGTGAATTATCTCATTGCTATTCCCTGGCAACCTGAACCACAAGCTTGGTGATATAGTTCAATTTGTCTCCTAATTGCATCTTTTCCTGAATCCTCAAATATAGATTGAAGACTAACTTGTGTTACTCTATCGAGCGATAGGCCATTCAGCCGATACAGCAAGGATTCTAAGAGGACAACTAACAAACAAACAACTATTTTGAATTATAGCTCTGTGGCAAATTGTACTTTTAAAAAATAATCTTAATGCTGCTAGCCTGAGTGCTGTTTTTTACTTAGAAGGGCATTTTCAAGCATATGTTTATTAAATGACAAAAAAATGTTCTTCCAGATGCAGCTGTTACCATAGTAAAGATAATGGACAAGATGCTAATTGGAAGACATTAAAAAATTAAGAAGGGTGAACTCAGGGTAATTGCAATCCTCCTTCCCAAGGAAAAAAAAATGTGGTCCATCTATTTACAAATTCTTAGACATTGCTGAAACACATGTATATGCACATATCTGCACATTGCTTTCATATATTTATCCTGCTATTTAGGCTGAAGGAGAGAGTTTGGTCTAGTAGCTTAGGCGCTGGCTTAGAAACCAGGAGACCATATATTCTAATCCCATAAAAGCTGGTTGGGTGACTTTGGGCCAATCACCAAGAGACGATGAATTCTAGTCTAGTTTAATTTAGGTTACTTTATTGTCATTGCACCTCATACAACGAAATCAAACACCATCTTCAGTGCACATCATGACCATGAAAATTAACACAAACATACATCCTTCACACTTCACACCTTGAGCCAAAAAACCCCGACACCGCACCTACACTGCACTATACAGTAGAATTCAAAAGAGCTACTTTCCTGGGATAAAAGCTGTTTTTCAGTCCCACCTTAAGCACGTAAGCTGGCTGGGTAACTTTGGGCCAGTCACTCTCTCACAGCCCAATCCACCTCACAGGGTTATCATGATGGGGAGAATAGGAGGTAGAAGGAGCCCTGGGCATGTTTGCCACCTTGAGCTACTTATAAAAGTAATAATGGCAGGATATGCATAAATACATAAAATCAGTTGGAGTTCAACAACATACTGGTAGTGTCATACTCATTCTGATATATTTCATAAAAATGAGAAAAATTGCAGCATGCATATGCAGCTATTCTGGAAAAGTCAGATCTGTTCACTTTCGCATAGTGCCAGGTAGATTAGAAAAAAATGTTGGCTGCATGCAGCCATTTGTATTATTTAAAGTGATCAACAATTTATGACCACTAGGGAGGCGGGCGGGTGCTGTGTTGGTGTTTTATGGTTGCTTCTGTAATTGCTAACTATGCAGTTTGACTGAGATGCTAGATGCATGCAACATATGTTTAAATTGTACAGGAGAGGATAAAGAAGAATTATTTCTACTTATGGTCGTGCAAGCCTATCACAAAGTTTTACTGTGCTAAATACAAGCGAGGTTTGCTATCACCTATGAAATGAACCAGAACAACTTCAACAAATTCGTATCAAAGTGCAATTTGTTTTCATTAAAATAGTCTGTGATTTAGTTTGAGGGAATGAGCAAAAAAACAAAATGTGAATGGTAAATGCTGAAGGAAGGAAGAATTGGAAGGGGAGGGAGACCCCAGCCTTCAACTCACTAATTCCAAACAATAGAATAAATCGCAGCAGCCAAATCAAAATATGTCCTGTTGCCTCTAGCAAAAACATTTTTGACATAAACTAAACAAGAAGGTATTGTATCTAACGAATCCTAGGCATTGCATCTTCCACTTCTGCTATATTTTGTAGAGAAAAAAATAAAATATAGAATAAATATGGCATATACTGGCATAATAAAATTCCATTTATTCTCCAAGCTGAAACTTTCCAACAGCTGTCAAGCACAGGCCCAGATCTGCCTGGGAAACATCCACAGGCTCTGCTATTGTGTCAAGGGGTCTTTTAAAACAGTAGAGTCACAACCTGAGGGAGCCTACAGCCTCAAAAGAGCTCAAAATGTTGACAGCACATTGTTTTTTAGTGTTTTGTAATATACACGACCCCATCATAATAATCCTAGGCAAGAAAAATGCACAAAACAAACCAAATATGCTCCTTCCACAATCCACAGTCAAACCAGTAAAATATTTGTTAACACCACCACACATGCACAAGAGAGTCCAATACAGCCCAGCAGAACGTCTAGGCTCCCCAGTAGGCATAACCACTTCCTAAAACCAGGGATAGGTACCACCGGAACTTCTGCAGGAAAACTGATCCAAAGAAATTGGTCAGCTACTAGGAAGGCTACCCCTCCTTTGACCTCTTGGAGGAGGAACCCCTAAAGCAGACCTAGTTCAAAAAATATGGTTTCTAAAGTAAACTGAAGCCAAGCCATAAGCAGCTTTACATGTTAAAATCAACACTTTGAATTGTACTCAGAAACCTACTGATGGACAATGCAATGTATCTAATACCAACTTATTCTGCCCACCAGCAGCGGATTAAGGTTCACTGGTGCCCTAAGCACTGACAAATCTTGGTGCCCTCCTCCTGTGTACATGCTGTACAAACGAAGTTATATTCTCAACATTGTGGTGCCCCCTTTGGGCCTGGTGCCCTAAACACATGCTTAGTCTGCTTAATGGTTAACATGCCACTGCTGCCCACTGAACTGTCATCCTACCATCAAGGAGTCTGCTGTATCCTGGAACAACCACA
Organism: Pseudonaja textilis; assembly: GCF_049901715.1. Lineage (NCBI taxonomy): Eukaryota > Metazoa > Chordata > Lepidosauria > Squamata > Elapidae > Pseudonaja > Pseudonaja textilis. Next base: position 133,117,177 of record NC_141990.1, on the reverse strand, counting down.
ATTTCCAGGTAGTCAACTCCAGGTAAAAGGTATTCTGCCTGGGGTGATAAAGTGTTTTTAAGTTCTCCTCTTTCAGGGAGGGCTGCTACTGGGACAAGGGACCCTGTTCACCAAAAAGAGTTATGCATACAGATGAACTCCCAAATCCCTGACCTGTTCCTTCTATCTATCTTACTAGAAGTCATCTCATTTTGTCCATCCAATCAATGGCAACCTGGACACTACTTCCACTTCATCCTTAGGTTAAACCAGGGTTAGCATATGCAATATAACTGATAGATGACATCTTCCAAATATTTCATATAAACGCATTATGATTCGTCACATAGTCAGCCAGATGTTCAGACTGGATTTGGCATTTTTTAAAATATATTTTTATTACATTTCTTTTGTTACATCATAAAACATCATGGTATCAACAACGTTCTTGGCATCTATACAGGTTTTTTGTTTAAATATCATAATACATTATGTTACATTTGTCTACTACTAAATAATAGCTTTAACTATGATTACTATTCTTATATCTTTATATAATTTACAACATTTTGTTATACTTTCTTAAGGGTTGTTTCAATTAAAATTTTTGTCTCACTTCTTCGTTCTGTTTGTTAGCCATTTATACCAATTATTCCAAATAGAAAAGAATTCAGTTGTCTTTTTCTTTCAATTTCATTGTTAACATATTCATTGGATTTGGCATTTTTGCGTACCTATTGAGTCCTTTCCAAGGACCTGGAACAGGCAGATCGGCATGTTTGATGCTGTTATAGATATTACATCACAGGATGTAAGCTATTCCACGTAAAACTGCCTTTTGCAATTGACTGGTGGTGATTTTGTCAGTACTGATGGTGTTCAAGTGGCACTCCAGTTGTTCTGGGATTGCACGCAAGGCACCTGTTGTTGGTACTACTTGTGTTGCTTTTGCCACAGTCATTCCATTGCTATTTGTAGATCTTTGTATTTTGTTATCTTTTCCAGTTCTTTCTTTCGTTATTTTCTCCAGTTCTGCTGTCTCCAGGCACTATCATGTCCACTGTCCAGACTTCTTTGTCTTTCTTATCGACAATTTTCAGTCCAGGGTGTTATGTGGCAGGGTGCCTGTCTGTTTCAATTCTAAAGTCCCAGAACAACTTAGCTTCTTCATTTTCTATGACTTTCTCTATTTAATGGCCCCACCACTTCTTGTTTGCAGGCAAATGATATTTCTTGCAGATTTTCCAAAGCATTGCTGCTACTTAGTCATGCCGTTGCTTTTACTCAGTCTGTGCAATCTTCTGGTGGCAGCTTACCAGGTAGTCCACTGTTTCTTCAGCTTCTTTCTATATGCAGCATTTAATGTCTTTTGCTGTCTTCTCAGTTCTGGCTTTGTATGCATTTGTTCTTAAGGTTTGGTCTTGTGCAGCCAGAATTAGTCCCTCAGTCTCTTTCTTCAACTTTCCTGTTCTTAGACATTGTCAGGTGTTGTTATTATCTGCTTTCCCAGCTATTTTTAATGTACTGGGCATGTAGTAGTGCTTTGTCTTCCCATGCCTCCACTCTGTTACCTTCATTTGGTCTTTCTTGTAGGCTAGTTTGAGCTCTCCAATAGTCAGTCAAAATTCCTGGAATACTAACTTCAGTACATCTTTTTCATTGTCCTTCAGATATTCTTCCAAAGCCTTTTTTTTCTTCTTCAACCATCTGATGTAGTTGCAACATTCTATGCCTACTTATTTTCCTTAGTAAATAGAGTCTGTCAATTCACTTTGAAGATGAAGAGTATGTCATTATTTTTCTGGTCTTCCTGTCCATAGCTTTTAATTCTGCTTGAGTCCACTCCATTATTCCTGCTGTGTATATAATGTCTGGAATTGCCCAGGTGTTGATTGCCTTGATGGCATTTCCTTCACTGAGGTTGGACTTTTAAAATCTTCACTCTCTTGATGTGTTCACTTTTAACCTTTTACTAGACTTCAGTCTGCTTGATGTTGTCAGCTTGAAGGATACCCAAGTATTCATAGTAATCATCTTCATCCAGATTCTTAATGTTATTTTCATAGAGCATCTTGATTCCTTCAGTTTCCTCTATTTCCCCTTTTGATGAGGTGGCTGGCCTTTTGTCCAGCCCAAACTCCATTGCAATATCTTGGCTGTATACAAGGGGAAGTGTTTATTACTGTGTTTGCTGCTGTTGTTGTTGTTATGGTTTGTCACACAGTCAACTAGATCTCCAGAATAGATTTGGCATTTTTGTTCACTTTTGAGTCCTTCCCAAAGACATGGTTTAGACAAATGTTGTTGTTTAGTATAATATTAAAGTCATCAACTCTGAATTTAAATGTTCCAAATAAAACTGGCCTTTGCAATTGACTGGTGGAGATTTTGTCACTGCTGATGGCGTTCAAATGGTGCTCTGCATTATTTTTGGATTGCACTCAATGTGCCTATTATTATTGTTTTTAATCTTATATATTGATTATCCTGATCAATCAGTTGAAAAATCCAACAACAAACTTAAAATGTGAACATTTGGGAGCTCTAGTAATAATTTCTCCATATAACAAGACACTCTTCGAGAACACTCATAATTGAAATAAGTTTTTTAAAAGGCATTGAAAGTCTTCATATACTCAGACATAAACTTTAAAGCAGGGGTGTCCAACCTTGGCAACTTTAAGACTTGTGGACTTCAACTCCCAGAGCTTTGCTGGCTGAGGTATTCTGAGAGATGAAGTCCACAAGTCTTAAAGTTGCCAAGGTTGGACACCCCTGCTTTAAACCATCAATCATGAGTGCAAACTTCCTTTCATTTTTAAACTCTGAGATGATTTAACCAGTAGACTTAGCTTTTCTTTTTCATTGGACAACTTCTCTCCTTCCAGAGTGGACATCTTTCCATGATAAATGATGCATCTCCACCGAACATAATATATTTATGCCAGCTACATGTTTAGCATTCAGCTTAGAAGTGGAGCCACAAGAAAATAAATTTCGGAAAAGGAAATGCAAAGGCTTAGAAAATGTATGCTTTTGCTACCATGCCGTGTAGGTTAGGCAGAGACAAATTGTTCATTAAGGTAACTCTGCTTTTCTCATGAAATAGGCCTGGCAGGAGGGCATGGTCCTGATGCAGGAGGTATACCAATCAGCCAACCTCATTATCCCATGAGTCCATAGTTCACACTTGACAAAGATTGCCAGATCTTGTGAGATGTTTTTTTTTCTCCAGCTCCTCTTCTGGTTTTTATTGCTCTTCAGATTCTACATCTGCTAATTATATCGACTGGCTCCAAAAGACAGAATACAACCTGGGGAAACTATGCCTCCCTCTACCCAAGAGATACCCAGAAAAAAAAGAGCATTTGTTTTGTTGAGCTGCAATCACATTTCTGGGTTAGGTCAGTTGCAATATATTTTTTGAAATTGCATCCATCTATCTGCCAGTTCACACGGTCTCTGCCTAGTAGGTTAATAAATAATCAGGAGAGTGAAGTAGACAAGGAGCTAATTTGCTGCACTTTGACAATAACAAAGCTTTTAATCATCTTTTGGCCTGGGCAGCGACGAAACTGCTGGCATAACAGCTCTCACAGTCTGCTGTAAAATTGAAAGCATCAAGAGTGGTGCTCAACAAAAGACCAAGCCTCATCCTTGATCTAGAATAGGGGTGGAGCTATGACCCTTTTATGACTTGTGGACTTCAACTCCCAGAATTCTTGAGCCATGCCAGCTCAGGAATTATGGAAGTTGAAGTCCACAAGGCATAAAGAGGCCATAGTTCCTTCCCCACATCTGATCTAGAATGATAGTAGGAAAGGAACGCAGTATGATGGCAAAACTGGTGCAAAGATTCAGATAAAGGGTTTGCTGTGAACCAAACAGAAATCTAAGCTTTAAATTATTGGGGAATCCAAATATTGTAGCCAGACAGCTACCTTTTCCTTCCACATAGTTGTTGTTGCTGCTTTCATCTCTAAGTGAATCTCTTCCTGTCAAATCTTTGAACTTCTGGATGTTCAAAATTTTGGCTACTCCTGTCTAATCTCTGAAAGTCCGACATTAGCAAAAGATATTACTATGCAGTTTTGGTTAGTGCAGCTCTGGATCAACATTAAATATAATGAAACTCAGAAAAAAGATCAAAGGAGGAGCACCTGCAGAATCAATGCAGTATTTACTTGGGAACCCAGGTGCTGTGGAAGGAAGTAGATGCTGCTGTCCCCATTCTCCCATAGCCATTTTTTATGTGCCAAAGGTCTGTACCAAAATGTTCCTTTGCTTATCCAGTTGTATCCATTTCATAAGGTTGCCAAAATGACAGTTATAGACATCCAGGGACCTAAGAATCCGCAACGTGAAAAGTTTATTTCATAAAAGGAAAAAGGAGTGATGAGCAAATGGGTAATATTTCAGAAATATTGCATACAAAATGTTGGGCATAAGATGGACAAAAATTCACCTGATTTGATCTCTCAAGATTTGGAGCAATGTTTAAAACAAATATATAAATTTAGGAGAGACGCCTATGTCACTGCATGATATACCTATGTCATGTTTAGTGGTCCATTGCCGTTTTGGTATGATTATTATAAAGGCATTAATTCCATGCAAAACTTTCATTTGACAAGCATATTCTAAAATTAAACTGCCTTGTTAAAATCAGTAATTAAACTGGTGGTCAAGCTAGAATAAAGCTGTTGAGAATCTGAACACAAACTTTGGTCAAAAAAGAAGGGAAATAGCAGCTAGGAGTAGGGGTAGGCATGCTGGTATTATCCATATGATTGACTACCGTACTAGAAAAATAAATGCTCTAAGAGTTGGCAGAATACCTTAAAAATGAATTGACATTTACATGAATCATGTACTATGACCTTTCCAAAGCCAGCACAGATTTTTCTATCTTTGAAACATCATCTTCCTTACCATGACTGGCATCTTTCTCCTCAGAGCGATTCAATGATTTTAAATATGATTTCTTGATATTGCCTGAATATGTCTCCCTCAGCACCCCTCTGCTGTACATTTTCCCCCTTTGATCTAGATTCTTGCCTCGGTGTGTATATATTGATTTTTAGGCACATCCTGTGCATAGTAACATTTTCTGATATGGGCTATGAGCTGATCTTTAAGGTAGGCATTCTGAAAAAGAAATGCCCATATTAGCTGTGATTCTAAAAGTTCACTTGAGGATGACATTTCACTGATTGTGTATGCATCTGTGCATGTGTATAAATGATCATTCTAAAATTACAATGTACTTAAACACATCCTGATCTAAATGGAATTTTGCACCCATTATGTCAAAATAAATACATAAAAATAAGTTATAATAAATAAATACGGTTCACCATTATATTTATATTGAATATAACTTCTACTCCATTTTTTGCATTATAGGATAATATAATCAAAATTACCTTCTCCCTTAGTTTCAGTTTGCAAAAACAAAGAAATTACATAGAAAATAGAACACTGAATCATAGGGTCCGAAGATATCTCAGTGGTCTTCTAGTTCAACCCCCTTGCTCAAGGCAGGAGACCTTATACAATCCTGGTCAAATAGTTGTTCAGTCTATTTTTTAAAAAACCTCCAGTGATGGAGCACCTGCAACTCTGCAAGGCAAGCTGTTTCATTGATGAATTATTCTCACTGACAGAATTTTTTTCCTTCTTCTCCTCCTTACTTCTGGGTTGGAACTCTCACATTTCCACCCATTGCTGTTAGTCCTGTCCTCTGGTGCTTTGGAAAATAAATCAATCCCCTTTTGCTCTTCTGGAAAATAGTTATCATGTTCCCCTCCAGCAATCCTTCAATAGGCATACCCTTCGTATAAAATAATGGAATAGTTTAATCATGAATGATTAATAACTGATAAATATATAAGCATATGTTAGTTTGACAATATGAGAATTTATATAAACCGAGAGTAATGACTATGAAAGGATAGCACAAAAGATTTGTAACCAACTGACACACTGTATGTATATAAAATGGAAGATGGCTTTATGTTTTTATGTTTTATTTGTATATGTTTGTCTTAAAAAATAAAAACAATATTAAAAAAAATAGGCATACCTTGTTCCCTCAGCTGTTCATCATATAATTTATTCTCCAGACTCTATCGTCTTTGCTGCTCTTGTCTGCATACTTTCTAGGCTCTCAGCCTCTTTTTTTGTATCATGGTCCTATCCCTCTCAATATCAATAGAGCACCATTAGTGGAGGGATGTTTCACCACTTTGTTCTTTCTGTAGTTCTCTTTTTATGTAGCAAAGTGCAAGTGGACGTTCATAAGGATTTGTTTCTCCTCAGCTTTAGAATCTGACCAAAAAAGAAGGCTGAGATGAGCTTTTGTTATATTGCATAACATTTGTTTCTGGCCCTATTAATTCATCTTTTTCAAATGACCCGATTCCAAAATGATCATACAGAGGGAAATCATTCTGAGTTTTTTGGGGAAAAAGAGCAGTATGATTAATATTTGCACCACGCACATTTTTAAAATAAGAAAGGTTTATGACTCTGAATCAACATACTGTATTTTAGATAGTAAAGTCCCGGTAACAAGTGGAGACACTGGTGGTATTCAAATCTTTTTACTACCGGTTCTCGGTGGGCGTGGTGTGGTTTGGTGCGCATGGCTTGGTGGGCATGGCAGGGGAGGGATACTGCAAAATCTCCATTCCTTCCTCACTCCTGAGAGAAGGACACTGCAAAATGCCCCACCCCACTAACCTGCTTTCCAGCTCCATTCTCCTGTGCAGGGCAACAAAAGAAGACCCAGCTGATCATCTGGGACTCAATGGGAGGTAGCAAATGGATGGGGTGGGGTCAGTCAGAGCTGGTATTTGCCGGTTCTCCAAACTACTCAGAATTTCCGCTACCGGTTCTCCAGAACTGGTCAGAATCTGCTGAATACCCACCTCTGCGAGAGGAGATAAAATAATGAAAGCAGTAGGGCACCAGCATGTTGCAAAACCCACCCCTTTTGTGGGTTTCTCATTATGATGCATTAACATGAAAAAGGAGCAGAGTTTGCAACAAGACAGCATGGGACCATTTTTATCATTTTGACAAAACGGCAGCCCTGGCAGACTTCTAAGCCTGCTGACCTTGATTAAGGAATTGTTCAGTGTTCAGCTTCTATACAATCAGCTGTTTCCTACTGGGCTTTGAAAGACTCTCCCGAAGCCCCTCCCTCCCTCCCTTCTTTCCTTCCTTCCTGGTCTTCCCTCCCAGGTTCCCCCCCTTCCTTTCTTCCTTTATTTATATTTTTGTTTTCTATTTTGCAAACAAAGAATTCTCCTCAAACCACAATCTGATATAGTTTTAAGACTTTCAACAAATGTTTTTTTTTTTTTAAATGACCTGCAATTACATCCAAGACTCTCAATAGGCTGGTTGGGCAATACCATCTTGTTTTAGAAGGAATCCTGAATCTGTCTAAAAATGGGGCTTTCCTAAATATTAGCACAGAATATGGCTTCATCAACTAAGTACAGTGACCAGGGAACTAAGTGCCCTTGGCTTAAAAGGCTGAATCACTAAGCAGAATAGTTAAAGCTGTTTGCTCTCAAGGCTGCCTCTCTGTTTATGTATTTAAAGGCAAATATGTAACATTGCTCTGGAGCCAACATTTACAGCAGCATCATTTATCATTTATTTAGAAGTCTGATACCTTGCCTTTCCAATAAGCCTCCAAGATTGCTCACAAACTGAATTTACACAATAGGATACAAGCAGCCAGGGATAGCCTTTTCATTATTGATGCGGTTAACCATAACAATATGACAAGCCAACATTACTCATCTGTTTGCTTAGCTTCAGTCATCAAGAGATATCAAATACACGGGCAATTCTCCATATGTGTTGGAATGCCACTTCTATAATTCCCAGATAGGATAGAGAAGGCTAGTCTTGCTACTATTATAGGTGAAAATTACCCAACAAGGAAACTAGATTCTGATAGCTTGCAGCCTCCTAAACTGGGATTCAGTCTCTGATTGCCAAACCATCAGAGGAGGAAGAAGCAGCTCATGCAGATGGATCTAATCTGATCTAGCTACACTACATCTTATTCCCAATATCTTAATTCATTTTCTCCTTTACATCGTACTATTCTTAATTACTAACAAAGTGTTATCCACCAATCATCGATGAGCAGTGAATCATACCAGTATAACATTTGTTATCCCATTGCCCATCTAGATTATTTCACATGAAGCCTGTTACCCAGAAGTGGTATTCAGCAGGTTCTGACCAGTTCTGGAGAACCGGTAGTGGAAATTTTGAGTAGTTCGGAGAACCGGCAAATACCACCTCTGACTGGAGATTATACAGTATCCTTCCCCTACCACGCCCGCCAAGCAACGCCCATAGAAACGGTAGTAAAAAAAATTGAATCCCACCACTGCTGTTACCGGATGATGGATTCCCCCAAAGCAATACAGAATACTTTCAATGCACTATATATGCAGCCTCTGAGAGGAGGAGAAGTAGGAGAGCTTGTTCACATCTTACTATGATTCATAGTTAGAAAGGAATTATCATTTCCTTCCATTATAATTCATTTTACATCCTTTTTTTTTTCAAACTGATCCAAGAAAATGTTTCATGCCATATAAGAAGCTTCCCATTTAAAATAATTTCTAATTTTTGTTCAGTGACATTCATCTAAATATGCTTAGCTCACTAATTATTGTAAACTCAGGGATCAAATTTCCCCTTTTTCTAAAGAAGACAAATTTAATGTAATTGATTCAGCTCAGACAGACGTTTTCAATATTCAGAAATGTGGGGTTAGGGTAACATTTTCAGCAATACAAACATTGCAACCATTTGTGCAAGACTAATCAGTCAACTCTGAAAACCATTAATTTGTGGAAATTAATTATAAAAGACAACCATATGTCTCTCTAATTATAACCAAGTTCATAGGAAAACTGTAGCATGTCACAATATGAAATATATTTCTCTGATCCCTGATTTTTTTAAAAAAAACCAAATCCATCTTCAGCTGTGATGTGTGAATGCATTGGTGGGATATATTATAATAAATTTAGGCCCAGCCTCTCCTCTCCATTGCAATATTTGTAGCCTGGATCTGGAATTTGACAGCCTAGGAGCAAAGGAGGAAAACTGATCATATCAATGGTTGGTGTATAATCCTTTGCAGATGAAATAGGTGGAATGGACATATGTTGAGCTTAAAACAACAGGTATGGTTCACTATATGAGTGATGCTTTGCAGAGTAGTGGGAGATGTCATCAACTTTTGAAAATGTTTTGTGAGGAGGGGAAGGGAAAGGAAGGGGACACCACATACATATATTCCACATTCCTACATGGTCACCCTGAATCCAAGAAGGGGAAAGAAATATGTAAAATCATTGCCACTTTTCTAGAAAATAATGTCCAATTATTTTATTTATTCCCAGTAATAAATTTTAACTGACCTCATGACACTTAATATTAAAGGTCTTTTTAGTTACAACTACTTCTTATAAAGGAATGCCAACATTACTAGAGAAGGATTTAGCAAGGAATTTTAACAGATTGGAAAATGCTTGATCATATCATACAATTCTGAAAAAAAATAAGATATGGGATTTCACAATTCGTAATTTTCAAGGGGAGCTGAGAGAAGCAATGGGAGAGCAAAGATTCTGTGGTGGACAGAACAAGGATATAACTAACTGGATACATCTCGATTGATCCACTTACTAGTGATACACTATAAACTTATTTGTGTTAAAACACACGGAAGAACAAAATATTATGCAAAATGTTATGCAAAATTTCCACAAACCACATAGCAAAGCCCGGCCATACTAAATCTCAGCAATATGATTGCGCAAGTTTTGTTTAGTTTAGAAAGCATGTTTGAATTGCATGTTCTTTTGAGGAGCTCTGCTCATCAGTAGAAAATCTCTGTTCTTATGACCATTTTAGGATATTAATTTATCCAGGTTAGAGATGGAGCTTTTGCTCTAATATGATAATCAGATCTCTGAAGAGAAAGGACAAGATAGAGAATTGATGGACAAGAAGATGAAATGTAAGTTTGCCAGCCTTAAATTTTTGGAATTTAGTATTGGAAACATCAAGTTCTTAGGATACTGAAGATCTCAGCAATTAGTTACCTGGCTAAACGACTAAGACATGATACCAATATAATGGTAAAATATATTGCCATCCAGAGAAACTATCTGAGAGAAATTAGCCTTACCATATTCATCACTTCACAAGTATATGTGTATAAGACACCAGGTTTTGATACACATTGTGTTTGAATAGACAAAAACTTTTAAACTCTGTGCTTTGATTGTTTTATATATACTGTATAGTGTCAGCTAAGTTTCAGCAATAAATTTGGCTACCAGCTATTTATTCAGTCAAATTTGTTGGAAAAGCACACTTCCTTTAAGCCTACAAAGTTTTTATTTTTCTTTTCTTTTTTTAATGGAATTTTTTTATAGTTTTAAGGTGAACCTATCTGCCTTCCAGCCCCCAATAATTTTTTATGTAGTCAAACTAAATACAGAAAAAGTTTCTCTATTGTAATAAGGGATAAGAAACCTTTGAAGGGGGTTGATTAAATTTTCTCCCTGAAAATAAAGGCTCCTGGTGTCATTATTTATGGATTGCTTTTAAGATTACTTACCCAAGAGACTTTTGAAATCCCCTTTAATCATTATTTTCAGCATGCTTGAATAATTCTGCCTCTAAATTCTACTCAAGACAGTGTTATTATGTACCTTGGCATTTCCTCATCAACTAGCATTGAACTAAATGGAATGGTGAAACTGTCCAAATCCATCAGTAAATTCAGTAATCAGTAAAGCTGTTCAAAAAAGTTAATATTATATGGAATTAAAGATGTTTGAATAATCATTTTTAATTATAAAAGTTTTTCATACTTCCATGACTTCAAGTAAACAAGTGCTACTATAAGTCATTTAAAAATCTGTTATTGGTACTAGCATTCAACATTTATTGAATGCTGGCACCAGATCAATTTCTGTCTAACTTCAGGAATGATCATCGAAAAGAGACAATATTGATCTTTTTGATGCTGAATGAACTTTGCTGAGTCTTGAGCATGAAAAGTGTCTCCCCATTGATTCTGCTTAGACATCTCAGTGATTTTTGCAGTATCTGCCTGAAGGTTTCTCAGAGATGGAACTTGAAGGCACCATTCTAAGATGGCTCCTGTCCTATTGTGGTGGCTATGCACAAACTTAACATACAGTATACAGGAGTTGAAACTGCTTGCACTTCGATGCTATCATTATTGCATGGCAGTTGCAGACACATGACTCTTTTCCCCCTGTAAATACTGTTGAAAGGTGTCAAAATGCCTTTCTTTCGAGGATTTGATTTTCCCGCTGTGAGAGCTCCAGCGCAAGGATACGGACAACTGCTTGAAAGCTGGATCTTTTTATTTTTCAGGAAGGCGGGGGACAGTGAGAAATCTGTGTTCCTGGGCTAGCTAGCTTCTTATGGTAAGTCCCTGGTTTTTTTATACCCTTTTCTCCCTTTGTAAGTTGATTTTGTGTGAATGTTTGTATTTGTGCTTAATGTTTCAAATCCTGCTTGAATTTGTCTTTATTCCCACCGGAGGGCAAACTCCGCGGGGTGCAGAAGGCAAACTCTGTGGGGTGGCCAGATTGTATTATTGGTTTTCTCTAATCTCTTTTAGCTTTAAGATAGTTTTTCATATTTGTTCTGTGGCAATCTCCTGTCTGTCCCTTTTGTAATTTATATTTTGTGTCTTTTGTCTGTTTGTTTTGCTTATTTGGTATGTCCTGTGTTTGTAAGGGTTTTCTAAATTATCTTTTTGTTTCCTTTTCTTATTTGTCTAGTTTTCTTAATTACTTAGGCTTTTGTCTATAGGGATTCTTTAATATCTTTTTTATTTGATTCCTTTTTCTATGTAAGTTTGTTTTATGGCTGAGCTGATGCTCCCCTTGGGCTTTTCCTGTTTTTGTGACATTACTGTCTTCGTGAAGTTCCCTTTCCACAATACAAATCAACTGATTGTTATTCCTGGTAAATTGAAAGACAGATGGGGAAATAAGACTTCAACTTGTTTTGGACCTTTCCCTTGAAGACTAAGGTTTATAAAATAGGTGAGTGTACTTCTTGATTCAGCCTGAATCCAGCTGCACAGTTTTTAGCAATGGCCAGGAATGTCTTTGTATAGCTAGTGATAATGTGCAGCAACCTGTGCTATGGATTTTGAAAACTTATCTCCACAGATAGACCCTAAAATGACTGATTTGTACCATTTCAGTCTAAGAGAGGAGCTGGTTCACTGAACATGAATACCATTGGTTCCCTCCAGAATATAATTTTGCGTATGGTGACTGGCACGATGAGTGCACAAATTTGTTTAGACTAGAAATCTAGTTTATTAGGATTGCCTGAGTGCAAAAATGATTAGATCTGCTCAAGAAACCAGAACTTCTTTATGCCATTCTTTTTATATTCTTGTGCAAGATAGTTTGGGAGGCACATTTTCTGTTCTACCACTAATATAGAAAGTAGCATTCTACCTATGACATCACCCATGACAGTAGTATCACATGACAAAACACTATTTGACAGCAATCTATATATGAAAAGAAATTGCATGGGAAAAGAATGGGGGAAGTTCAAGAGATAACCTTTTCATTACATCCTCTTACCATCCCTTTTATACAAGATTGACCGTAATAAGGCCAAGGTCATCTAGCATGAGATCTGATATTGGTGCAGCCTTCTCCAAGGTCTTTTCTTGCTACGGGAAATCTGGTTTTGCCTCAGAAACTTGATCCATTTCCATCATTCAAGCAGAAAGTTTGAATAATATCATGGTGGATGAAAAAAACCTTCAAGAATGTCCCCTTTCTTTGGTGCTAGTCCTTCTATGATCCTATCTCTTTTTACGCCAACTCAGAAAGCTCAAACTGCCTGAAGAGCTGCTGATTCAGTTCTATAGAGGAATTATTGAGTCTGTCATCTGCACCTCTATAACTGTATGGTTTGGCTCTACAACCAAACAAGACAGACATAGATTTCAGAGAGTAATTAGGACTGCAGAAAAAACAATTACTACCAACCTGCCTTCCTTCGAGGACCTGTATATTGCACAAGTCAAAAAGAGAGCTGTGAAAATATCTACAGACCCCTCACATCCTGGACATAAATGGTTTCAACTTCTACCCTCAAAACCACATTATACAGTATTGCACTAGACACAAGGACAGTTTTTCCCCACATGCCATCATTCTGCTGAACAACTAATTCCCACAACACTGTCAAACTATTTACTAAGTCTGTATTACTATTATTCTTCTCATCCTTCCTATTACTTATCTCCTTTTCTACTTATACTTGTTGCTTGTATCTCTATGATTTATATTGTCTTATTTGTGTCCTAGTATGATTTGATTGCTTATTTAGTAACCTAGGACTATCACTAAGTGTTGTATCTTATGATTCATGATGTATTTATGATTACTATGATCATGATTCATCACTGATATCGTATGCACCGAAGAGAAATTCCTTGTGTGTCCAGTCACACTTGGCCAATATAAAACTCTACTTCTACATCTCTCTGCACCTCATTCCACCTATTTTCTTCTCTTCCCCACTCCTATGCCATCAGAGCACTTGTGATCCAATGGTTAACTTGCACGGGGAAACTAATTGGTCTGCTTGTGTGAAGATGAGGCATGAGTTAGGTCTTGTTTTGAGTTTTGGTTTATAGAGAAGATCCCATCATGGTTAGATGAAAGGAGAAGGAGGCCTGTGGGTTAGAGACCACAAAGGGCAACCCTTGCTCAGCTTCATCAGCAATTGTGAAGAAGTTTGTAATGCTCCCTGAGGGAAAAGTTGGAAACCCCACAAATAATCCTCTGTCAGAGCTTTGGGAAGCATCCAGTGTGTCAATTTTGGAGCTGAATATTTCAATGACTAAATCTCTCCACTTCCTACGGCAATGTGTCTAAAGACTGACAAAATAACAGAAGACAACCATGATGATAGTGCAGAGATAATTCTTTTTTTTTTCATTCTCAACAGTCAAGGGGAGAGGTGAGTTCGCTCTGTGTACACAAGTAAATAAATCTTGTATCACAAAAATGCAATAAATCTCTCAAGATATATTGCCAGGGGAAATGAGTTTATCCCCATAAAATTCTCACTGTTCAGATACAGGGTACATCTCAGCAACAATTCTTTACACATCAAGAAAGTGTCACATAAAATAATTACTCCTGAACTTCCCGAGTTTTGTTTGTTTCAATTTCCTTGTTTTTCAAATACAGATAGTCTTTGAGGAATGGATGACTGAGGAAGGCTTGGACGAGGGCTCTGCGTCAGAGGCAGAGAGGGGGCCAGGGCAGGCTGACAGTCTTCAGCTGCCTTTGGGCTTGGACAACAGTGAGGCAGGGGAGCTTCTGGAACTGGTTCCCAGCCTGCGCATGCGCAGAGCTGCCAAAAGGAAGGAACAATTAAGAACTCAGGGTCAACATGGGTGTAAGGCCACAGGTGGACAATGAATAGCCCCTCCCATAAGGATTAAAAGAGGAGCAAAAGCGAAGGGGGCTTTTGCAGGAAACAATTTGTTCGTTCATTCGTTTGTTCATTCCAACCTCATGAAGATCTGTCTGTGTCACCTCGACACTCTATGCCCAGTCCTCCCCTGTCAGCACTTTTACCAGGCAGCTTTCCAATATAAATAAGGTCTGAGCTAATAACTGTACCTTTGAAAGACTTTTTGCCAGGCCGTTGGCTGAATGTGAACACAATAAATTCACATTCATTTAATAAAAGAGGTTTTGCCCTGGCACAGTTTGCTTAGTGCTTTTTGGGGAAGCCTAGGACAGAACGTTGACTTTACTTGTCAGAAGATCGCAAACAGTGATCACATGACCCCGGGACACTGCAACTGTCAGTTGCCAAGTTTCTGAATTTTGATCATGTGACTGTGTAGATGCTGCAACGGTTGTAAGCGTGAAAAAAGGTCATAAGTTATTTTTTTTTCAGTGCCATTGTAGCTTCGAGCGATCACTAAATGATTGGTTGTAAGTTGAGGACGACCTGTAAATTACTTGCAGTCCCAAACTGTATGTGTATACATATTTTAAGATATTAACAAAAACAGATACTGATGCTCTCTCTTTGCCTTCCTTCCTTCCCCTCCTGTAACTTCTGTTATTCACTTGCTGCTAGATAGCAATCAATGATCTGTGCCTTTCAGCATTGCGTGTACCCAATTCATTTTTTTTTTTTAAAAAAAGCCTCTTTGCAGAGAGGCACCTTGCAGAAGAAGGTCATTGAACCAGGATTTCAAGTTCTCCAGAGAAGATTATAGATATTGTTTTCTCTTGCTAAGCAATACATTCTATTCAAGTTGCCTTGGTTGAATGCCGTTTTTGTCTGCCTGATGATGGGGGGGAAAGAGAATAAAGATAAAGTGACACTACAGTAGATAGTTTTAATGTTTTATGTGGGCTGAAGGAATATCAGCAGAGCCCTCACTATCTAAATGCATCTGGTATTCATCTCCACTTACACTGCTAAACACAGCTCTGGCTGGAATGAGGGAACAACAGGGGAAAATGGTTGTGATGTATGGTCAGAAGAAGTTTGAATTTTGGAAAGATAGACATTACCACGAGTGCATTACTGCTATTTGTGCTTTGATGTCTAACTTCAACACCTCCAGGATATGTAATTTAACGGAGCAAGTGTGATATTGCATTAGAATATTGTTCTTCATTCTGTTTCTCTCAATAAGTGAGGTCAAGAGGTTCCGTTTTATCACCTGGGGCTTAAATCAAAACAACTTTCTTTAAAAACAAAATTCTTATAAATAACTCAAGGAGGTGAACATACCTAATTCTCCTACCCCTCCTGTTTTCCTCACAACAGCAATCCTGTGGGGTGGGAGGGGCTGAAAGAGAGGGGCTAACCCAAACTCGCCCAGTCGGCTTCACTGTTTACAACTGAAGATGGAACTGGGATTTTTTTCCAATCTAATGTATAAACTCATGAGGCTTCCACTTTTGAAATTATTTAATTGAAATGGGAATCGTATAAAACCCTTTGGGGATATGGTTAAGGTCCTGATGCATGTAGGTACTAGATTATTCAATATAATACTTTATGCATGAAGGCTCTTGTTAGGAACGTAAGTCACCTAACAGTTATTTGGGCTGGAAATATATAAACTAGGATAGACATTTTAATACTATGTCTTTAAGAGAATACTGAATCTGTAATTGGGTGTGGTTCCGCAAACAGCCGTAAGATGGAGCCAGAAACCTGGGTTGTTTAGTCTCAGAAGAGAGTCTCAGTGAGTTTCTGTTCCTTTCTGTTGGAGAGTTTTGCCATTCCTCTTAATGACTGTTACTGATCGTTGATGTAAGTCTGTTCCTGAACTGTTTTTTGACACTGGACTTTGATATTTGGATTATCCCTGAACTGAACATTGATTGCCTTATCTGTGAATGACTTGGACTGCTTATCTTGGACTATGCTTAAACGTTTATTGGAAGTAAAAACCTACATTTACTGTACAGTTTATTTGTGTGCTGTTTGTGTGTTATTCTTCACCACTCTCACTACGTCTCCCTGTGTGTGCTCATTCTCCTAACAGGGAATTACCTCAACAGCTCTCTTTCATGAAAAATTATGCCATCATACAATTGTCAGTATAAGTACTACTTACTTTTTATGATGATTTATAATACAGTAAAAAACTCAGATTAATGGAACATTTGGGAAGTGAGTGTCTATTAAAACCGAATATTGGTTAAACCCAAATTTATACTATTTGTATCATTATGTATCATTATATATCATGTGATTTCATTTTCAGCAAAACCACAGAGAAACCCTTGATTTAAGAAACATTCATCTGTTAAATAAGGATGAAATTAAAACAAACGTTTGTCCACTGCATCTAAAGACTGCTAATGGCAGGTTTCGCTGTCCTAAACCTATTGCAAATCTATATATATAAGCTAAATTCCACTCACGCATCTTCACAAAATCTCCAGAACCGCAAAGCCTACAAACCTGGAATTTGGCACGTATCCTCCTCTTGGCTTCTAGGTGCTCACTAAGAAAGGATTTTTTTGAATGACCATCAGAGCATTAATATTTCATATATTATTATTAACATGCTTTGATGCTAAGGAGTTCTACTCCCCTTCCCCACCTGAAAAGAAATCTGTTCCAAATGAAAAATACAAGCAGAGGACTTTCTGTTTTAGTTTCACAGCAGCAACCAGCTTTACTACACAACAGTTGAGTTAAGCCACACCCAGGCTCCTTGCTTTCTCCTTCTTGCTCACACAGTTGTTTCCATTTCCATGTTTCAGTTTCCAAACAGCCCTCAACTGTCTCACACACTGACAGGATGCCAGCCAGATGAATACTGATGGATGCTGGTAGGCAGAGGTACAATTTTTTCCTCTTATTTTCCTCCCCAAAAACTAAGCCCAATCACATTGTTTTGTAGCGAAGCACGGGTATAGAGCTAGTATTTATATAAATAGCAAGTTAAGTCACTATAACAGATACACTATTCCAGACAGGATTTCACATGAGAAACCTTGCTCTTTCAAGATTTCTTCAATAAATTGTCAGTTCTTTGTTTCTTCACATACATGCAGTTTACACTCTGCTTCCTCAACAGCTGGAGGCTATTTGCTTTCTGCAAGCTCTGATGAGAATCTCAACCAAGCAAAGAGAAATTCCCAGCTCTCGCCTAATTAGCCACGTGCTTCTATCAGGCCGCTATTTTTGTTCGTCTATCGAGCTTATGATGCAAGAGCAGAGAAACAGCTGTAACTTTATACTCTGGCATGGAATCAAGGAGAAAATCAGTTGTTCCTACCTGATGGTGGTACTGATAATTTATTGGAAAGGGAAGGCAATAATTATCAATTTTCATTGCTGTGATGATCCCATGATAGTCTTAACTGACATATATTTGAAATTCATTAATTCCTTTTCGTGGGAAGGAGGAAACGTACAAATAGAAGGGCTCCTGTTATCACAAGAAATCTGTAAATCAGTGATGGAAAAATAAAGACGGCCACAGACATTTATGATGTTCTCTCCCCTTTCTACTCCCCTTCTTAATTAGGTTCTTGATAAGCTGTTCTTCATGTTCTAGGGGTGACTGAACATTCGAGTAGTTCCAAAGAAGAACAAACTTTTAAGTCTTACTTTTAATTCACTGCACAACACTCCATAAAATGTCCTGTAGGTTAGGTTATTTCAAAGCTTCCACGAAATCTTTTTTTTTTTTTTAGAGATACAGCAGTAGCTTTCTCTTCCCTCTACCCCTGCTTTTTATTGTCTAATCATAGGCCCAGCAATTCATCAAAAGTGTATTACCAAGACTATGATTGCTCTGAGGGCACCAATTTCAGCAGTGCCCAACTCAGCGTTGGGACAAGATTTGGAAAGCTAGAATTCACCTATGTTTAGCGATTCAGTTCTACTCTCTGTGAAGCCACATCAATAGCACCCAAAACTCATCCAAAATAAAATACTGTCCTATTGCTGTGCCTTAACGTTATCTTTAACAGAATGACCAGACCCCAATCCTCAGCCCTGCACTGAGATATAATTGTTATTAATCGAATCCATTATGTTGGAAAACCTAACGGCATGTTATAATAGTAAATTCAAATGTTCCACAAAATAAGAGTAAGAACAAAAAGTGGGGTCATCAGGTACAGATCATCCATTTTTCCACCCAGGTGCAACTGAGATAAAGACATACCAGATATATTAAATGTTAAGAGCCTCTTTATTAGATAAACTAGGGCTATTTAAAGAAGAAGAAGAAAGAAAATATTGGAACAACGAAGAGTGACTGTAAACATTAAAAACACCAAGACAGGAATTAGAGCATTAAATGACTAGCAAAGGAGGCGCAAGAAATTATCTAAAGAGGATTTCCCATGAAATAAGCCACATAATATTCAAATATTGTTAAATTAAATACTCGGACTTTGGAATTTATTGAAGAACGATGAACTCTAGGTATATTGCAGGTGGCCTGCAGCTAAAGGAGTTTTACTTCAAAGAAAATACTCTACAGCATCTGATGTTAAAACCCGGGCTAAAAATGCAGTGTGTCTCCATTTTTTATATAAAATTGGCTTTTCACTCATTCAGTAGAAAATCTTCATTATTTTAATGAATCAGTGGTCATATGATTTACATTTGGATGCTTGACAACTGACTCACATTTATGACGGTTGCAGTGCCCCAGGGTCACATTATCTCCTTTTGCGACCTTCTGACAAGCAAAGAGTCCACAGGGAAACTGGATTCACTTAACAACTGAGTTACTAATTGAACAACGGCAGTGATTCATTTAACAAATGTGGCAAGCGCAGTCATAAAATGGAGCAAAACCCACTTAAGAAATTTCTCACTTAGCAACATAGATTTTGGGCTCAATTGTGGTTGTAAATTGGATGTTGTAAGCAGTGATGGGATTCAAATAATTTAATAACCGGTTCTCTGCCCTAATGAGTTCTTCCAACAACCAGTTCGCCAAACTGCTCAGAAAGTTAACAACTTGTTCTCCCGAAGTGGTACGAACTGGCTGAATCCCACTGCTGGTTGTAAGATGTATGGCACATGTACTTTCATGTGAGGCTAACAATACCTTTGGCATTCTTTCCTTTCCCAGTACCACTGAACTGGGTAGATTAAAGCTAATTTATGTGAAACTGTATTTACTAGTCCCAGGGTTATGAACTTGTTTTATCCCTGTATGCACCTGCAACCCTTTCTATTATAAATGAGCACCTGCATGCATCTATTCAGCAATCTATTCTCTTCCCTCTTTCTCACTTTCTACTCCTTTAGTGCCCACTCCACCGCCTTCTTCTGCCTTCCCTAGACATTCTCAACAGTTCCGCTCAGTCTTCCAATTAAGCTTGCCAGGATGTTATAAATATAATGTGCTCTCCTTGGTTCAACCTTAATTGTCATGCTTATTAAGCAGTAACAGTGATACAATAAAATTGAGATCCGAGTATAGAAGATGCTTCTTTGATACAGGCAGAATAATGCTAACATCAACACCATCTTTGGTAGCCTTTCAGTGAGGATTGCAATGTGTAGAAAAACATGCCAACATAAATCTTGCTGCCTCTACATAAATCCTTGGCATATCCTTGGAACAAAACCATGCTGCCTTATAATCCATGCAGCTTTTAAAACGTGCAACATTTTATAAGCCACAATTGGTGGTTCCCTCATCTGAAATTCCAGCCTAACATCACCTACTGTATGAAAAGTCTCCTGCAAGTGACATGTACAATGCTCTGATAATTGTACTCATGGTATTTTTTTTCCTTTTATCTTTCATATTCTGTTAAAGATGCTGAGCTTGTCAGCTGGAAAGGCCTGAGTTTGAGGCACTAGCACCGTGCAGTGGGGTGAGCTTCCATTACTTACCCCAGCTCCTGCAAACTTAGCAGTTCAAAAGGATACAAATGCAAGTGGATAAATAGGTACCACTTTGGTGGAAAGGTAACAGCATTTGGTGCACCTCGGCATATAGTCGATCCTGATCAGCTCAACCTTCCATCCTTCCAGGGTTGGTAAAATCAGGACCCAGAATGTTTGGGGCAATATGCTGACTCCGTAAACCGCTTAGAGAGAGCTGTAATGTGCAATGAAACAGCATATAAGTCTATGTGCTATTGCAATTGCTATAGTCATGCTGGCTACATGACCACAGAAGCATCTTCCAACAATGCTGGCTCCCCTGGCTAGGAAACAGAGATGAGCACCAATCTCCGGAGTCGGACATGATTAGACAAGGGGAACCTTTTAACCTTTTATTGTAGCATTAACTAATCATTACTAAAGTATGAGTCAACTGTTTGACACTAATAATAGTAAAGAATTTGAATTTTTGTTTTTTGTGCCTGCCGTTTAGTGGATGTCCAGACTTGTGCAATGGAGATCCATCCAGATGGAAAATCTTGAGATGAGATAAGAGGGAAAACTTATTCACTTCTAGAACAGACACAAAGTTACCTGGGCTGGATCAAGTGCTGGCATGAAGTGATGTCCTCTGGAAATGTTTAGCGGGGCATCTCCATCCTGGGATAGGGAGGCTGTGTGGATGAAATTTAAGAGAGGGTAGCAGGACTTTATGCATTGCCTTAAACAACCTCCCAGAACCCATCCAATGACTGGTCTTAGACTGAATTTATCAAAGTGGCCAAAAAGGAAAAAAAATACTACATTTATGGAAATCAATAAGCCTCTTCATTCTGCTTCATCTACTTCTAGGAGCCTTGCTGTTCAAAGGTCAAGAGAAACCATTGGACCAGAAAGGGTTACCCATATCTGCAATAAGAAGTTAGTAACTACCTCAGATGATGGATGCTGGAGCTTAGTAAATAATGGCCAACTGTTGGTGGTCACTGCTTCCCATAACATCAGGTGCACCAGAAGAAAACCTATCCCTTCCTTCAAAGTACCAAAGAAAGTGTCATCTGCCAATCTACCTAAATATCAAATGAGGAATGACAGTGTATCCGTCCTACAGATAGCAAAATAGACATAATCCTCTGAAAGATCAGAATGTTTTTCATCTGAGGCAATAAAAGAGGGATTCTGTTCCCACAGAAACATCTGATCCATGTACATGGGCAATTTTAACAGGTTATTCTATATCATTTTCAGTGGCTTGGTTCAGCATGTATATATATATTGCTTTTCATTGCGAAGTATTCCTTTTTAAAATGTTCTTTAAACATATAGTGACCACAAAAAAACAATGAAACTAAAATCATAGTGATAATAATGATAATAATAGTAATAAAATAAGAAATTAAAACAAACTAAATAAGAGCCCACAAAATACATACTTTGGGAATAAATACATTTGTAATCATACAAATAAATTTAAGATATCAGAGTCTATCTTTCTATTCAAAATGATACATATTGATGAAGGCAATCCAGTTATATCAGTTCATTGATATAACTAAAAAATACTGAGATCATACATGAGAATACATGAGATATGAGAATATAAAGTAAGAGTCTTTATTTAGAAGATTCAACAATAATCTCTGCTGCTGCTAGCATTCACTGAAAAATAAATTCTCACACAGTTAAATACCATTGAGGCAAACAAAGATGTACTTTGGTTTTTCAGCACTTGTTACATTTAAACAGGCAAAATTAATTTCTTATATGTCTTGGGGAAAATTGATTCTAAAGCTACACTGGCATCAGTTACTTAAAAAAAACCCTGTTGTTTAATCTTTCCAATTTCTCAGAACAAACAACAACATGGGCATTGTCATCAGAGATGCTAATATGTACTGATGTGATTATAATTCTTCTAACACAATCAAGGTAGACTTTAATTAATACAACGCAATCTTAAAAGAGCACAGTAGTATCAGTGAACTATTTTTAGAGTCAGTGTTTGTCAACTTGCCAAAGCCAATATTAAAAGAATGTTTTCCCATCATTATAAAATATTCTGGAATTGAGTTATATGAAAACTCTGCCAATAAATTAATGGGAAGATTTAAGCACGGAGAAGAATCTGAAGCTAGAAGCTTTTATTTAGATAATTATTTTTTTAAAAAAAATTAAAGATTCATATCACTGACCATTTTAAACAATTTTGGGCAGCTCATAACAGTAATCAAACGAATTCTTAATCATAAAACAGTAACAAAAATACAATGATAAAATATAAAACCTGTGCCATAAGTGTCCCATTGGAATGCCCCATAGCAGGATCAGTTGCTCTTCTTCCATATTATCTACCTTTAACAATCCTGTCCAAGCTGGGATTTTACAGCCTTCCACACAAAAAATAGAAGGCCGGAGGCTTTTTAAATCACTAGTGGGAGGATATTCCATGAGGTAGGAACCACCACAGAGAAGGAACCCTTCCAAGATCCCACTAGAACTAGATGGCAAGGTTTTAGGCAAGGGCCCTGGAGTAAGTCCAACCTATCTGATCTGGTGGGATGGGCAGATATTCTTAGTAAGAGGTGCCAATAACTCTCCAGCCAATAATTAAGACATGGGCCAAAAATCGGTCCTGTGCAGTGGTGCGATTCAACCAGTGTAACAACCGGTTCGATGAGCATGCGTTTTGCACACACACATTGTTTAAAAGAGCCTATTTTCAGCTCTAATACTTACCTTCTATGCAGCCCCTGTGAATAAAACAGCTGAGGTGTGGCAAACAACTCTGCCACGCGAATCAGCTGTGCTCTAAAACAACAAAATAAAGCACAGGAAAGAGCAGGGGCAGGTGGGCGGGGCCAAATGTTCACCAGAACTACCCGTTTGCCCAAACCAGTCCAAACCGATAGAATTCCACCCCTGGTCCTGTGTCGTGTAGAACTTTAAAAGTAATAATCAGCATCTTGAATTGCATTCAGAAGGAAACTTTGAGCCAGTGCAACTTGTGCAATAAAGGTGTAATGCAGGTGAACTTATGGGCACCAATATTGGTGTGCTGCTGTATTCTAAACTTCTGAGTGGTCTTTAAGAGCAGTCTCGTGTAAAGCATAAATAATCCAATCAGAAATAAAAATGTTCATCTCTGAAAGATCTTTGCAAGACAATGGGTTTCTGCATTAAACCCGATCACATTGTGAACAAATGGAATCATCTATTCCAGTGTTTTTCTTACACCCTCTAAGACTACATAATACTGAACAATATTTTTAATGAGGAATAAGTATAGCCCGCTTTTTTAAAATGGTGAAGGGGTACAAAATACGTTTTAATAATATCTATATATTCCCTTATTTGCTTTACATTGATCATAAAACTAATAAATAAAAGATTTTTTAAAAATAATATTAGTGTAAAATGTAGTTAAGTAAGTTTCTATAAGTCTATTTTATGATTTGATTTGATTGGAAAGTGTGGTTCAAGTCCATCCTCAATCATGCATATGGATGATCTGAGGCTACACATAGTAAACAATGAAAGAAAGTCTACCACTTTTACTTCCTAAAGAAAAACTGGTACATAAATCTGGTAGATAACAATAACCAACGTGTGGGACCAGCCTGATCAGTGTGAGAAAGTCTTCTGTTTCACAAAGCATCCAGACAGACCTCAGAGAAAGCCACAAGCAGGACCTGAATACACCATCACTCAGCCATTTATAGCCCCCAATGATTGGTATTGATATCACCTAAGTTCTCGAAGATAATATTCTCTAGTAGCCAATACAGAGGGAGGTTTTTTTTAAAAGCAAAGTGTAACCTATGAAGTCTGCGTAGACTGTTAGTAACTTACTGATGCTATCAACGCTAGTTCATGGAAGGAACAAGATAGTAAAAAATAGAAGCATTAGAGCCCATCAGATGCTTATAGGCCTATTTTGCTTCTTTCAATGAAACCTTCCCTGCCCCTTGAAATATTGTCACTCAATTGTCCAGGGGAGATAAAGGGATAGATTAGGAGCAGGGAGAACCCAGTTCTAGTCTTCCATCAACCACAGAAACTCCCTGGCTGGCTTTGTCCCAGTCTTTCTCTCTAGCCCAACCTAAGTCACAGATTGCTATAGAGAAAAACAACATCTATCCTGTTTCGGTGCCTAAACAAAAGATGGAATATAAATCTAACAAACGCATGAATTGATTTTTGCAACCTGACTCTGGATGTTCCAGGAACCACTAAAAAGAGATCTGGGATTACTTGTGGCTAATGAAATCACCACTGCCATCCAAATATAGCTTGTAATCAAATGTTAGCAGTTTGCTCACATCCCCTCCTCTTTCTTTTGCTACTCTTCATCCATTTGGGCTTCCAAACACTGCTTTCCCCATTTCCTCCAAACTTGTTGCTCTTACAAGCCCTGTCCTCAACCAAGCTTCTCTCGCTACTGAACTCCTTTCTAGAAATTTTGCAGGTTTGCAACAAACTCATTATCACCTTTGGGACAAGAAATTCATTAGAGGCCTAACTTTTATGTGACCATCTCCTAGATATAAAGACTTGTTCTACAAGCTGCCTGTTAAGTGCTTTTTTTTCTTTCTTTCTAGCAGTATCCCCCACACAATTCCACCCAGGCTCAATTGCTCACACTGCAGACAAGCAATTCATTATCTTGCTTAATTGCATTTATTGAACAATGCCAGTCAATTCTCCCTGCCTTCTCACAGTTTAATATCTGACTTATCACATAGTACAGCAAAGCTGCCTCTGCAATTTTACAAATGAGTGACACCATTAGCATTTTTCAAAATAGTAGCACAAATAAAAACAATTCACCAACACAACTCAAACAATAAGCCTCTCCTAAATGAATGCCACTTATCAAATTTATTTATAATTTATTTATAAATTAAATGTATACACCTCCCATCTGACTATCTAAGTGATTCTGAAAAGTTTACAAGTGAAAAAAATCCAGAAAAATCCATACAAAGTAAACAAAGGTTAAAAAGATGGCAGGGCCATTTTCAACCAATCAACAATCCTCAGCGTTCCCTACTACTATTGGATCCCCAGGTTTTAATGCTTTTCCCAAAGGCCAGAGGGGCTTGTCTCACCTCAGGGGACAAGTTATTCCATGGAGCTAATGCAATGGCAGAGAAAGCTGCAAGTTCTTCATGCAGCTTCTTCATTAATACAACTTCTTCAAGTTAACCATCAATCTGGATAGCAGAGGGGCCATCAAAAAAAAAAAGCTACAGATGGATATAGTTTTGGCCTTGAAGGGCTTTAAAATGTACCACCATCATTTTATTTCCACTCATTGTTAATAGTACTGATTTATAACTAATTAATTGACTTTATTGCAACAGCAGTTTGTTTTATCTTTTGTGCTGTTCTAGCTTTTCATTAATTGCATATATATTTAATTAATTTTGTTAATTGCACATACATGGTTTTAATTGTGCTTGATGTTTATTACTGCACATTGCTTAGGAAAGCATCTCCCAGATGATTGCATTGGGACTGCAATTGCCAGCAAGGAATTCTTTAGCCAGGCTGCCTTAGTGTTTCAGGAATAACATGCCAAATCTATAGAGGGAGGGCAACAGATGGAGAAGCATAGCCTAGAAAATTCTGCAAATACAACAAGCAACCGTACAAACACATTTAGGGAAGCTTGCACTACCATGAAATGCAACCTTAGCTCTTGCAGTTACACAACCCTACAGCCCAACCAGTTATAATCTATTAGGGAAAGCAGGAAGGAGCATCAATTTGGAATAGGGAGGGAACCCATTTATATCAGATTTTTTGTTGTTTTTGCTTTGGAGGGGAGCAGTAGGAGCCACACAGAGGTGGTATTCAGCAGGTTCTGTCCAGTTCTGGAGAACTGGTAGCGGAAATTTTGAGTAGTTCTGAGAACCAGCAAACACTTCTGACTGGAGGTTTTACAGTATCCTTCCCCTGCCACACCCATCATGCCACACCCACAGAACCGGTATTAAAAAAAAATTGAATCCCACCACTGGAGCCACATCCCCAAACCTCAGAGTGTTATATAAACTACCTTGTTGAAAGATTTCTGTTAGCTGGTACCTCAGCTAGCTTCTGTTTTCCCAGTATGTGGCCAGTACGTCACACTGGAATGGAAGACAACTTTCAGCTGTTTATTTTGGATGCAGATCCAAATCAAACACTCTGAGTAAAAGTTAGCTCAGACCTTTAAACAAAATGCTTTGTTTTGCTATTTAAACATGTAAATCTATGTAATTTCCCTCAGAGGGTGTTTACATTTGGTTGATTACATTTGACCTTTTTGGTACAAGATCACATTTGTTGTGTTTAGTACAAGATAGTGACACCTTCCTAATCCTCTCATTGTCAGAAATTTCCTGCTGCATGTCTGTCAGTTTCACATGAAAGCCAGCAAGTTTGTGGGTAATTTAATCAGTTCTAACTTCAGGTGGCCTGTTTTTACATAATTTGATCAATTCCAGGCTGATTTGGTTTTAAAAACAGTATTTGAGAGTTTTCTTATGAATAGGATTCTTTTCCTATAGAACTTAACAATTTTGGCATTGCTCCCTCTAGGATTTAAAGGGGATTTTCCCTATCTGAAGGATTCCCATTATTTAATATTTCTTATCATTTTATATTCTTAAGCTATCATCAAATCATTTCCAGCTTCTGATGATATCTATCGTCTAGATAGAAAGTGAAGGAGGAGGAAGTTGATATATTAAAAGGGCTGCAAGTCTATGTTCTTCATCTAATAAGCCCTGCTGAATTCAATGTTTTTAAATAGACAATAGAGAGCCTAGATATAAATATTGAAGTTTCCTGGCCTGCCATCCTGAAGTTCTCAAATACCACACCAGAAGCCATCTCAACCACTGCATTTGATAGAAGGTGTATCAGACATTAGTGGGAAAGGCATCAATAGTTTCTCCAGTCTCTTTCAGTGGCTCAACCCCAAATATGGGTTTTGTATCTCAGTGCCATTTGAAACAATTTCTTGGTGAATAGAGTAGAATTCCTACAGGCCACAGATACTAGACTCATGCCTAATCCTGCTCATGGTATAGTCTTATAGAGAGCAACCTGTCAGCTTTCTCAATTTATGTGTCTATTGTAATTAAATGATTTACCATAAAAATACTATCAATTGAAGGCCAGGATATATTTATTTTATTTATCATGTTTGTATCCCAACTTTACTACTTTAAAAGTAACTCAAGACAGCAAAGCAGAGGTGGGTATTCAGCAGGTTCTGACCAGTTCTGGAGAACCAGTAGCGGAACTTTGAGTAGTTCAGAGAACCGGCAAATACCACCTCTGACTGGGTCTGTCCCCATCTATTCTCTGCCTCCTGAGTCCCAGCTGGGTCTTCTTTTGTTGCCCTGCACAGGAGAATGGAGTTAGAAAGCAGGTTAGTGGGGTGGAGAGGGAATGAGGATTTTGCAGTATCCTTCCCTTGCCATGCCTATCAAGCCATGCCCACAGAACCAGTTGTAAAAAATTTTGAATCCCACCACTGCAGCAAACATGTTGCATATGTATTGTGAAAAAAATCTGCTACAACATTTTAAACCAGCCTTCCCCAACCTAGTACTTTCAGAGCTCTTGGGACTACAACCCTCAGAATCCCCAGCCAATGTTGAGCATAATACTCATCTCCCCTCTTATTTTCCCCATAAGAACTCTATGAGGTGGGTTGGATTGACAGAGGAATTGTATGTGCAACTATAGCATCCATCCTTGTCTGCTTTAGTTGTCAGTCTTTATATGATGAGCATGGTGTGACAAGATGAAGAACTGCCTAGGACACCTGGTGTAGCTGTTCTCTTGGATAGCTGCCATTAATATTTGACTGCTCCACTCAGCAGCATATCTGATAATAACAAGAGAAGGAAAATGTGATGATTACATTGTCTGTCCCTGAGATTATGTAGGCACTGCTTTAGATGTGGAGGATGTAATGGAATCACGATATAAGGATTTACTGTCTTCCCTTCAGCAAATGTAGAACATAATAATGAGAAGTGCAAGTTTTGATGCAACTTAGCATAAACCATGAGAGTTTCCTAACAAGGGCTAAGTTCTCCTGTTAAATTTATAGAAAGCATCAAACATTGGACATTATCTAGTCCTCCAAAATAACAATGTCAATAGCAATTTATTATAAACATTGTGTGATATCTAAACAGATTCTACTTTGGAAGGAAAGTCTATTGAGAAGAAGTGAAGCAAATTAATGGTTAATTGAACATAGCCTCTTCAAATGTGGTGTTATGCCGCATTGTGATGGAATTTTCAAAATTGCCACAGCATAGATTTTGATCATGTTAGCTGGGAAACTAATATACAGTACAATAGCCAGAGTCTCTACTACATTAGAAAAAGCCACATGACAACAGCTCAAACATTGTCTGGGGATTCTGAGAGTTGTAGTCCCAAGAGCTCTGGAAGAATTGGATTTGGAAAGGCTGATTTAAAACATTGTAGTAGATATTTTTCACAACACATGCACAACATATGCAATGTTGACTAGTCAGATGTAAGCCCACTGATTTTATTTTATACATTTTATAAATTTTATAAAATAAATTCAGCAGGCTTATATCTGACTAGTCAACATTGCATATGCTGTGCATGTGCTGTGAAAAATTATAAAATAAAATAAATTTCCAAATAAGTTTGTACAGGCTTAATTTACTTTTTGCTGTTACTATAGTTTTGTGTCAAAAGTGTTCAAATGTCATAAAAATTTTTCAACCTTTGACATTGTATTATTCTTATTCTTTTAGCTGTGTGAATATGTTGTTTGGTATCCTTTAGGGTATCACTGTGAATAGGGTACTTATTTTATCATATCCAAATAGTATATCTCCAATACAGTTGCCTTCCAGGATCTAAAGAACATAAAGGAAAATCTAGAATCAGTCAAGACCCTAAATATCTGCTATACAAAAAAAAATTGATTCAGCTACTGGCATGTAAAATCAGTTTCTCCCAATTTTGTGTCTTCCAGCTCTATTAGAACAGTAACTCCCAGAATCTCTAACACATATATTTCATAGTAATAACTAGGAAACTGAATCTCAAAACACAAAGTTAATATAAATACAGAAGTGAGACATTTTCCAGTCATTTCATCCTGCAGAAAAAAAATAACTATTATAGGTTATAATAACTATTATAAAAGATTACTTTTTCCAGGTGGAAGTTCAAGCTGCCCCCGAAAAAAATGGGAGAACGAAGAACTAACTTATGAAAATTTATCCTAGAAATAGAAACTCAAGCAGACATGGACATATTTGCACTTCAGTCTAACCCATGATTAATTTTGTTTTGTTGAACAAGTCAGAAATATGGCAGAGTCAGTCTTGTAGACAAGATTACAATAACAGTTTATCAAATTCCTGGTGTGTGCTCCATTCTTTATCAGCTATTTTTAGTTAGAGGTTTGCGCAGGTCACAAAAAGAAGCTCAGAATAAGCATGAAACCATCGCCATTAACATATCAGGATAAATCCCACTTAACTATGGTTTCAAGCTTCAGGTTATTATTCTGAAAAACTACTGTATGATTTCTTTGCTATCCCTAACTTACGCAGCATATGTGACGCGTTTGACAGTTAATCCTATGCAGAAGTGGTATTCAGCAGGTTCTGACCAGTTCTGGAGAACCGGTAGCGGAAATTTTGAGTAGTGTGGAGAACCAGCAAATACCACCTCTGACTGGCCCTGCCCCATCTATTCTCCGCCTCCCGAGTCCCAGCTGATTGGCTGGGTCTTCTTTTGTTGCCCTGCACAGGAGAACGGAGCTGAAAAGCAGGTTAGTGGGGTGGGGAGGGAATGGGATTTTGCAGTAACCTTCCCTGCCATGTCCATCAAGCCACACCCACAGAACTGGTAGTAAAAATTTTTGAATCCCACCACTGATCCTATGCTAGGTTTCTTTTTACACCATAATATGATGAACAAACCAGAATTACTCAATATGAAGTGTGAATGCAGCCATTTGCATTACAGGTCTCTTATTTTGTTCTGCAAAATGTACCATTGATCTCATTGTACCATTGTACCAAGATTGCTAGGGAAGAGGCAGGAGAGGCTTTTGTGACAAAAGATTGTCTATTTAAAAAAAACATCAGCAACAAAGGCAGTACTAGAGTAATCTGATCATATGTGTGTTTGAATGACAAACAGAGACACCTATATCCAGAATGTTCAGACTCCCACTTATTCCCAGATTTTTGGTTCTGTATACCTGAATACTAATATCTCGCCATAATGTTATGCAAATATATGTAAATATTCTTTAACAACCTTAAGCGGCCATAGAGATTTCATTAGCTGCCAGTTGTGGCATCACATTGGTAATCGAACAATCAGTGAAGGAAGTCCCAGATGTCTAAAAATGTCTTGGCATCTGGTACATTCAAATGCATGTGAATATGCAAACTATTTTGAATGAAACTATTATTGCATGCATAAAATTGTGTGTTTTCCTGCTTATATAAAGCCTATTGCTTTGCCTCAGTAGGCTGCCAACCCTCTTTCTTCCCCTATTCCCCCATTTTGATTCCACAAATGTAACAAAACAGTTTAGCAGTCAGGTAAAGAAGCAGCTGCAGAAAACATGGTATGGTCATCAAAGAGAGCCAGTTGAACCTTGATGGTTGCAGTTGTTTGCAGCAACTGGGAGATCTACTGGTATTGCACCAGCTTTGGGGGGGGCCTTTAAATTTTCAATTGCTCTTTTTGTAAACCAGCAGAGTTATGACAGATTGAGACAGACTAGCCATTTTATTCATAAAGGTAGTCCTTGATTTATGACCACAATCAAGCTCAAAATTTCTGTTGCTAAGCAAGACAGTTGTTAAGTGAGTTTTGCCCCATTTTATGATCTTTTATGCCCTAGTGGTTAAGTGAATCACTGCAGTTCTTAAGTTGATAACACGGTTGTTAAGTAAATCTGGATCCCCATTAATTTTGCTTGTCAGAAGGTCGCAAAAGGTCATCACACGATCCTGTGTGTACCCCAAGATACTGCCACCATCATAAATATAGGCCAGCTGCCAAGTTCCAAATTTTGATTACATAATCACAGGAATGCTGCAACAGTCATAAGTGTAAAAAAATCATCAGAATTTAATTTTTTCATCTTTTCCCACAGATGCAAGGTCTGCTTTTCAGATCAACGAAAGCCATTTCAATGAATGCCATATATTGAGATCAACAAACACCATATATATTCTCATTATCCAACTCATAGGAAACCTATAGGAAAAACCTAGCCACTTAAAGTCTCATATTGAAAAGCTAAAAAAAAGAGCCTTTTTTAAATAAAGAGAGATTCAGGTTCTCATCACTAAGTTCCAAACCAATTCTAATTTCGCTTGCTAAAATATATGTATATGTGTGTTTATGTATGTATATACATGCAAACATACACATATATCACATATGTTGCAAGCTGATGTTGTTTAGGTTTAGGCTGAACTGGTTGATTTGTTCAGACCGTGCTGTTCAGTTGAGGTCATGCCCTCTTTGCAGGTTACATTAGGTCAGTGGTGGGATTCCAAAAATTTTACTACCAGTTCTGTGGGTGTGGCTTGCTGGGCATGGCAGGGGAAGGATACTGCAAAATCTCCAGTCAGAGGTGGGATTTGCTGGTTCTCTGAACTACTTGAAGTTTCCGCTACTGGTTCTCCAGAACTGGTCAGAACCTGCTGAATACTCACCTCTGCATTAAGAGATTATGACCACAGATGGAAAATCTTGCCTTCTCCTGTTTTCCACTCATACTCTACTTCCTACTGATATGGAATAGGGTCTGTTCCATTGCTTTAATACATTTCTAAAATAAAAAACAGTTTAATGGTGTAACCATGTAACTAGCTGGATGCAGATTTTTACCTGTAAAGTTGCAGTTGTAAACTTGGGTCAGATCATGTAATGACCCCTTAATGACTACAGCAGCTTACAATCCAAATTCCAGGCCCTGTTGTTGTGTGTTAACCAGATTATTTAATGAAGGAAAATAGTAATTCCTAATCTTTTTGAGGAGAATAGAAGATTCTCACTAAAAATATGAAATTCATATTTTTCCTAGTATAAATCTGATTTTTAAAAAGGTAAATGTTATGTTTCGTTTATTTAATTCACTGATTGCTATTAAACCACATGCATAATCTCCATAAACTGAATCAAGGGTTCTACCAAACAGCTAAACTGCTTCTTTGCAAAGAAAATCTTCCTTACTGTTTGGTAGAATCCTTGACTCAGTTTATGGGCATTATGCATGTGGTTTAATAACAATCAGTGGATTAAATAAACAAAATATAACATTTATCTTTTTAAAAATCAGATTTATACTAGGAAAAATATGAATTTTGTTTTTGTGTGTGTGTGTGTGTGTATGTGTATATGTATTTATACTTTACCTAGCCACTTCATTTCCAGTGGATTAAAAATCAACTATTCTAAGTCCTTTGCAGATGTTCTCAGAGGAAAAGAGGCAAGTGAAGTTCCCACAAAGGCACCACAGTGGCAACTATAATTATTTTCTCTGCACCTCCTTAGGAGGAATAAATAGCCAAAAAAGATACCTTAATGGATATGAATATTCAATATATGAATATTCAGCTGCAGGGTCACTTTCTGATGGGTTATAAAAGAACCACATTCTCCTCAAAAAGCCATAGGAGTCTGTAGTTCACCTGCAAGACAAAAGCAACTCCATTTTTAATACATGTATAAAGGTAACTTTCATTGTCCCTCCCAAAGAATTGCATTAGGGACTATTTTTGACATGAATCTGCTAATTACTCATAGATGAATTACTTTGTAACCACGCTTTTGTTCCATTGGAAATAACTGCTACGTTTAGTGTGTTCTTGTCAAAATCAGATGAGCACATAATTCCCTAGAGCAATTAAGAGCTTTTGATACAATCTCACAATTTTTTTTTATTGTGCTTTAAGCCCTCATCTCTTTATATTGGCTTTTTGAGGAAGCAAAAGGCAATACTAAAGACAATGCATGTTACTCTCATAAACTGTATATTTAAGTAGAGGCTTTTTGTATTCTATATTCCATGAATGAAAAAGAAACCCAAAGTTTTATGGTCACAAATAACTACTTTGGAAATTAAAAATTTAGTTAAACCAGGAAAGGTACCAAAGTATTATCCTCTAACAATGGAAATTATCTGGAATTGGAATGGTAAAGTTCAGTCTTAGCCTCCCTTTTCTCTTTGTAATAGTTCCAAAAGATAGGAGCTCACCAGAGTAGCCTTTTTACATTACCAAAACATCATCCATATGAGGCCTTCACCATCATTATATAATGTTATAAAATTGGCTGTAATAGATTTTTTGGCTTGGGGATTTGGATTTACTGTCTCTTTGAGCTGTTTTGCATTTCCTATTTACAAGCCAACATCAGTGTTAATTACTCCTCAAGCGAGTTGCCAGTGGCAGGTTATGCAGAACCTTAATTAATGAGAATACAAAAGATACTGTAGGTAGAACACCTTGAAACTAAGGTGCTATTTCAGTTTTTCTCCAGAAGTTGATCAGAAAGAGAATAAGTAACAAGATAAATTTTATGCCAATCTTGTATACAGTGGTGGGATTCGATTTTTTTTACTACTGGTTCTGTGGGCGTGGCTTGGTGGGCGTGGCAGGGGAAGGATACTGTAAAATCTCCAGTCAGAGGTGGTATTTGCCAGTTCTCCAAACTACTCAAAATTTCCACTACCGGTTCTCCAGAACTGGTCAGAACCTGCTGAATACCACCTCTGCTTGTATAGCAGTAGCAACATTACTCTCTTGAGTGTTTGCTAGGAACTAAGAAAACTCAAGAAGTATCTCAGAAACAGTTAAAAGTTTTAAGTATCATTTTATAATATAAAATAGAGTGATGCATAAAGTATGTGCACAGATACATGACACATTTAAATGTACAATAATGAAAAACAACTGCATTCCTAATGCAATCTTTCCATTCAGCCACATAAAATTCTTCTACACTTATATACCTAGGAAATCACCATTGATTTAGGAATGTTAGCAATCATTTTCAAACTAAAGTACATCATTTCATCCATGTATCCTTCAAAGGTTAATAGCTAGCTTAAGCTCCAGCAGTTTTGTAGGAGTAAGAATGACCAAGAACAGCTCTATTTAGGATTTCCCAAGGGTTGTAGATTGCAGGCCACACAGCACGTTGCAAACTCATCCTATTGAAGAGGCATGTGCAGAGCTGGATTATCCCAGCCCTTCTTTCTGCTGCAGAAAGAAATGCTTTGATCCTTTTAAAACAAGAGGAAGACATTGTTGAACCATGGCTGAAGAAAAGAGTTTACGACCTCCCCACACTCTCTGATTCAAAGGAAGTCCATGTAAAAGGTATAATTTGTGTGCTTTAGATCCACATCTTAGTCTAAAGCACAGCTGGAAGGTATCAGGATTATCTACTTCATCCAGGTCTGATGGATCAAACCATATCCCTTGATCCTTGGAAAATACATTTTGTCTTTCATGGTTATGGAACAGGGTTCTCCTTGAGATTTCTATAACTCCCATCCTGGCCTTATTTAAAACCTGGTGCTATCTCCAGGCCTTGTGCTAGAATGGACTGATGGATTCCTTGTGTGGTGTTTTATTATTTTATTGTTCTTTGGAATGGTTGCAAGATTTTTCTTAACCTTTTTGACCTATGTATTTTTTATTATTATTATTGTTTTGTTTGAGCAATGAGAGGCTGAACCAGAGCATGAGTGCAACAATACTTTATTTTACAATAAAGGGCTGACCGTGCTTGCCAAGCCTGGAACTGGCTCGCAGCAATCAGCAACCAAGTTGGACCCCGCAGCCTGCTTTTATAGCTGGCTGCTGGGGAGAGCCAACCAATGGGAATGGGGGAATAACGCCCACGTAAAGAGAGTGGACCTGAGTGAGAACTCCTTGAGTCCTCAGGGACATAACACCCTTCCCCCAGATGCGAACATGCATAGTCCTTGAGGTAGACGGGGGTTTGTGTTGGCGCCCGGAACGGCGCAACTCGGGAACATTGTCTGTCTGTTCGGTACCAGTCTGTGATGGTCGAGCTGGCATAGTGTCGCCAACACTCTCTCTGGACTGGGCATCCTCGGGAACCACCGGGTTGGTTACTGGGGTCGAGCTCTCGTGGGTTGGATCAGGCTGGTCAACTCTCTGGGCGCTGTTGTCCGAGTTTGGGCTGACCGAACGACCGCTGATGCAGACTGGTTGCTGGGTACGATGTGGCTGGGCGGCGGATGAGGCGGTTCCCCTTCGACTGGAGACTCTGGATTCTTGTTGGCAAGGGTGCTGAGGCGCCTTCTGTTGGTCTATGTGTCTCCTCCAGACGCTGACCATCCTCCAGCCTGACTCTATACGATCTCGGCCCGGTGATGGCGATGACCTCGCCTGAATCCAGAGTGGGTCCCCAGCGAAATTTCTTGCGAATATCGGCTCCTGTAACAAAAAATGTCTAACCCCCGAAGTAGAAGCGAGGGGAGAGTCAGGCAGTATTGTGGGTGCAATCTGTCCAATACAGTCCTCAGGCGCCGGCCCATCAGAAGTTCCGCTGGGGACTTATTGGTGACTGCACAGGGGGTTGAGTTCTGGCTCATCAGGAACCGTGCGAGTCTGT
Organism: Pseudonaja textilis; assembly: GCF_049901715.1. Lineage (NCBI taxonomy): Eukaryota > Metazoa > Chordata > Lepidosauria > Squamata > Elapidae > Pseudonaja > Pseudonaja textilis. Next base: position 133,081,027 of record NC_141990.1, on the reverse strand, counting down.
GGTGCCAGTCATCCCTGCCAAACCTAGCGAGGGCCTCTTTGGTGGTCCTGACGGCCCTTTCAGCCAACCCATTACTGGCAGGGTGAAATGGGGCTGTGAAAATGTGGCGAATGCCCAGGTTGGCAGCAAAACGGCTGAATTCTACTGATGCGAACTGTGGGCCATTATCGGAGACAATGGAGTCGGGTAGTCCATGTGTAACGAACAGGCGCGTTAACACGTTGGTGATTGCTAGTGTGGTGGTCGTGGATAGCTGTGCCACGCCTATCCATTTGGAATAAGCGTCCACGACCACTAGGAACATCTTTCCATGCACGGGCCTGCCAGATCGATATGGATTCTAGACCAAGGGCGTGGCGCTCTCCCATCTGGTAGGGGTGGCGATGGGGGAGCAGGACGGGGATTCCTGGCAAATGCTGCAGGAACTTACCCAATTGACAATGTCCTCGCTTAGACCCGCCACCACACGTAGCTGCGTGCTAATGCCTTCATTCTCACAATGCCGGGTGTCCTCGTGCAACGCTCCAGGACTCGGGTACGCAGCGAGGTCGGAATGACCACCGAGTGCCCCACAGTAGACAACCCTGCAAACTGGACAGCTCCTGCATGCGAGTCTTAAAGGGTGCGAATTTGTTATCAACGTTGCCTCCCGGCCACCCCCTCCTCACCCAGTCGAGCACCTGGGCGAGCGCTTGGTCTGCCTTGGTTTTAGCGGCGATGTCAAGGGCGGTGATGGGCAGGTCCAACTGGGTGATTTCAAAATGGCGTTGACAGGAGCTGGGTCTTCAGCCGGAGCGGGTAAGGGCAGCGACTGAGAGCGTCGGCGTGATAGAGTTTTGCCCGGGCGGTGAATAAGTTTGTATGAGTAGGCCGCTAGGAAAAGCGTCCACCTTGTCATTCTAGGGGAAAGGACTTGAGGTGTCTGTTTGTCGCCGGCCAGTAGGCCCAGGAGGGGCTTATGGTCGGTGACCAGTTCAAGAAATGGCCAAAAAGGAATTCGTGAAACTTTTCACGGCTGCAACAGCTGCTAGGGCTTCCTTGTCTATTTGGCTGTAATTACGCTCCGTGGCCGAGAGCGTCCTGGAGAAAAAGGCGATGGGGGGCCTCGGCGCCATTGGGGAGTCTGTGACTAAGGACCGCCCCAATTCCAAAAGGAGATGCGTCTGCTGCCAGTACTAAAGGAAGGTTGGGGTCGAATTGGATGAGCACTGCCTCTGACGTAAGTAGTGATTTGACGGCATTAAACGCCTGGTCTTCTTTGTGCCCCCAGTGCCACGGTGACTTTTTGTCTAGTAATCTGTGTAGGGGTTCGCTACTGAGGCTTTATGGGGCAAGAAGGATGCATAAAAGTTCAGCAGCCCTAAGAAAGCTTGTAGCTCCATTTTGGAGGTTGGTGTGGGAGCTTCGTGGATTGCTCTAACCTTGGACTCCAGGGGGTGAATGCCAGAGGCGTCAATTTTATAACCCAGAAAGTCCACCTGTCTAGTGGCAATGGCGCATTTTTCTTTTTTTTAACTTGAGGCCATGCTGTCTGAACCTCTCTAACACTGCTCGCACTCTCTGGAAGAGTTGGGGTCTGTCCCTGGCCGAGACCAAGATGTTGTCGAAGTAGGGTACTACACCAGGGAGGCCCTGTAAAATCCGCTCCATGAGGGATTGAAAATACCTGGGGCAACACTTACGCCAAATTGGAGACGCTTGCATCGGAAGGCACCCCTGTGAGTGATGATGGTCTGAAGTTCCGCTGTTTGGTTATCAACAGGGAACTGCTGATATGCTTGAGACATGTCCAATTTAGCAAAAATACTGCCCGGCTCGAATGTGTGCAATAAGTGCTGAATGACGGGCACAGGGTAGGCGCTAACTTGTAAATATTTATTGATTGTTGTCTTGTAGTCCGAGCAAATTCTCAGGCTACCATCTTTTTAAGGGTGTAACGATGGGCGTCTCCCACTTGGCGAAATCTGTTGGCTCAATGACCCCTTGTTTTAGTAGTTTATCCAATTCAGCGTCTAGTTTTGGTCTAATAGCAAATGGAACTCTATGTGGTTTTAATCTGATTGGGACTGCCTGGGGGTCAACGGAGAACGAGATGGGGTTCCATTATAACACCCCAGCTCCTCGCTGAACACATCTGCGTAGTCAGCGAATAAGGAGTCAGTGTCTGAGGTTGAGACAGCATGGACTCCTGTTAACCCTAGGCCGAGGTGGGGAAACCAATCGAGCCCCAGTAAGGTGGGTAGATTGCCGTTAACTACCACTAGAGGTAGGTGGCCTTTAAAAGCTCTAAAACTGACAAAGAACTTGCCTCTGCCGATCACGGGAATGGCCTTCCCCTGGTAGTCCTTCAGACCGAACTGGCATCTCTGAAGCCGGGTAGTAGATAGGCTGGGGTGGAGTCTCTTGAGGGTGTTCCACGAGATTATTGAGAGTGCTGACCCTGTGTCAATCTCCATGTGGCACGGTTTACCTTCTAGGGAAACGGAGAGAGAAATTTTACTAACAGCGTGGCAAGTACGCCTGGCAAGGCGGTGTGTGCGACAGTTTAATACTTGCCTCTGTGGTCCCGCGTGCAGGACGGGGTCTGTGTGTAGCGCTTTGGGGGCTTGGCAGACTCTCGCGATGTGCCCTCTTATGGCAGTTGTTGCAAGTGGCTCCTTTAAACTTGCAGGTGGCCCCTTTGATGCGATCCCCACAGGCTAGGCACAGTGTGATGTGCTTGGGTGGACCGGTGTATTCTTGTTTGGCCCCTACCTGCGACCGTCTGTCGTTGGCGAGGCGGAGGACGTCGTTTTCATCGTTGTGGGTTTCCTCCGCTTCCACCTCTTCGGAATGGACTGGGAACGATGCTAGCTTGGCACTTGGGCCCTGAATTTGTGGCTGAGTTCGTTGTTAGCTCGGCTGCTAGGGCCTCTCGACCGCTTGCGCGAGGTTGAGGTCTTTTTGCTAGCAGGCGCTCTGTAGGTTGAGATCCTTGACCCCACAAACTAATTGATCGAGGAGCATGTCCTCCAAGTATGTTCCAAACCCGCAGTGCAGGGCTGCTGTTCTGAGGGCGGCCATATATTGATTGATGGTCTCCTTACTTGATTGCTTCCTCATACGGAACGTGAACCTCCTGGCGATTTGTGAAGGCCTGGGAGCATAGTGGTTAGTGAGGATCTCAAGCAACTCGGACCACGGAACGTTTTCAATTCTCTCGGCGCTACGAGTGCTGCGGCGGTATCGTAAACGGTGGCTCCGCAGTAGATTAGGAAATAGGATTTTTTCCGATGCTCTCCCGCATCCGCCAAGCCGACCGCATCGATGTAATGATTGAAGCGGTTCTTATACGACTCCCACTTCTCTTCGTCTGGTTTAAACGCCGGGAATACTGGGTTGGAACTCATGGTGCTGGAACGGCTGGGCTACCTGCGGAAAAAATCTCTCTGGGACTATGGGCGCTCGTGAGTGATATCAGCTCTGGAGAGGTTTTTTCGCTACCCTCTCTTTCTCTCTCTGGGTTACCACGTTGGCTGCTAGCCGTTGGAGGTGTCTTGATTCGCGCCAAAAGTGGGCGCTAATGACTTCCTACAGCGCTGTGTTGTGTCTCCTACTGGCTCGAAATTCAAATGACACCCGTTTGAATTTCGCGCAAATACAGAGCGGCGGCGCTCGCAGCGCTTCACTTTCCCTGCAGCGGGGCTAACAAGCGGCTACAGACGCTTCTAACTTTTTGAACCAGACCGCTTTCTCTGGCTGCGGATCAGCGTTTGCTCTTTTTGATCGCTCGTTTTGTTGGCTGACCGCTCTCTCTGGCTGCGGATCAGCGTTTCCTATCGCCAGCCGATTGCTCTCTGGGCTGCGGATCGGTGGCTAGTGACTCAGCGGTTGCATGGTGCTTCTGGTAGCCATCCCATCCTCGCCGCCAGTGTTTTGTTTGAGCAATGAGAGGCTGAACCAGAGCATGAGTGCAACAATACTTTATTTTACAATAAAGGGCTGACCGTGCTTGCCAAGCCTGGAACTGGCTCGCAGCAATCAGCAACCGGTTGGACCCCGCAGCCTGCTTTTATAGCTGGCTGCTGGGGAGAGCCAACCAATGGGAATGGGGGAATAACGCCCACGTAAAGAGAGTGGACCTGAGTGAGAACTCCTTGAGTCCTCAGGACATAACAATTATATTATTACCAGTTAGCTACACTGACATAGTGGGTAGTGGAAAACAGTTGTAAAAAATGAAGGTATTTCCTTCCAGTCAGCCAGTTTGCTACATCCTCAAGCAACTCCAGCTTACTTGTTTGTCATTCTTTAAAGATATTTTAGATTTTCTCCTTTCTATTCTTTATTTTTTATTCCTTTATTCAATTCCCTTCTCTCTGTGATCACTACATAAGTTCCTAATCTTTATTTGAAGAATCCACTGAGATCTCAGAGTCACCAAATTTAAGCTACCCACCCTTAAAATTCTTCCCAGTCCCCTCTTCTCCAATTTGGTGAAGGAATTCCTGTGTTTGTCACCACAAGACACCACAAGAAGAAGAAAAAGTGTAGTTATATACTGTATATTTCCTGTGCCTTTAATTCTTTCAAACTAAATTTGTAAACAAACAAGGGAACCAGGTGCATTTTTCAGCTGAAGATCGCCCAAAGGTTGCCTGAAAAAAATACCCTAATGTTTAAAGGAAATTATTTTACTCCCAAGATAGGAAATAAGCAGATTTTAATAATACATACAAATTTTCAGAGTTCAAAATTATCCTTGAAGAAGAAAAAAAAGTTTGGCTGATAGTGTGCAGATGGTTTTGTGGCCTTTCAGAGATGTTGGCTGCCTTCTAAGAAATGAGATTTTAACAAAGTAATCACAATCATCTCCCCCCTCTGGTGACAAGCTCTGGTGTCAAGCATATATATTTAATGTCTCCTACTTTACCCGTTGCCCACAGTGAATAAATTAAAAAACATATTTCACAAAAGACCCTCTAGCTACTATACCCTGAGAATTTGAATTTAAGCACAAAAGAACTCTTTTTCTCATGTGTTGTTAAAAACTAGAAAAATGCTAATCTCTAACAGGGGATTTGGGAGGAAGATATACAATGAAATATACCTACTGTGCCCTAGAAATAAACTCAAAACTATGTGCAGAGCTGTTGCCAGTTAAAGGATATCTTTGAAAAGAGTGAAAGTCTTGAGTGCTTTATCTAGTTTTTAAAAAGTAATTTAAAATTTAGGAGAAGCAGAGGAAATTTAGCCCTTACTCCAATGGAAACACGTCCTTTAAATTATTTAAATTGAGTTGAAATCATAATGTTGTATGAGTGTATAAAGTTTGCCAGACATGTCCTAATATTATTCATACTATGAACTTACTGTTGATTCCTATATCACATCCAATTACTATTGTAGAATAGAATGGGTACCTGTCAGCCCCACTAGGAAGACCAGGAAATCAACTCTACAGGAAGATTAAAACTACTTTCATTGACATTGACTATCATAAGCAGAATTTTGGAAGTCTGGTTGTGCTGCACCTCCTCCGCTTTCTTATACTTCAGTGAATTCCAGTATTTGAGGGGCTGCCACAAAGATGAGGGGTCCATTTATTTTCCAAAGCACCAGAAGGCAAGAAAGAATGGATGGACATTAAGCAAGGAGAGAAACAACCTGGAATTAAGGAGAAACTGGAACAGAAGTGGAAAGTGCTTCATCACTGGGTTTTTAAGAAAAGACTGGATAACCACCTGTCTGAAATGATATGGGGCAGGGCTATAAAAATCCCTGCCCGTGGGCCAGATGCATCACACACTAACTATACCCACACTCAGTTTAGCGAAGGGGGGGGGGGGAAGTCCCGCTATGTCACATGATGCTACCGTGACAATGGAAGTTTGACACCCCTCGCATAGGGTCTCCTGCTTGAGCAGGAGGTTGGACTAAAAGATCACCAAGATCCCATCCAGCTCTATTCTGATTGATTGATTGATTGATTGATTGAATTAGGAGATTTCTGAGCCATTCCTGAATATTATTTCTTAAGACTTCTGCTCATTCGTGGAGCCTTGGCTCCTACCTATTTCTGTCAAGGTCATTTCCCTTTCTCTCTGTAGGACCTTTTTTTTTACCTTTTTTTTTACCAGCTTTTGTGTAAAGGGAGATAACTGGGGATTTGGAAATATCAGAGTTGATGGGGCCAAAAATGAAGGGTGACTTTTTTGTTTTGGATGGGGCACAAGCTGAGGCTTCGAGTGAATGCGGTTTGCAAAGGCTTACATCACTGCCTTTTACATCTTCCCTGGCAATGGAAAAATATTATGTTTTCAGTGATGTGTTTATGATGCAGTATGAACTGGACATTTAATATCATGTTAGTATACTCAGAATACTTTGAAATTCTGTAAATCAACAATTGATAATTGAATTTTGGTCATAAATTTCCTCCCTCCCTCCCTCCCTCTATTTTGTTTCCTGTGAGGTTTCCCAAACTAGGATTGGCTCAAATCAGTAAGCTTCATAAGTGTTTGATTTATTACTTTCTTAGTGTATCTTGTTTTATGTAAGTATGTATGTTGGTTTCAGTACTCCATTAAAATTAATTCCTACACTTAAAAAGTAGCTTTAATTTTCAAGGTTCAATTTGTTATTCTTCAGCAATGATATAAAGGTATTTTTCCTTTGACAGTCACTCTAAGAACGAGAAATGTGGATAACTACCTATATACAGTATTCCAAAAAATAAACATCAGCAAACATAGAAACTTGATTTTTTTCTTCATATACATCCATATTCACTTCATGGGCAACTGATTCTTACACAGAATAGGGCTACCATATCAGGGGTTGCAATGATCCAGTTAATCACACAATAACAATCATGACAAACAGAAAGCTCTGTTGCTATCCTCTTATCTCATCCAGATTTTTAAAGTACAAATCTGATAACATTTGTCTAAACCAAGCATGTCCAACCTTTTGGCTTGCCTGGGCTACATTGAGTAAAGAGTTGTCTTGGGCCGCACATAAAATATATAACAGTTAATGTACATATACTGTATGTATAAATATTAGAAGTTTGTCATTTTGTGGGACTTCAGTAGTAGCCATCAAGGGCCTCATGCAGCCTGCAGGCTGTGAGTTGGACACTCCTGGCCTAAACTGTCTGCTCTCCCAGTTTTCTTATGTCCTCAGTACCCATTGTAGGACAATACCCTGTTTCTCCAACAATATGGCCTCCCCCAATAGGAAGTCCCAGCATGTTTTATAGGCATGAAATGAAATTAAGCCCCTCCCCCCAAATTAAGGCCTATATTAAAATGTTGTGATTGGAAGGATCGGTCCTGTTAGGAATTTTGAATCTGATGACTGTTAGATCGTGGATTGACGTCAGAACCAGGAAACGTTAATCTGAAGGGCAAGCCAGTTAATTAGCACGTTGCCTTAATGGGTATAAAAGGACACAGCTGAGCTGGTGCCTTTCGCCAGAAACAAAATGACTATTTTGAATGAGGACGTTACTGCAAAGAGATCTCTGTTTGTTTGAATTTTGAAGGGGAGTTCTAACTGTTTCTGCCAGTCGTTATCTTGTTATTTTCCTTCAGTTTGATTTGGTTGTGAAACGGCTGCTTTGTGTTTGTTCGTTTGAATCTCCAAGAGGAGACATAACATTATTGTTTCTGGCCTAAACAAACCATCTTTCAAGCAAGATGGATTTAAATCAACTGCAGCGTTTGGTAGAGCAGCAGCAACAGCAAATAAATCAGCTACTGCAAAGCAATGTGACGCTTCAGAATCAGGTAACACAATTGCTGAATTATTTTTCCAGCTTACCAAGCCCTGCTGCTGTTCCCCCTGCCCCTCCTGCGAGGAAAAGCCCAGTATCCATGCTGGAGAAATTTTCTGGGCAAACGGACATGTTTTCGGCATTTATGGGGCAGTGTCAATTATTTATGTCCTTGAGGCCTGAAAACTTTCCAAATGATCGGGCCAAGACAGGATTCATTCTTAGCCTCTTATCTGGGCAGGCTGCTAATTGGGCTACTCCTTTGTTAGTTCAAGATAGCCCGTTGTTGAATGATTTCCAGGGTTTTCTTCAACAAATGAGAGTGATGTTTGAGAACCCAATTAAGATACAAACTGTGGACAGACGTTTATGGGACATAAATCAGGGGAAACGTTCCCTGCAGGATTACGTTGCAGAATTTCGTTTGTTGTGTTTGGACTCCAATTGGAACGAACCGGCTCATATGGCTGCATTCCAGGAAGGCTTGTCTGATGCCATCAAAGATGAGCTGGTCCATGCAGAGAGGGCTTTAACTTTGGATGCATTGATAGTTCAGTGCTTGCGAATTGAAGCTCGTTTACATCAACGTGGACGCAAACAGCTCGGTATGGAACCATCTTCGTTTTCTCGTGCACAACCCATGGTTAATGTTGAGGAGCCGATCGAGTTAGGCGCACTCCGCCCTCACTTAACGGTGCGAGAACGTACGAGAAGGTTCCAGGAAGGTTTGTGCCTTTATTGCGGGGGTCTGGGACATTTTGTTAATTCCTGCAAACGGAGAGGGACCCGCAGACCCGTACCTGAAACCACTCTTGGCTCGTCAGGAAAACAGGGTAGACCTGACCTCAAGGAAACCCTAGGTCGGACACATTTCACATCCCCACCTCAAATTGCTGAAGTAAATCCTGGCCCTCCTCGGCATTTACTTTTGGACACTCGAATTTTTCTAGTCACAGAAGGAGGGAATTCCCGCTGTTGCGTTGGTGGACTCAGGGGCTACAACCAGCTTTATGGACCGAGCTTTTGCTAAGCACTATGGGATCCCATTGGTTGCTGTACATCCTCCCATTAAGGTGGAAACCGTGGATGGGCGTGAGCTCAAGTCTGGGCCCATTCATTTCGCCACCCAGCCAGTGTGTATGATCATTGGGGATCATGAGGAGGCGATACGTTTTTATATCACCTCGAACCTTCATCTCCCTTTGGTGCTCGGAATGTCCTGGTTGCGTTTGTACAATCCGTTGGTGGCTTGGTCGCAGAACGGTATTTCTTTTCCAAGTCTCCAATGTGTAGACCACCTGAGACAATTGGAACGAGCGACGCCTCCATTGGCTGTGGGAGACAGAGTGGGGTTGTCAACGAAACATCGTCAAGTTAATCATCAGACTCGGGGGAAGGGCCCTGCGGTGGGGATAGTGTTGTGATTGGAAGGATCGGTCCTGTTAGGAATTTTGAATCTGATGACTGTTAGATCGTGGATTGACGTCAGAACCAGGAAACGTTAATCTGAAGGGCAAGCCAGTTAATTAGCACGTTGCCTTAATGGGTATAAAAGGACACAGCTGAGCTGGTGCCTTTCGCCAGAAACAAAATGACTATTTTGAATGAGGACGTTACTGCAAAGAGATCTCTGTTTGTTTGAATTTTGAAGGGGAGTTCTAACCGTTTCTGCCAGTCGTTATCTTGTTATTTTCCTTCAGTTTGATTTGATTGTGAAACGGCTGCTTTGTGTTTGTTCGTTTGAATCTCCAAGAGGAGACATAACATTAAAACATGCAAAATGGGGGGGAATGGTGGGGGGGGCTTGCCGTTAGGAAGTACTTTTGTTGCACACCTGGATATGGTGCTGCCTGCGTTGACCCCGATACGAAGTGCCCCACCAACGCCGAGGTCAACATCCAAGCCATCATTGCCCGCCGCCCGCCCGGAGATGCAAGGGGGGGAATTAACTCACCCCCAAAAAGACGGCCCAGCCATTTTTTCGGGGCTCAAAAAAATATAAGACCCAGCCTTATTATATGAGAAACACGGTAGTAGTAGGGCTGGGTATCAGATCTAAGAATCCCAAGCTGGAATCCCTGTACACTGACATGAATTCTTCATAGAGAGTCTTAAACAAGCTATTCTCCCTAAACTATTTTACAAAATTGACTAGAAAACACAACGTGTTTTAAAAGTGTTTTTATATACTGATGTTGTAGCTTGGAAGAGCAGCATGGGCAATTTCATTCAAACGTTTATTATTATTGAAAACAAAGAACACTGTCATGTACAAATTATATAATGCAGATTAGCCTACCTGTTGCTAGGCTATGTTCCCCTTTTTAAATATGTATAAGCTGGAGCAGGTGATAGCAAATGCAACACTAACAACTCAATTTGTTGAATTAACAACCATTTGATTGACTGGAAGTGAACAGAAAAACTGTTACTGAGATTCATTATATCACATCATGCAAAAAAAATATGTAATTGTACTGTTCATGGAGCCGACATATTTTTCCATCTGCAAAAGGTGATTTGCTTAAAAAAACAACAAAATCATTCATATTTCATTATAGAATACTGTAATGAAGATGGTGGAACAGTTAAGTAGATGGATGGGTTTTACATTTTCTCGAATGAGATAACTTCTCAGTATTAAAGATGGCCATGTGAAATTCTTGTTTGTTCTGCGAAAATAGTTATATATCGGTCCTTGTTCCAAGTTAAAGAAGTGGACCATCTTTGGAACTGAACCAAGCCAAACAAAAAGAGAGGTATTGCATGTCCACAGTCATATGTAGTTTGCAGCTACTTGGGCAAGATTTTAGGATAAAAATTGGCAAAATGAACAAGATGGGCCCTGGTACTACAAAGGGTTACTTTACTTATTTAACAACCGTGTTCTGGAGTTCCAATGGTTGCACGCTCCCCTATGGTCACATAACCTGGCAATCTTCACAGATAGTTGGGAGCATTCTACAGTCACCTGACCAGAGTTTATGATGTCTTTGTTGATTAGCAGCAAAACACATTCCCTTAATGACTGCAGCATTCACTTAATGGCCACCATTCACTTAACTATTGCAAAAGAAGTCATAAAGTCAGGTCTGATCACATGAGTGCCCTCATGACTTATACAGTGGAAATTCCTGCCTCAATTCCTGTCATAAACTAACAGGATTATGGCAGCACTGCAAGTTCCCCCTCCCCCATAGGTCAGGAGATTTCAACCAACTAGGCTCATCAATACATGGAAATCTGCCAGAGGCTGGGAGGCCTCAGCTGGTTAGACTCACTGGCATGCAAGCCTTCGTCTCACCTCACCACTTGGGCCTTCTCCTTGCCCCACCACTTTCCCAGAAGACCAGGACTTTATCTCCACCCACTGGCACATGTCCACTTGCCTTCCCTTTTTGTGCAGGTTTCCAGGAGAGTGATGGGGTGGGAAAACGGCCTGCACACCTTTGGGCCTAACCAAATGAGGCCTCCCTGCAGACGCTTAACTGGGTGCCAATTCCCCCCTCCTACTTTCCCAGGCACAGGAATGTGGCGGCGTGGAAGCTTCTGGTACTAATATGACTTCCAAAGCTGACACTGGGATTGTGAACACTCAGCAAGACAGTGGAAGCCTCACGTAAGAAACACAATGATTTGCTACCCAAATTGTTAGCTCAGTTGTGGCCAAGCTGAGAACTACCTATACAGGTAATCCTCAACTTACAACAGTTCATTTAGTGACCATTCGAAGTTATGGCACTGAAAAAAGTGACTTATGATCATTTTTCGCACTTATGTCCATTGCAGCATCCCCATGGTTAAGTGATTTGTATTTGGATTGCTTGACAACTGGTTCATATTTATGACGCTTGCAGTGTCCCAGGGCCATATGATCATCTTCTACGACCTTCCGACAACCAGTCAATGGGGAAGCCAGATTCACTTAACAACCGTGGCAAGAAAAGCCGTGAAATGGGGCAAAACTCACTTTACCGATTTTTCACTTTGCCACATAAATTCTGGGCTCAATTGTGGTCGTAAGTCAAGGATTACCTATATACCGTAGATCTACACTAGATTTCCCCATACGTGCTTGTCAAATGGGCTAGAATTCAAATCTTGTTATCATTATCCAGCAGAGGTAAACGGGCATATGGGAAATGGGATCCAATGCAACTAGAGGATAACATAACAAGAAATGTTGAAGTACACTGCTGCATAAGAATTTATTTTCTGGATCTACAAGAAGCATTTTGAACTTCTAAACCATCTTAATGAATCTAGCAACTCATCTAACAATAAAATCCAGGTGATTCTTGCCTGCCGGTATCCTTTTATAAATTGAATTTTCTGAGACTTGGGTATAACAAACCTTTTATCAAACATGTAAAGTAGGTATGAGGCTAAGTCTGTTCTCAGTTAATGAACCAGCCTGTCTACCCTTCACCCAAGGAAGGCTTTCATTTTGACAAGGAAAACTGTTTTTGTAAAGATTATGCTAAAAGTAACCCTGTTAGGCAAATCCTTGAATGCCTGCCTGTTCAGCTAGTGCATGGATATAAGAATCAAAATAGCCTGCTCTTGCTGCAAACAGCATTACAGAATACAAAAGGCAGCCATAGCAGTATCTCTCTAAGTGGAAATCTGTACAACTCAGGTTAATTGACTGGAGCAGCATTACTAGGATGGTGGTTTCTCTATCCACTTGAAAGACACCACCATTTTCCATCTTATTAGAATGAGCTTCACAAACTGATTGACTGACCCTATTGCATGAATTAAATAGGAAACCATCACTGAGATTGAGACAGGTTTCTGAAGCATGCTGGATTTAGTATCAGTTGATTCTTATGGAAAATAATCAGCTTTGTACTATGAGCACATTCATATGCTGCTTCCGGAACTGGAAGAATGGGTAACAATGAGTTTGAGTCAGATTTAGTTCTGTCTACTTGCAATAAATAGAAATCAACGGAATTTCCAACTGTGACCATTATAATAACCAGTCATAGCAACATCTGTAACATATTTTAAGTATATCGTATTGCGATAGCTACTTAATAATTCACTTCTTATTCTGATAACAAATTCCTCTGATTAAAAACAAGGGACTAGATGAAGATGCAATTGTTCCAGGTATTTAGGGCACAAAATACAAATGGCTTTTAAAAGTAGCTGTTATTGGGATGAATTCTTTCTCCGGTACCATAAATTCAAGCTTTTCTTTGCTGTTATTTTTCCAATATAGTTGCATCAGCCCTTGTCCTTATCCCTTCGCCTACTTTGCTTTGCTTTGCCTTATTGTCTCTGCTAGATGTGTTTGTTTCCATAGCTGAAAATGGTTTGCGGGGATGAGAAAAATAGTTGGTTATATGCAGATGAGAATTAATTCTCTAAACACAAGTCTTATTTTACAGACTATTAATCTGAGCAGGAATAATAAATTGGGAAATTTAAATTGACAAAATGAAAAATCCTTATTTTTGGATTCTCTTGGGATAGGAGGTAACTTAATTTCAGCATCACCTTTCTTTAATCTATCTCAGGGGTATCAAACTTGCAGGCTGCGGGCCAGATACGTCACATGCAAAACATAGTCACTGAACCAGTAGTTAACACCGGTTGAATCCCACCCCTGCAGCGAAGGTAATACCAATACTGTGGACAAGAAAAGCAGTGTAAATTAAGCCCAGGTTATTGGCCTCAGCAAGCCTGAATGGAAGGATTGGCAATATAAGAGGATTGTTATTTAGAAGGCAATTCAGCAGGTGAGGTTTTGCAAAATAGTGTCCTGATCTGTTGATTCCCCTTTGCATTTGACATTCTATTATATCCAGAGGGCAACCGATTATTCCGAGGCTACATGAATTATGTAAAAGATGAAAGGCTCATAAGCATTCATTGGTTCTCAGCCTCTTATCTGCTGCTCCAGAGGTGCTAGGGGTTTTAATAAAATGTGGCCGGCAGTGATCTATTTCTCTGGATTGTAAGTGCCTCTGTGTACAACTATTAAAACAATGAGGTTATTTCTTTGGCCTGCTCGGAGTTCTTTAATTTTGTAGCATCTCTATACGTTCCCCAATGACTAAAATGTGAAGAGGGTGGGAATCAACAATTTTCAATGTAGTAAAAGGACCAGTTACAACTCTCAAGGAATCAACACCAGAACAAGATGTTGTTTTTAATTCTTCTTATAGGCATTTTCCACTGGCTTTAAAGCAATCTCAGCAACATGCTTACGATATCTCAGGACAAAGCTTCTCCGCTATATCAGTATTATCAGCAAAGAATTAACTAATAGGACTGAACAGAATGCTTCTAACGTGCAATAAGTTCAGCTTTGCAGCTTTCTAAATCTGCTGTATCGTTGTCAGCTGGCAGGTTGTTAGAAAGGATAGCAACATCTTGACAACCACAGATCTCATGTCTAAGCATCAGTTGTCCGACACAACTCCATCAAGCAACTTTAATCACTTCTGGTGTTTGGAATAAGTCTAGATTCCTCAGAAAAAAAGAGGTTAATGCAAGGCAACAGTCCTCCAGTGGATTATTTTCTTCAGCTTCTGGCACTTTGAGAATCATCTGATTTTCATGTTCTCATTTGACCTGTGAAACTGGCAGGTTATCACTTGTCTGAAAATTCTGTTGGTCAATAGTTTCTTCTAAAAAACATAGACCAGCTTAAAAACCCAAGATGTAGGGGAGAGCGGCCGACATGGCGGCAAAGTGGTGTGGATGACAGCAGCTCTGCAAAGTCCCACTGATTTCTTCAGCCCAGAAGGGCTACGGGGCCAAAAGTCACACTGTAGGGGTGATGAAGGTAGAGGAGGTGCTTCGGTGGTTGCGAGGAGAACGCAGTCTCCTCTTCTGACCCCAAGAAAGCCCCTTGAACCGGCAGAAGAGAGGACAGCCATTATAGCTGAACCAAAGCCATGACTACAGCTGCAACGGAAAACAAGGATCCTGTAACAGTGTGCTTGGTCTGGGTAAGAATTCTTCTAACTTTTGCCATGGATTTTTCCCTAAAGCACCCCTTTTGGAAAGTTGGACTCAACAGAGGTAAATAGCAACAACTAAAGACCTGGAGTTACTGTCAGAATCGGAAAAGAAAAGAAATTGTAGTCAGAAGTAATTTTAAAAACAAAGGACAAACTGGATTGGTTAGTTTTTCAAAAATTACATTGTTTCAAAATTCCGGATTATACTCTTACTAGCACCTTGATTTGAAGAACTTTGGGAAATTATTGAAAAATATTTTTATTCGGACACTTTATTTGCAGCAAAAGTGGGGGGAAAAAAAAAGTAAGTGACACCGGCTGGCCAAGGAAGGCAACACAGAGCTGGAAAAAGTAGATGAAGTGAAAGTTATGACTAAGGCAGACTGGCTGGAATACACTGAACACCTGCAAACTGATTATACTTGGTGCTTGGAGACAGACTGAAAACATTCAACTTTTAGAACCTTGAGGATTATAAATATGTTGGACAGTGTAAACGTGAAACAGCTTGGAGTTTTGAAACCAAGTGGAGGCTGTTAAGGGAATAATTAATGGAGCGATTGTATGAACTGCTCTAATATTGGCTATCTTGGTGTGACATAATTGGGACATTGGGATTTTGAGAGTATTGAGTAAAATTTTAAATTTATTAAAATAAGGCAAAATGGGACAGCAGGGAAATAAATGTCTTACTAAAAGAAATATTATTGACACTCCAAAGTACACAAGAAATTATAAGGAACCATAGGGAGATAAAAAAGAATTGATACACGATGTAGTTGTGAGACCAGAAAACTATGACCAAGACACTGAACAACAAACATGAAATTCAGGAAATAGAGAATAAAATAGAAAGAACAGAGGAAAGGACAAACGATACAAAAGTAGAGACAGTAAAAGCTGAAATAAAAATGGTGAATTACACTTTTAAGAGATCAAAAATTAGAAGGGGATACACAGAAAGACACTCCTGAAGTGAGGCAAAGATCATTGAAAGGTGTGATGATGACCCAGGGTGGGATACAAAACACAGAAAACAGGTGAAGCCCCTTTTATTCCTTCACTTTCCTTCCAAGCTCTGAATATCTTATAACCTCCCAGTTACATGAAGGAAAAAAGCAACACAAACCAGGCAAGATAAGGGCTGGAAGATGTCCACAGATAACACACCCTGGGAAGGACGCCAAACTCAGAGAGGAACTATAAACTAGAGATATTTACATGCTTTGTTTCCAGCGTTTGCCAGTACGCAGGTCCAAACTCTTATTCAGTTGTCACACCTGCAGCCCATGAAGAGGATCAACGGTCTCTCCTCCCAACAGACCATGTCTTTCCTTTACCCTCTCCTCCCTGTGTGCCCTAGGATAGGCCTGTGTCCTCTGACTGTCCAGGCAGGGGATAGGCCTGTGTCCTCTGACTGTCCAGGCAGGGGATAGGCCTGTGTCCTCTGACTGCTCAGAGTCAGTCTCTACCAGGGGCATGACAAAAGGTGTATTGAAGGTTCAAGAGTGAAGCGGCAGAGGTAGAAATATTTAGATCAAACACAAATGAGATAACACATGTTATACAATTAAGAATTAGCATAAAGATAAAAATTAGAAATGGGGAAGACTTTTTTTTAATTTGGGAACTATTCTATTAATGGGTAGAAAATAGCAGAAGTTAGAAATTTGGATATGTAAACAAAGATGAAGTAATTTATGTAATTGAATAATGAACACTGAATAATTAAGATAAGTAAACCTTATGATTATTTGGAGGCTAATGATTATGTTTACTTGATGTTTATATTATTAATGGATTATAGTTAAAATTGAACAGAGGGCATAATCAAATAATGCAAAATTTTAACAAGGATAAGTGAATAGGTATTAAGAATAGTTACAACTATTGTGTGTATAAGATTTACTATCTATATTCAATAGTGATTGTACCCACAGTATATTTTTATTGTACAAGAAAATTCTACAATAAAATAAAAAAATCCAAGAGGTAAAGATGTCCAGCAAAGATAAATGCTACATAAACATTACTTCACCTCTTTTCATTTCTAAATAATTAGATCAAAAGTGGGCCTGCAGACGTCTAGGGAAAACAGTGGAAAACAGGTCTGCAAAGGTTGTCTCCTTATGTCAAACTGATTTGCTCCCGAGCAGGCGCTATTTTTGGAGCAGCCACAATAGGGATACAAAGAGGCCTGCCTGCCTTCCTTAATGTGAGCTCTGGAGATCTTCCAAAGGTAAGTGCTCGGTCAATGTGGGGTGGTGGGGAGGATGTGGGGCCATCAGATGGGAAGCATGAACCTAACAGTGGGATGACAGGGAGGTTGGCAGGGCCTGCTGCAACTTCTCTGTGGCTGTAAGAACAAATAGAGGTGTTTCAGCACTCGTAATTTTGAAACCAAGTTAGTTCTTGGGGAGGTCTATTGTAATTCTGAAGATATTCAGAAATTTGTATTCTGCCTTATTATATCTACAAATAACTGAAGGTGGTGAACATATCCAGCATACCTTCTTCCTATTTTCCCCACAAATCCATGAAGTGGTTTTGGCTGAGAATAACTGGCTCAAAGCCACCTAGTTGCTTTCATGGCTAAGGTAGGACTTGAACTCATGATCCCTGGCCCATCCCCGTTCCATCTCCCCCCTCTCTGGTCTGGTGCTTTATCCACTAACTTACCACTTAATTACTTGTAAATTAATTACAAGATTGTCTGATACTATAAAAATGGATATAGCGAGATATTAGACAATTTTACTATATGAAACAGACTAAACTGATTTGAATGTGGATTTTAAAAAGATACCAGAGTACAAGTGCGAGATCGAAAAAGATACTGCAGATCTGAAAATGGATTTTAAAATGCTAGGTTACACAAGTGATATGGAAAAGGATGCCACAATGGATTTGCATTCGTTACTACCTGATGTCTTAGTAACTAAAGGGGTCAAATACTATATCGGAAGTGTGATTTGGAAAGTTTTATTTTGGATTTACTAAAGAGACGTGTTAAACTATTGAAGCTGATCTAATTAAAATATATGGATTACTCTTCCTGATAGCATTTAACAGACGTTTGCTTATTAGGTTTCAATGGCCAGTTTTATAATTTAATTATTGGTAAAGAGATGAGTTATGGGAAGAGACTTTTAAATTAATACTAGAGGCGGTAAGTTACTGAAGTTGTTTATACTTGTCCGAAGGCAGGGGAAACTATCTTTTTCAGTAGTTTTTTCCCCTATTGTTTTTTCTCTTTGTACTTGTCTGCCATCTATTGGAACTCCAAAAGCACTTTCTATGTGGCAGCACCTGCCCTCTGAAATGAGCCCACTCCATATGCCTCCCCCAACTGGCATTCCAAAAGGGCCTGAATGCCTGGCTTTTTACCCAAGCACGTTCAAAAAAATCCTTTTCTTTTTTCCTATCTGGATGTGTTATCTCTGCTATGTTGGTTCCTTTTCTTTTGCATTTTCTTTTAAATGTTTTTAACCATTTGTATACCACCCAGTATTAGTAGAGATCCTGGCAACATAGAATTTAATAAATTAAAAATTGCATAAAGAAAAAATTTTGTAATGACAAAAGTAAATTAAAGGTAATCTGGTAAAGTGCTGCAAATGTTCCAATTTCTTCAGTGCAGAAAAAAAATTAGGAACCACACTTCCAAATCAATTTTCTTCTATTCTGAAAAGTATGTTTCATCAGTACCTATTTGATACTGGAGAAATTATACAGGTTAACAGATACAGACCGTATCATATAAAATATTCCATAAGCTATTGCAAACTGGCAGGCTTTTGTCTACCTGCTAATATAGCAATATGTATGCCTGATCAATGTAATCAGAAGAAAACAGCAGGGGGCCCCAGGTACAGTTCCTTTATCAAATAAGCACTATGATACATTCAGCTCACCAAATTCAAATATGCTTTTGGGCTATATCCTAAATTAATAAGTTTGGGTACAAGCTAAAAAGGAAAAATTCTAAAGATGATAAAATATAAGCACAGGATCAGGCAGCTTGAAAAATGGAATTTAATGAAGTTTTATTTCTGTACAAAGTACTCTGCCAAAATAGTAAATTCATATCAAGTAAATTTCCATTTCAGTACACTGATTTAATTTACATGCAATAAAAGAAATTAAGATAATGCATACTAAAAGAGTTTATTCCAAACTCCCAATACCAGCCCTTTTGAGAAACAACAGGCTAGACCTTTAAAGTGCTATGTCTATGTACAAACTATTAAAATAGTAAACATTTAAAACCTGTATGGGGCATTGGTTACATGTTCATCAGCATTGCTGCAATTTCTATCAGGAATAGAAAGGCGACAAATCTTGATTTAAGTTAACAGAACATACCACTTTACAATTATATTTCCAAAAATGTGAATACCTTGTTACAAAACATATTTTGTAAATTTTTTGGCATTTTTCTGTTTAATTTGCTATACAGATTGCCACAAGTACCACCATATATTACCAACACAACAGGATTTTGAAGATAATGGGCCAAAACCACCAGCCAGTCACTTCAAACCAGCTAAAAAGTCTTACTTCCTTTAGAAATCTGCATCCAAAGTGAATGCGTTATCTGCTGGACGTGACATCACACCCATCCTTTGATATTCTCCTACACGCTTTTCAAAGAAATTAGTCTTGCCTTCCAGAGAGATATTCTCCATAAAGTCAAATGGATTCTCAGCCTTGAATATCTGAAATTGTTAATTCAGGCATATGGTTATTACTAATGCAACATCCCTATTTCTGTTCTATCTTGGCAATGTCTTTCACAGTTGTTAGCTTCTGCATATAATTATCCGTACTAGAATTCTCTAAAAGATAAATAAAAATGATTATTCCCCAAATGCATATGTTCACTATCGTGTTTCCCAATCCACCACCACATTGTTCCTATTCCACTTTTAATATTCACTAAGCCTAGGTCAATAATTTGTCCCTTAATTACTCTGGAAAGAGAACATAATGTGGTTTCTACTTTTAGCATGATGAAGCAAGAGCTATTAAGGAAGTACACCATGTCACCCTAAGCCCACCATTGTTAACACTTTGAATGCAAAGACTGGAAAGGTACAAGTCCAATATCTTTAAAAATAGGATATAGTCTGGAAATAGTTAAAGCAAAATGGCTCAGTGCAAAGTTGCAAGAGCATTAAAATGCATTTGCAGAGTTCATCTGAGCCTACTATAAATGGAGATAAATAAGGGATATCATTGCAACAGTGCTCTGCTTAACCAGAAGACAATTACTTAATGGCAAAAAAAAGCAGGCTTAAATATAAACGGATTGAATGGAAGTTCTTAAGAAACAGGGCACAAGACTTACCTTGTTAAAACCTAATTCCAGGATCAGTCTGTCTGCTACGAATTCAATATACTGCTTCATTAAAATGCAGTTCATGCCAATTAGGTTTACAGGCAATGCTTCTGTCAAAAATTCCTGCATTTAAGTAAACAAAGTATCTTCTTAACACACGAACATTGCATTGTAGAGACAATTAAATGCCCTGCTAAGTTTTAAGTTTCTTTCACTCTGATGCGACGTTTTACCATTACCAGAAAGAACTGCCAATTACCTGCTCTATTGTGACAGCATTTGTGATGATCTCCCTCACTTTTTCCTCAGTTGGTTTGTGCACCAAATGTTTGAACATTAGACAAGCAAAATCACAATGCAATCCCTGTAAAGAATAATTGGAAGATATTTCAAAGAACAATTGGAAGAAGCCGTATATTTGTGTCATCCAAAAACAAAGTAGCACACTAGTTAAAGACTTCTACAAAAATTCCATACAATCCGGGCAATGTTCTTCACTACTGTTACCACCATTAAAGCAAACATAATTACCATTGTTATTAAGCTTTGACACTACAGCTATTTTCAATTTTACAGAACTGATAGAATCAACCATTTTTAGTTTCCTTGATCAATAAGCCGTACCTCATCTCTACTAATCAGCTCATTAGAAAAAGTAAGCCCAGGCATTAGACCTCGTTTCTTCAGCCAAAATATTGACGCAAAAGAGCCAGAAAAGAAGATTCCTTCAACTGCAGCAAATGCTACTACACGTTCACCTGTTGAGAGAAAAAGCACAATGGACATGAAGACTAGCTCAAATGCCATAAAGGAAAAGCATCTGGAAAGTCAATGGAATACACACCATAAGTGGCTTCTTTGTCCCCAATCCATCGCATGGCCCAATCAGCTTTCTTTTTCACACATGGCAGGGTTTCAATAGCATTGAACAGAAATTCCCTAAAAGAACAAGGCAGTGCCAATTGATATGCTTCTGAAGTTATGCTTATATATATATTCCCTGCTAAATAATTGCTAATGTGACATTTCTACAGCAATCCTATCTGAATACATCATTGTCTCTGTCTAACGCATGTCAGAAAAAGGGGGGAAAAATAAAAATTGCTCCGATTCTTTTCCTTGGTTTGCCATTCCTTTTGAAAGTAAATTCCCTGCAATTGGTCTCATTGACCATTCTAAAGGTGGTAGTTTATCCTGTTTTGCATGTTTTGAGAGCTGCAGCCTCTCCCTTCTCATAACTGCTCTGCAACTGCAAGAGATTCCACACTAACTAGGGAGGAGTCCAAAAGTCAGACTTCTCTTCTCAGCACATATCTCCATTTGTACTCTTGAAGGAGAATATGCACAGTCTGGGACGGCTCAATCATAGTAGAGATTAGTATTGAGAAGTTTAGGAAAACACCCTAAAACTATATAAACAAATTTAAACAACTTTTCAGCTTACATCTAGGATCTTTCAGATAATGGGGCAACAAAAAACAAATGACAATCTCCCTACCATCTCACTGGTTGATTAAACCGAGATTTGTGACAGCACTTATTATGGTATCAGTGGCATTACTTTGTGCAAGAATGGAGAAATGCAATTTCAATCCAGCACCTTTGGATATAGCAAGTAGCTGGTGCTTCAAGAGATTAATGCCTCATTCTATCTCCCAGCTCCAAATGTAGGAACATACCAAATATGGCTGAGGAAAGTGCCCAAAAGTAGGAGCTGAAGTATGCCACTACAGGTCACAAGGGAAAAAAAGTAAGACATACTGTTATGACAACTGTGAAATTGAGGATGACGCATGTTAACAGCTTACTACCCCTTTGTCTGAAATATTTTGCAGACTCCAAAGTACTTCCCCACCCCTTCAGATCTCTGCAGTCCTTAGGCACTGTAGGATTCTGTTGTTTCTGTTTTAGAAAACAGAATACATATCCTTTCCTGTATTGTTAGACCAAAAAAACCCTTATTTGTAGAATTTCTATTAAAACGTTAAGAAATATAGCTATGGTTTTCATATTTGTAGTGTTTGTGCATTTTCAATAAATATTTAATGCAGCACACTCAAGTATGTATCTGGAAACAGTACTAACCGTTCTTTAGAATCCTTAATGTAAGTATCAATAAGTAAACTATACATTTCTGAATGAATGTTCTCCATGGCAATCTGGAAGCCATAGAAACAGCGTGCTTCTGTGACTTGTATTTCTTGGCTGAATCGCTCCACCTAGAGGATAAATATTTACAATATGTTACAATGCATGTATCTCAGGTTATTTCTGACTAGTTTTCTGCATATGTAATACAACTGCATCTTCCAAAAATATGCCAAGTTCTTGGTAAAAAATACTCAATCTCAGAGCATCAGTTTTAGCAACTAAAAATTAGTTTACAATTTGAAATATGGTTTCCCAAAGGCTCCATGTAACCAATAAAACATGCAGTGTTTTGATTCCAAGGAGAAATCGAATTATTCAAAATCTGCCCATTAGAATATTATTCCATTTAGTTTTTGAAAAATTAAACAAATACTCAAACACATATTCATGTTTACTTGCTTAATAGGCTAAGATATCAATAGGCCAGAGTTTCATCCCTTCCATTTTAATTACTAATTTTATTACATCTAAATAGTCAGATTACTAGATGAACTGAACTCAAATTTGCACCTTGAAAAAACAAAAGGAAAAGATGTTTTTGAATCAGGCTGATTCATGTATATATATTTTTTGGCATTATGAAGGCAATTTGTCACTGCTTTCTTCCAGATTATTTTGCAACTTCCCAGTCTAGCCTATGCAACACATGCCTAGTATTTCTTGATAAAACCTAATCTGCTAAAATAGGTAAGTACATAAGAATGTTTGTTTCAAACTCAGAATAAAATACCCCATGCTGGAAATTCTGCATGGCGAGGGTTAGATAGAACAAATGCAATCATTTCTTCACTTCCCCACTGCTATCATCCCAGCACACATAGCCTATCAATCCAATTCTCAGATTTTACTAGCCAGAGCCTTATCTTTAAGAGGAAATGAAGCCATAAGATTAGAATGATAGGGCTCCACTAAAAGGGCCACAATCAACCTTTCCTCTCTGCCCAAAGCCATTGGCAATGATAAATTCTCCCCAACGACTTCTGCATGGAACACTATAGCATTCTAGTCCATGCAGGCATCAAAACAATTCCACTTTAGTTCAAGCAGAGCACACAAGTCGTACCCAGATAAGATTTAAATTTACTAGCGCTTTTGCTCCTCTAAAGGAAAAGGTTATATTCAAACTACCTTCTTCCAACTTTTCTCTACATGTACCCTATGCAGTTCATATTCAGCTCAAGCTTAATTTTCTACAAAATCAGTCCTTCTGAAAAGCACACATCTAGAGATACTTATGTAGCACTGTGCCTATGTTAGCTTATTTACAGATACTATCCAATGGTTTTATCATCTAACGATCAACTTATACATAATCTATACTATACCCAGCCATCCTTTAAGGATCAGCAACCATCCAAACTTATTCAAACAGCATTGAACAAGTGGAATTTAGGGCTGGTTCTCAAAGTTCCAGGTACTGGAAGTTGTCCTTTGCTTGTCAGAAGCTGGGCAAAAAAAGTTGCAATGTCAATGGGGGGGAGCCAGCAGGAGGCCACAAGTGTCAAATGTTCTCATTTAACAATGGAGACTCCCTTAGTAACAGGAACCTGGAGTTCCAGAATTGCCAATGCTAAGCAGTAGTCACATGGCATCATGCTTTGTGACTGTGCTGCTTAGTGGCAGCAATTCTAATCCCAATTTTTAAAACTAAGGAGTAAAGGTAGTCCTCAACGTACAATAGAAATTAGGTTTCCATTGCTAAGCAACAAGGCCAAAGCACAACCACATTGCTTATTGATGGCAATCCCTGGAGTCCCAGTTACCACTGTTAACCAAATCCCATGGTCATTAAGTAAGGCAGCATTCTATAACCTGAAGTTAGTGAGGAAACTGGCAGGAAATTGCAAATCCCAAGTCAGCAGGCAGGTGAGTAGCTGCTGCTGGGTGAGAAAGGGAATGAGAGTCTACAAGAGGCACCTGAATAGCCAGCATGGTGTGAGCACAGAAGGGCTGGGATACTATGTGCAAGTGGAAGTGAAGGCTTGGATGAATTGGTGCAATAAAAACCCAGTTTTGAATATTAACAAAACAAAGGAGATCACTGTTGATTTTAGAAAGAGCCCGCATAATCACATTCAACTTTGTATCAAGACTGCAGCTGGAGAGGTAGTCAACGGTATTAAGTATCCAAAGGTGCAAATAACAATCTGACTTGATCTCTTCATACTCTTATCTTTCATGAAGTATACAAACCAGCATTTGCGTTTCCTGCATCAGATAAGGAAAGCACATCTCTCTCCTTCTGCCCTGGTACTTTTTACAGACATGATTGATAGCGTTTCAACAAACTGCATAATTTGGTTTGGTGGTGGCAATGCCTCAGATAAAGTCCATACAGAGTGGTAAGGACAACAATTATTATAGGAAGCTCGCTTCCCATTATTCAGGATACTGTTTGTAAGCACTGTTACACTCACTTCATGGCCTGTTTTTGTTGTCCCCCTCTGGGAGGAGGTTTTAAAGTATTTATAGCAAAACAGCTTTGTTCCTTATGCAATCTGTCTTGTAAATTCACAATATTATTTTTCACCATGTATATGTATACATTAGAACTAGATCATGATGTTGCTGTGGGTCTTATATGTGTATGTGGATATATGTGGTACATGATATAAGGTTATCCTTTATGAGCTGAATGCAATGGAATTCCATTTTAATGTATGCAGGTTTATGAGTTTGCATAGCTTTTCCTCTAGTTTCATGTTTCAACTGTGGTGCTTGTTTAGGAAAAGATTCGTTCATAAATAAGGATTTTATTTTGTTTAGCATTTGTTTTTAATCAGCTAAAAAAACTACATGCTAGACATTATTGGCAACTAAAATAAACATATATAAGAAAAATTGGGGTAATTATTTTGGTATATTGGATATAAAATTTGAACATGCTTACCAAGTTTTCATTGACAATACCATCACTTGCAGCAAAGAATGCTAAGACATGTGAAATGAAATACTTCTCTTCTGGTTTTAAGGACTCCCAGTGCTGAAGATCTTTAGAAAGATCCACCTAAATACACCAAACAACCAGTAAAAATAGTCACAATACAAGCAATTACTTTTAAAAACATTTTTCTTTTCAAAAGATAGGATGATAATTTAAGTAACACTCTTCCTTCCATTTTATCTCCTCTGACATAAATCCAAGATTGATTGGGGAGCTGGTAAATCATTAAAACTAGTGAGCTTCCATTATTGGGTTCACGACTGCACCTATCTTTTGTAGTTCTAATCCAGCAATCTGATCATACTGGCTCTCTTGACAGTCACCTTACACCTATCTTGTTAGCACTGCTCCTATCTCCGCTCAAGAGCCTCAAAGGAAAAGAGAATAAAAGGCCTTCACCTCTTCAGCTGTCCAGAATGATGCCTCTGCTTTCTTGTACATTTGCCAGATGTCATGGTATTGAATAGGAAAAATGACAAAACGGTGAGGATTGTCCCTTAAGAGAGGCTCATCTTGCACATTGTTTGATGGAAGAGGCTTCGTTCCTTTAGGCACCTCCTGAAAAGAACAAATGCAATATATTACTATGTTAGAAGCATTCCTATGAGAAAAATAGTCAATAGTTATAGAATATAGATTAAAATAAATTCTGTAATAGAACCATGGCAAAAAAAACAGAAAAAGAAAACAAAAACCCCAGTTCTTAGATTCTACATCCTAAAAAAAGAATCATAAGAGACAGTTGGGCTTTGTATAGATAGGAATTGAATGGTCCACAGAGGAAGTTAGAATACAAAAGAATCAAAGCACAGGAATGGACAGAGAATAATATGAACTACAAAGAAAAAAAGCTGACAAATTCAAGAGAATTCCTTCAAAGTTTTTAAAAATGTGTGTGTTTGTGTACATTAAATCTATATTGGCTAAGCCAATTTCATTGTATATGTGATGTACAAAGACAATAAAGGCTATTGGTGTAATATTAATAAATAATAAATAATAATTAAATAAATAAGACAAGTTTGGTCAGAAATTAGGACAAGACATGAGGCCCCAAGAAAAGCTGCAGTGACAATGATTATGGCTCCTTTAAACTACTGTTTGCTCAGCTGATTCAAAGCATTCTAAATGAGTTGCTAAACCTAAGAAAATAAACTTTAATCCCTTAAAAATAAAAACAATAAGCTAGGGCCCGCTGAAAGGCCCTAGGATCCACTCTCCTGTTTCCCTCAACAGGCCAATGCCTGTCTCTGCGTAATGGGGCATTTGGCGCCAAAGCTGCAGAGAAGACAACTGAGTCCCGCCCTCACCGGTTCCTATGCGGCGGGAACCGAGGTTATATAGGGTTTCCACCCTTTCCACCCAAAAGACTACCTTTCATCCCCACAGCGCCTCCCGGTCCCTCCGATCCCCCCCAAAAAAGTCCGGGAGACGAACCGCTCGCTGTATTGTATTAAAGGGCATCGCATGAAGGACCCGCGCAGGAATTTCGAAACCCTGGTGAATGTTTTATCCTGAGAAAACGCTCCCACAAATAATTGGAAGACTCACCACTTCGGCGCCCGGCTCCTGAAATATCTTCCGCGCCGTCTTGGTCGCCAGGACCCGGGTGGCGTTGAACGAGGGAGGCTAAGGCGGCGGAAAAAAAAGAGAGAGAGAGACGGGGAAAAAGACGAGGTCAGGGAGGATTTCCAAGGTGGGAAAGCCAGAAAGGAGGCCCGGACGGGCTTCCCTCCCGCTTTTTGTTTTTTTTCTCCGCGCGGAATTTTAGGCCTCTTTCCCCGGCTGAGAAAGGAAGGGCCCAGCCTTCGGGAGGGCTCGCTGGAGGTCAGCGGTCCTTCGCATTTGGAGCGGGTGGGGACATTTCAGTTCCCATCATTCCAGTTAAGACCCGCCAAAAAGCAAAGGACGGCGGGAGTTGTCTAATGTCGTTCGATCGCTACATTTAAAAGGCTTCGCTTGAACGAACGACCCGGTGTGCAGGAATTAGGAATCCCCGGTGAATGAATGTTTATCCCGAGAAAACGCTCCCGAGCAAAATGCCGCGGCTGTCTTAAACGAAGGGCGTCTCCGGGGAGCCACCCTCAGGAAAGCCGCCTTTTTCTCCGCCTCCCCCACTCCACAGTGTATTGCTCAGTTTGTGCTGGAAATGTAATCCGCACCGTCTCCCGCCAGAGCTGGCTGGGAGAAGTTTTTCAAGAAAAACGAGAGGCTCTTTTTTTCCCATCGCTCGACCTCCGGATTCTCCCTCCCTCCACAATACGAAGGGCTTCCCTGCCCTAAAAAGCTCACCCTCCGGGAAAGATTAATCATACCGGTCCCCTTTTTAATCTCACCGTGTTCTCCTTGTCGTTCAAGGGCACCTTCTTCTTAGGCGACAGCTGGGGCTGCTGCTCATTCCGAAGGGAGAGAGGGTTGCGAGTGGACAGCATCGTTCAGCTGGCGAGAGAGAAGGAGAGCACGAAGCAAGGAAACAGGAGAAAAGCGAGAGCGGAGCGCGGTCGCCGCTTTATATGGCTTTCGAACTTGGCGCCAGAACACCGGATCGCCCAATCGCAAAGCGAGTGGAAGCCTTCTTTGCGGCTTGCCATTGGCTGAGCCCCATTCGCCCCATTGTGCCCCAAGCGCGGGAATCTGAAGCAAAAGCCTACCTCTTCTTCTGAGTGTGTATTGGCCTAGCGCGCCAAGCAACGCGAGATTGCTGAATGCGGGAGGGAGGGATAATAACCCAAATATTCTTTTTTTTAAAAAAATAAAAGCTGCAACTGGACCTTGATTTGGAAAAAAAACATCTTCGGGACAACCACGACCCGGTGACTGAGAATCTCTATAAATGTTTTACATTTACATAATGTTTTAATGCGATTTTATTTATTTGATTTGATGTTTGTCAATCGCAAACAAGATATCTTGAATAGGTATAGGTATGTTGGAAGAAATAAAATTCTGGGTTCAGTTCCAAGTGTCTGTAAGGGGCGTGCATAAGTGTATCATCCCGTCCCTGTCCTATTGCCCCCTTTTAATCGTACCTATTTTCTGTATTCTTACTCATGTTTATACTTATACCAGTTATTTTCTAAGCGATTGACAAATAAAATAAAGTGGGGGAAAAGACACTGGAAATATGGAGGCTGTGTAAATGCAACTAAAATAAACCTAAACCTAAGCTGTGTAAATGCAACTAAAATAAAAACAAAAACAAATTTAAGCTTCCGTTCCTTAATGAATAAGGAAAGGTACACTCAGCACAAACACAGAGAACTAGTTCATCCTCTTGTTGCTCTAACTATAGCATGAAAGCCCTCGCTAACCATTGTTAAGCAACAATCCTCATGACATTCCCTGACTTTTGCCTTTAGTTGCTCTGTTGTTAAAGTGATGTTTTAATAGCACTCTTTTTCCAACATAAACTTTGTATGAACAATTGACGGTGCCACGGAAATAGTGTTGATGACAACAGGTTAGGCTCCTCCCATCTCTACTGGTGTCGAACCAAATGCATCAGTACTGGCCCTGCCCCTACTCGGTTTAGTGAAGGGGGGGAAAGTCCCAATATGTCATGTGACACCACCTTGACAACACAAGTTTGACACTCGTGGTCTAAGATAACTCTGGACCTCTGGCCTACTAATTGTATGGATTTTATGCAGCTGTTTTTGTAAATTGTTAAAAGTTTATATGGAGTCAGCAGTATAAAAATACTATTAAATCAGCCAGCTTCTATCCATCTTTCCTCTGGGCAGAAAATATTGAACTGTTCTGGTTCCACTGTTGAGTGTAGTGACATCAAACTGAGAGGTGATGATGATGATGATTTAAGATTTAATCTTCAATTCAAACTCTGGGACTGGTAAAAACTTGACAGTTCAAGTCCTAACCAAGAACCTAAGAGTTGTTAAGGTAACGTTAGAGTATATATACAGTTGCAAGTAAAGTGGTTTTTTCCCATTTCAGAATATACAGGTCTAATAAGTTCAAAATTTTCATGTATTTAGGCAGCCCTTTGCTCCACACACTGTTTATTGATTATATTTAAGAACTGCCCATCTCCCTCAGAGAGAGACTCTAGGTGCTATACAAATGAAGTATTAAAAACATGGACACCATATATACAATTTAAACAAGGCAAGTGATATTACAAATTAATTAGGAAAAGGGATTTGAGGGTACTAACCAGCCTCATGACTGTGTGCTTTTCTGTGCACCCCTTGCAAAGTCGCAGCATCACGTTTCCCCATCTTTCTTAAAGGTTGTCCTGTGGATATGTTTAAACTGGAGATATTAACACAATTCACTAAGAAAGAGCCTGAAAGAAGATGTACAGATCAATGGTGGGATTCAAATTATTTTACTACCAGTTCTGTGGGCATGGCTTGGTGGGCGTGGCAGGGGAAGGATACTGTAAAATCTCCAGTCAGAGGTGGTATTTGCTGGTTCTCTGAACTATTCAAAATTTCTACTACCGGTTATCCAGAACTGGTCAGAACCTGCTGAATACCACCTCTGGAACAGATGTGCTGTAATCACTTCTGAACCCTGCCTGCTCCCTTGAACTGTGTATCATTTTATGTTCTCAGTATTCTTTTTGCTATTATCTAGGTCAGGCTTGTCCAACCCGTGGCCCGCGGCCCGCATGCGGCCCAGGTCGCCTCGTAATGCGGCCCAGTGCCCACCCCAACCTTCGTGCCAGAGCCAGCGAGGAGGAGAGGCAGGCGCAAGGCGGGGCGAGGCGAGCGCCAGGCCAAGCAGCAACAGAAAAGGTGGGCACCATCAGAGTGCCACCTCCTGCTGTTGCCGCCGCCACCGCCACTGCTTCTGCCCCCCCCACTGCTGCCACCGCCCCCGCTTCTGCCCCCGCTGCCACTTCTGCCCCTGCCGTCGCTGCCGCTTCTGCCCCCGCCGCTGCCGCCGCTTCTGCCACCGCTGCCCCTGCCGTTGCTTCTTCCCCCGCCACCGCTGCTGCTTCTGCCCCCGCTGCCGCTTCTGCCCCTGCCGCTGCCACCGCTTCTGCCCCCACCACCACTGCTTCTGCCCCCGCCATCACTGCTGCTTCTGCCCCCGCCGCTGCTGCTGCTTCTGCCCCCGCCACCGCTGCTGCTTCTGTCTTCCAGTCCTGCCTCATCCAGCCGGGCCATTTGCAGGAGGAGAGGTAGGTGCGAGGCGGGCGAGCTTTCTCCCCCGCCCCCTGCAAAATTTGGCCGGAAAATAAACCGTGATAAAAAAACTGTGATAAAAAAAACGTGATAAAAAATAAATAATTTATAATAAATAATAATAAATAATAAAAACATCTCACTAACTTCATTTCCAAATGAATTTAATATGTTAACTATGTTTTCTATGGTTTTTTGGATGATCAGGTATCGTTACTGTTATTTTATTTTATGTGCGGCCCAAACCAAATTTTCATCTTCTAATGTGGCCCAGGGAAGGTGAAAGTTTGGACACCCCTGATCTAGGTGAAAACCTTGTAGATGACTGAAAGAAGGCTTATTGAAAGATAGTTCTTTAAATCATCTTGAGCCCCTTTCTTGTGTATAAGAATCACTTCAGGATTTTTCCACGCACCAGGTATTTTTTCTTCTCTGAGGCATCTCAAATATAGTTTTCCAACATCTTGTGTAAACCGTGACCACCAGCTTTCAGCATTTCAACCATAACACAATCATTTCCTGAAGCTTTGCCATTTTTATTGACTTTATGACACTTAATTCTTCCTATACTAGGATATCTGGCATTTCCTCTTTCGTGGGTGCTGTTACTTTTGACGGATCTTAATCTTTGCAGAGCTCTGAATAGAATTTTCCAATTATTTCTAACATTTATTGTCTTGTTCTACAGTGCATCTCCAGTATTCTTCATTGTCCATCATTTTTTCATTAAATCAATAGTTTTTTCAGATTTTTTACTGTACAAAATGTTTTTCTGGCAGTGCTATAGATATATGAGCTTCAAGGATGCTTTTAGCTATTTGTTCATTTTGGTCTGTAATGTTCATCTCTCCCAAATCTTGCAAGAGAGTGAAGTATTTTGATAAATTAATCTCAAAATAGCTGCTTTTCTCTAACTATTTATCATTCTTTATTTTTATTTTTCGTGACATCTTTATCATTTTAATATGGTCTTTTTGACATTCTGTCTTCACTTTAGCTCATACCATTCTATGGTCACTTCCAATCTTAAAGCAATTGATAACAGTACAATTGCAAAATATGGTTTTATCAGTTGATACGATGTAGTTAATTTCGCTTGCATACCCAGATGGACTCTACCATGTCCATTTTACTACCTTTGCCTTCTGTTTTCATAGTTGTTTTATTTCTATGTGCAGGTCTTTGTATTTTGTTATCTTCTCCAGTCTTTCTCTTCTGTTCTACTTTGTCCCAGTATTGCCCTGCCCATTTTCTAGACTTTGTTGTCTTTCTTATCGACAATTGGCTTGTTATGTGGCAGGTGCCTGTCTGTTTGAATTCTAAAATTCCAGAACACTTCAATCTATTAGAATAGAGCGGGAAGCGACCTTGGAGGTCTTCTAAACCAGCCCCCTGCTCAAGCAGGAGACCCTATACCATTTCAGACAAGTAGCTGTTTAATTTCTTAAAAACTTCCAGTGATGAAGCACCTAACAACTTCTGAAGGCAGTTAAAGCTTCTTCATTTTTATGTCTTTATTTTATGGTCCAACCAGTTCTTGTTTGGACGCAAATAGTATTTCTTTCAGATCTTGCAGTGCACCCACGTTGCTATTTTGTCGTGCCATTGTTTGTAGTCAGTTTGTGCAATCTTGTTTAGTTAAGCTGTTTATTGTTACCTTGTTTGGCAGTTCCTTGGTTAGAGTATTATTTACTTCTTAATTGTTGGTGTGATGTTAATCCTGATGTTAATATATGCTCATCTGAGTGTTGATGGCTGGTGGGGAGATCTTCTTGTCCCCTTTTGGCTTCTTGATTGAATGTTTTTGGCTTCTTGAATATAGATTTTTTTTCCAGAATTTGAAATCTTAGTTTAGATAAAGCTGAAAAAGAACAGCAAAAATGTTTTTTTAATTTCTAATTATTATTATTTTTGCATGATTCCTATGCAAATCTCACATGAAACAACAGCCTCTCAATATGATTATTTCACATTGGTCCATGGCATTTCATATTTGTCTATTTTGGTTAAAAGTTTTTGAATAGATATACCTAGGAGAACATGTCTTCTTCTTCTGCCTCCATTTCATCCAGTTGGTGTTGCCTCTGCCTCTCCGTGGCATCATTGGAGACCTCAGAAAGAACTGGCAAAAAAAACCCAAACCAGAATATGTGTACTACTTATTCGTAAAACTAAACTTAACATGAATTCAATCACTTTCATTTTTAAAATGAAAATAATTAAAACGTATAAAGTTAAAATAATACTCACTTTCTTCCATTTTCTGGAGCATGATCTTCATTTCATTGTTTTGCTCCACAATTCTTGCCATATCGCTGGCAAGTCTTTGATTTTCCTCTTCCAGCTAAGATGCAGAAATTATAAGAATCATATATCAATCATGGAATAGAAATAAGTAAACAAAAAGAGGAGCTTAACACGGGATTGGAAGGGAAATGAATTACTTACAGCTGTTATCCTGGCATTTTTTCCCATCAGCTCCACCTGATGTCTTGCCATGATTTCATCCCTCTCTTTCCTTTGCCTCATTTGATATTTCTGGAGACAGAGCTGGAAAAAGAAGACATTTTGAACACCTGAGGACAAACCCACTGGAGGCGGCAAATTTATTTAGTAAATAGTAGTGTGATACTGTCTCAAGACTCGTGCTATTAAAGGAAAAGCTACAAGACCCAGAAAGCTGTCCTGTCTTTCCTTAATCCTCTAAGATACACATACCCAACTTATAAGACTTCTTCATAGAACTTTGTCAGAGACAGATAATGGTGGAGAGAACTTTATTTCGGCTGGGGTCATATCCAGGTTCAATGCGATTTGGCTGCATTCTGACCATTTCTTCTAAAGCACTTTGCAGTAGTTCTTGCAAAAAGGCTTGGACCACGAAGCCAAACATCTTCATGTACTAGTTTTCAATGGAATTTGTACATGCCTTCTCATACAGGTGAAACTCGAAAAATTAGAATATCGTGCAAAAGTTCATTTATTTCAGTAACACAACTTAAAAGGTGAAGCTAATATATGAGGTAGACTCATTATATGCAAAGCAAGATAGTTCAAGCCGTGATTTGTCATAATTGAGATGATTATGGCTTACAGCTCATGAAAACTCCAAATCCACAATCTCAGAAAATTATAATATTACATGCAAGCAATAAAACAAGGATTATACATAAAACAATATTGGACCTCTGAAAAGTAGAAGCATGCATATGTACTCAGTACTTGGTTTGGGCCCCTTTTGCAGCAATTACTGCCTCAATGTGGCATGGCATGGGAGCTATCAGCCTGTGGCACTGCTGAGGTGTTATGGAAGACCAGGATGCTTCAATAGCAGCCTTCAGCTCTTCTGCATTGTTCGGTCTCATGTCTCTCATCTTTCTCTTGACAATGCCCCATAGATTCTCTATGGGGTTCAGGTCAGGCAAGTTTGTTGGCCAATCAAGCACAGTAGTCCCACAGTCATTGAACCAGGTTTTGGTGCTTTTGGCAGTGTGGGCAGGTGCCAAATCCTGCTGGAAAATGAAGTCAGTATCCCCATAAAGCTTGTCTGCAGAAGGCAGCATGAAGTGCTCCAAAATCTGCTGTTAGGCAGCTGTGTTGACCCTGGACTTAGTGAAGCACAGATGACATGGCTCCCCAAATCAACAGACTGTGGAAACTTCACACTGGACTTCAATCATCTTGCAGTGTGTGCCTCTCCATTCTTCCTCCAGACTCTGGGTCCTTGGTTTCCAAATGAGATGCAAAAGTTGCTCTCATCAGAAAAGAGGATTTCGGACCACTGAGCAACAGACCAGTTCTGTTTTTCTTTAGCCCAGGTAAGACGCTTCTGATGTTGTTTGTTGTTCAGGAGCAGCTTGGCCAGGATCCGTCCGTGTGTGGTGGCTCTTGATGCACTGACTCCAGCCTCAGTCCACTCCTTGTGAAAGTCCCCAACACTTTTGAATGGCCTTTTCCTGACAATCTTCTCCAGACTGCGGTCATCCCTGCTGCTTGTGCACTTTTTTTTCCGCTTTTCCCTTCCATATAACTTTCTATTAATGTGCTTTGATACAGCACTTTGGGAACATCCAACTTCTTTTGCAATTACCTTTTGAGGCTTTCCCTCCTCAAGGAGGGTGTCAATGATGGTTTTCTGTACAATTGTCAGGTCAGCAGTCTTTCCCATGATTGTGATTCCTACTGAACCAGACTGAGAGACCATTTAAAGGTTCAGGAACCCTTTGCAGGTGTTATTAGCTTAATTAGCTGATTAGAGTGGGACGCTTTGAGCCTAGAATATTGAACCTTTTCACAATATTCTATTTTTTTGAGATTGTGGATTTAGGGTTTTCATGAGCTGTAAGCCATAATCATCTCAATTATGTCAAATCACGGCTTGAACAACCTCCTTTGCATGTAATGAGTCTATCTCCTATATTAAGTTCACCTTTTAAGTTGCATTCCTGAAATAAATGAACTTTTGCACGATATTCTAATTTTTTGAGTTTCACCTGTAAGTAAAATTTCAATATTTGTGAATATTGAAGTATGCTGATTTTAGATTTTTAGCAGCAACATTAAACAGGCTGATTAGAAATTAAGCTGCTGGGAATAATGATTTTGCTGCCTTCCCTGTATTTGTAAAAATCTGTAAGGGATAACAATTTAATCTTCTAGCTATAAATAGATTTTAAAAAACAATATTAATATTGTATACAAACCATATAATTCTTCTACCAGTAAGAAATTATGATATTTCAAAACTGTGATCTGGAAGGAAATATATTAAAATTTTATTTGAATACTGACTATATATAAATTTCTGGAAATAATGCTGTTTGTAAATAGTCATAGCACAGGTCAACCAAAGCTACATGGATATATATTAGTGGAAAATGTGCATGTTTACATGCTCTGCCTCTGCAGCTAGCAGTGCACAATAGAGTATATTCTGCAAAAATTATCATAGAAGACATTGCTACATGAACTGTTCAGGTTCCATTTTTGAGTGTAGTGACATTAAATTGAGAGATTATTATTATTTAAGATTTAATCTTCAATTCAAACTCTGGGCTTGGTGAAATCTTAACAGTTCAAGTCCAACCAAGAACCTAAGAGCAGTTAAGGTAACATCTGAGTATATAGACATTTCCAAGTAAGATGGGTTTTTTTTTCCAATGTCAGAATATTCAGGTCTAGTAAGTTCACATTTTCCATGTATCTAGGCAGCCCTTTGGGTATTGCTTTACACACTATTTGTGTTTATTGATCATATTTAAGAACTGCCCATCTCCCTCAGAGAGGGACTCTGGGTGCTGTACAAATGAAGTATTAAAAACATGAGCACTATAAACACATTTTAAAAGAGACATGATGTTCAGATTAATTAGGAAAAGGAATTTGAGGGCTCTAACCAGCCTCATGACTGTGTGCCTTTTGTGCACCCCTTGCAAAGTCGCAGTCATGTTTCCCCTTCTTAAAGGTTGTCCTGTGGATATGTTTCAACTGAAGATTAATACAATTCACCAAGAAAGAGTCTGAAAGAAGATGTAGATATTTTTTTAAATATTCAAGTTCAAAAGTTATTCTAAAAAATATTCGAAAGTAATTTTTGCTTGATTATTTATGTCATATTACCTGTCATGTTACTTCTTTGAATTTTAATCCTAATCCTAGAGTTGTACATGCAAGTAAAGACATTAATAAAATAGAGGATCTCTTACCTCAAACAGGAGTTTCCCTGCATAGTACAGGAATGTTTCCATCCTTGATTCTATATTCTAAACTAAACTAAATTAATCCTAAACTAAACAAATATATATATGATAAATAAACAAACAAGTAAATAAATATTGTGTGTAAACCAAATTAAGTAAATAAGTTAAACAAACAAATAAGTAAATAAATATTGTAAACTAAAATGAAATTATGTAAATGCAGTTAAATAAAAGCAAAACCTGATCTAAGTTACTAGCAATCGATAAGTAAGGAGTGAAACAATCAGCGTGCACACAGAAAAAAGCTCTGAGTGAATAGCTTTCATTCAGCCTACCAAAAAGTTTTATTCACTTCTCTTTTGTGAGGTCATCTACCCATCTGCACTAGTATGAAGCATGACCTCACAAAGAAAAAGCAAAGCAAACTGATTGGCTCAATGAATGCTACTCAGAGTTTATTTTTCAGTATTTCAATATTTTTCAATATTGGAGAAAAATATAAGTACAAAATCCAGTTGATGCATTTTGTGGAATCAGAGGATGAGCTAACAAGAAAAATGCCATAGAAAAAAATAGTGTCATTGAAAAAAGCTGGGAGGTTTCTGAAGAAATGGGCACAATTTATTCTGAAAAAGTGATGCAGAAGTGAGTGAACAGAACAGAATTGGAGAGATGTCTGTGTTTAGCAGAGTAAACAATGGTATGGCTCTTGCTCCACCACAATGTACTTGCTTATTTTTTGAAAGAAGACTACCGATCTATATTTGGTGGGTCGCAGACACGTGCTTTCTCAGTTCTGGCGCCTTCCCTACAGAATATTTTTCCCAAAATTAAGTCGGCACCATCCCTTTTGATTTTTGAAAAGCCCTTAGGAGCAGATTAGGCGACAGGACTAAGACTGGCATGTGCACCTGAAGGTGGGAGAGTGTGGACAGTACAGAGTTTTCCCAGAAAGAGATCTGGGAAAGGATAAAGAGATTGCACAGTCCCGAGCTGGATGGGGAAGCAGGGAAAAGGTTCAAGGCAGGGTAGTCGCACACCAAACTCTCCTAGGATATATCTTATATCTTATATCAGTTCAAGTTTGGCTGGATTCTAGTCACTAGGTGTACAAAATAAAAGGTTGAACTCAGTTGGATTTCTCTGTGTCGTTTCTGGCCTGACACTCGGGTTCCCTTAGAGCCATAGATCTATTTAGATGGCTCCATTATTGAGGCAGGTGGACATTTTTATTTCCTTCAACTATGAGATTTCTAGTTTTTTAAGATATTTATTATGGTATTTTATATCTGTATTTGCTATTTTTATATCTCTGTTTTTTTATCTATGTTGTGCTGCCTAGAGTCACCTTGAGTAAGATTAGGAAGTATGTATGTATGTATGTATGTATGTATGTATGTATGTAGGTAGGTAGGTATGTAGGTATGTATGTATGTCAGTAGGTAAGTAAATAGTTTATTTCACCTGAAGTCTTTTCCCTTTCCACAGCATTCTTTTCTGAACTCATTACAGTATATTGTAAGCCTGAGTGCTGCCTTTTTGTTTCATTTTGGTTTTTGCATGTTTTTGCTGTCGACCTTGAATAGCTCTGGATCAGATTTTCAAAATATTAAGTCTGCTACTTAACAACAGTCATGCCTGGGCATGATTCCAGTAGATGACAATATACATAGCTCAAAGCTGAGCTGCAAAGATGATCTCTGAAGTTAGTTACTTGCTTGCAGACTGTTCCTTACCCGACCAGGTAACATCCCCACTGCTAAAAGGGAGTTGGGTCTGCTGCTCCCTGTTTATGTACAGCAGCTTACTCTGCCAATGTTAGTGGGGCTGCAGTTTTGGTTTTGGCAGTTCCTGGATTAGGGTATTGTTTTCTAATTGGATGTTTGTCAACTATGGACTTATGTATAAATGCTACTAATTTGAAACTCTATTTTCCTATAAAAAGGGTTTCCTTTAGGGAAAGAACACTACAACATAATTCCCCTCAGGGAATAAATGGTCTTGAAAAGGGGTGATAATGTCTCTTTCAATGTTGTGGATCAGCAAAGAGTTGTGGCATGGGTCAAGATGCACAGCCCTCATGGACCACTGCCAGCAGCCCAGTGGAAGTCAGTCTAGATGCTTTCCCTCAAAAGATGTGAGAGAAGTCTGTCACACTCAGCTGCAAGTGTGCATGTGCAAAATTTCCCAGGCCTCATCAACACAATCCTCAGGCATCTGCTAGCTGTTATCAAAGGCAAGAGATGGCAGTGTCCATCGAAGGAGACACTGTTGGCTTCCCAGGCTCTCAACTTTACCTCAGGTTTCTGCCACTTTCCAACTCTTCAGTATTGGCCTTTGGTATCCCGCCTTTATTATTTTTACAAATAACTCAAGGAGGCAAACATATCCAGGACATCTTCCTCCTCGTATTTTTCCCACAACGATGAGAGAGTGACTGGCTTAAAGTCAGCCACCTAACTTTGATGGCAAAGGCAGGACTAAAACTCATGTTCTCCTACTTTCTAGCCTGGTGCCTTGATCACTAGACAAAACTGGCTTTTTATAAACATATAGCATACGTTTTATATCAAATACATATTTCATGAAATATGTGCTCAAACAGTACACTAAAATCTCTATTTCACAGGGTGGGTTCATGCAAGGATTCTAGACTAAAATTTATTATTTGGTTTA
The DNA here is from genome assembly GCF_049901715.1 of Pseudonaja textilis. Lineage (NCBI taxonomy): Eukaryota > Metazoa > Chordata > Lepidosauria > Squamata > Elapidae > Pseudonaja > Pseudonaja textilis. The sequence continues at coordinate 133,042,324 of NC_141990.1, read as the reverse complement.
TTAGCTGGTAGTTCATACCCCTCAACAGTTGAGAATTGAGATCCAATCTAATCTTCAATTAGAGATTCTAATTGGAAAATTGCAGGACATCAGCACTAAAATGGAATGCATTTCATTTGAGCTAGTGAATAGGAGCTTGAAGATCCAGAATTGGAGTTGTTGAATTTTATGGCATTTATTTATTAAACCCATTTGTATGCAGCTGCAATTCAAAAGCAACTCTTGGAAATTTATATTTTGTAGAACTGTCCAGTTCAGCAGGTTTGCAGATGATGGTTGCACAGGAAATGTTTTTAAGAATCAAGATGCCTTCAAATCAAGCTTGACATCTGATGTTTGCATCCTTCTCTTGTAAGTGTGCTTGCTGTTGTTTTTCTCCCTTCCCATTCTAGCCAATACCCTTGAATTCACAGATCCCTAAGGGAGGAAGGCAAACCCAGCTCAAACATCTCATCCTTCCCGCTTGCTCAGAATCTTTGACTTTCCACCAATGAGAGCCTTCCTTTCGTTTCCGTTTCGTTACCTTTCAGTCGGTCGGACCACGTCACGCCCCATTCGCCAGTGCGCACGCGCAAATTTCCCCAAAGCCGTAAGACGTAGAATTCTCAAATGCCTCTGTCGTCAGAGGCAAGATGGTGGCGTCCAGAGAGCGGAATGGTGCTGGCATTGCCGGGTTCTCAATTTAACCCCGTTTCTGCCACGGTTTACCCGACGCCTCGGTGATTTATTCACCCTTCTCCTCTCAGATGTTGCCTTTCGGTCGCGGCTGGCACCGCCTTGCGGTCCCGGCGGTCATCGGGTCGCGGCTGCAGTGTGCGCGGAGCAGCGGGACCTCGGCCGAGGAGTCGGGCACTTCAAAATATGACGTCATTGTCATCGGTGGGGGCCACGCGGGCGTGGAGGCCGCTGCTGCGGCTACCCGGGTGGGAGCCCAGACTTTACTCATCACCCACAAAATAGACTCCATAGGTACGGCCTCCCCTGTAAGCAGCATGAATGCGTGAACATGGCCTGAAAGTGTATGAACATAAGTTAAGTCAACCACTTTGGGCTACCAAAAAGGGAAAGGTTTTCCTGCCCAGTCGTGTCCGACTCCAGGGTCTCTATGGAGATTCTCAGTCATCAAGGTCACGGTTTGTCCCAAAGGTGCTTTTTTCAAGAAGCAACTGGACTTTCTGGTTTTTCTTTTGAAAAAAAAAATTCAGCTTCTCATCCAGGAAGAAGCTAAAATCACAAATACTATAGTTATTTTTGTCTGCATAATTTAAGGATATTTCGATCAATTTGAACCAAACCTTCAGGGAAGCTATCTTAATTCTTAGAAAAAAATAACAAAACACTGAAGCTGAAGAAGCTTCTTGGATGACAAGCGAAATGTCTTCAAAAGTAAAACCAGAAAGTCATTGAAAAAGCACCTTTGGGACTCTTGGGTGCTTATATTATCCCATCCATTATAGCTAGTTGGATTTGTTGCTTTGGGCATAGCCAAGTAATTGGATTAATTGTGTAAAGTATGGTCCAGGTAACAATTTAAGCATGATAAGCCTGCTGTCTGACTATAGTATGTGTTTTACTTTCAAACTTTTTTTTTACATTTTAAATGTAGACTATTCTGCCATTCTTTCAATTGCCCAATAATGTAGAATGTTGCTGTAAACATTACAACATGGTTTTGTTGGAAGAAATATCCTTCTGGATTCAGTTCCAAATAGGGAAGAAAGACACTGGAAACATGGTGACTGCTTGGAAAGATGGTTTAATGGTGGACAGGTTCACATGCCTTGGAGCTCCAAAGTGAAAAGTACAATCACATGCTTCAAGATGAAGGAAAAGAAGGAAGGGCTGATATGCTGAGTGTGCCTGGGTTTGTTGGGATTTGAATTTGTATTCCGATTGGTTGTCAGACTCCCATGGGGCCATGCAGGGGCAATTCTGTAGGCTGTCCTGAGTTCCAGGCTAGGTTGAGCCTTGCTGGATAAAGATGTAATGAAAGGGCTTTGGGCAATTCCTATAGCTCTACCTGGAGATCTTTGTTATGTTAAATAGGCTGGCCTAGGCCCATTAGCAAAGGTGGCGGGACTGAGTTTTTGCTTCTGAGTTTCTACTCTTTTTAGGGGAAACATTCTGCCTTTTTGATATTTCATTTTTCTAGGAGATGGGTAGGTGATAACTTCCTACAGTTTCTACAACACAACTGTAGATGTATGGAATTGTTAACTTTTTTTGCTGTGTTCTTGTTAATATATTGTTACTCATAGTCATAGGACTAAATTGCTGGGAAATTGCTATTTCCAACCCATGGGAACTGTTTTTCTTGCCTGTCAGCCTTTATACCCATTTGTGTGTGTGTGTGTGTGTGTGTATTTATATAAACCTCTATAGAAAAATCGAACATTGTATTTGATGCAGGACAAATGTCATGCAACCCTTCCTTTGGTGGAATTGGGAAAGGACATCTCATAAGAGAAGTGGATGCACTGGATGGTCTCTGTGGTCGAATCTGCGATCAGTCTGGAGTGCATTACAAAGTGCTAAACAAAAGAAAAGGACCAGCAGTCTGGGGTTACAGGGCACAGATTGACCGAAAGCTCTACAAAGAGAACATGCAGGTGAGATGGGAAAGAGCAAAGTGGAAAAATAGGTTATCTTAGGCTGCCATTTTATTTCCTGGGGGAAAGTGTAATATCCAATTGGATGTACTAGATGTCAAATGAAAAAAAGAAACTGCTAAATGTATAAATAGAAGATACATGAGTTCATTGCATATTCCAAGTATTAAAAACAGTGCTTTCTTACAGTATTAGTTCGGAGTCATTTTTGAAAATGTCCATTAATCTCATTAATTTTAAAAATATACCTATTGCTTTTTACAAGATACTGAAGGAATATATAAAGCTTCAGATGCAAAGGCTTTAATGTGAAAAAAACCCATGTAATGCATAGAAAAATGTCTCTTCATATTTTTTTAAACTTGTATCTTATAAAACGTATACCTCAATCTGGAAATTAGAAATGTTTTTACCAACCCTGCCCCCCTTTTGCAGCCCTAAGAACTTCTTCCTCCACTATTCCAGATGGCTCCAATTTTTCTAAACAAATTTGGAGGGCCCAAAGGATTTCTAAGGGTGAAGCAACAATCTTTGTCCTATCAAGAGAATTGCTCTGTTGGTTTAGAAGACTACCTAATTCATAGGTGTGGTATATGCTGTTTTTCCTCATTAACCACACATATGAGAAGACCTAGAAGGAAAAAGAATATCATATTATAAAGCCCTCAAATGTTAATTTTTATGAAACCAAAACAGCATAACCAAAGTAGAAATCCCAATATTTGGGAAAGTTAAAAGCTTGAAAAGATCTCTTTTTGGAAAAAAATAAATCCAGGGTTAATAAGGAATGCTGACTGATTGTGGGGGGAATAGAAAAAAGGGATCTTTTGTTCAAGGCTTCACTTGTAGAGTCTAAATTTTCTTTATAATTTATCATCTCAGTACTCCACTGTACAAATAGAAGTGAGCAAAGCATCTGAACGTGTTCCTTAAGATGCCAAAGCTAATATATCTCCCAAATACTTGATGCAGCTGCTGGGAATTTGCTTCTCAATCTTCCAAGTGTGCATGTACGTGCACAGAAAACAGCTCTGCCACAATTGCCACCAAAGCATAGTGAACAATACCGCTTCCAGCTGCAAGTGCAGAAGGAAGCTTTTCTTGTTTCATGAAATATCCTTTTGGATGGTTTGCATGGCTTTATTAAATGTTGCTGGTTAACTGTAAATAGTTGTAAATCTTTAGGAAAGGGCAATAAGACATCTAACAAAATCTAATACATTTTGCTTAGCCAATGGATAATAATAAATTTAATAAAGTCATGTCATGTGGAAAATTCCTCAGTGCAGTAGAGGTATCATTAACAACAACAACAAAGGGTCTATTTACCAGTAATAAAGTAGATTTGGAATCTGAATTTTTACCCAATGGTAAAACTCAAAGAGATATCCTTAAGATGGAAAGGTTCCTTGCTAGTACTTGTCGGGTTTTTAAAACTTTTTACTTTTCCTTAAATTATGGGGGTTTCGGGAACCTTTGGTTTATTGATTATTAGTTTCATTTCTTATATTTGTTTATAGACAAGGTTTTTTGGGGGTTTTTTTTTTTTTTTTTTTTTTGATCGTGATGGTTTTTTTGAATGGCTTTTCTATTACCAAGTTGTTTATGGGGCCTGGGTGTTGACAATTCTCATGAAGTTCCCTTTCCATATAACAAGAAAAGGTTTTTTGAGCAAGGGGGGGGGTGAATTTTTTTCCTTTCCCAGTAGAAAGAAATTCTGCAAACCCCACTACTGACCACTTGTGAAGCCTCAGTGGAAGATCTGCTGCTGACAGTACCGGAGCCAAATCATCCTGGCAAATCCTCAGTCAGTGGAGTCATTCTGGGTTAGTATTGGAAGAAAGGATTCCATCCATCTGCACTGAGAATAATTGCTGTGGAAATCTGTTTTCAGGATCTGGAGAAGCCTAGTTGCTACCAGTGATAATTGATGCATAAGGTTCTCATGACTAGGACTTCTTTGTAAAGTAATCTATAAGAAAATCTGTCTCCTTTCATTTGCATCAAAACTTGGTGGCAAGTAGGATTTGGTTTAGAAATTAGCTCAGTTAATTGTAGAAGTAGTTTCGCTTATTTCTCAGTCAATGTAAAGAGAATGAGAAAACTTTAAGATATCTTAAAATTTTTGACCCAGAAGCTTTCTGGTTCTTCACACCTTGACTCAGATTTCTGCTTCTCAGAGTAGCAGTTTGATAGTTATCTCTGTCACCATTTAATCTGCAAGGGAGGACCTCACCTGGTTTTAACTTCTGGGCAGTTTCTAGGCTAAAGTGAAAAAAAAAATATAATGCCACCTTCTGGCTATATAGTAAATGAATTAGTGTGGAAGGGTATTAAGAGAAAGACAGTTTCATTAATAAGAGATTGGAAAACTATCTTGTATTTCAAATCGTAGAATGCATGTGATCAGTGAATGGAACAAACAAAAAAATCCAACAAACATATTAAAGTAAATATAGGGACTCTAGCAAGTCACATAATCCCATTGAACTTTTACCAATAAGGGTAAGCTGTTTTTGTTGCTGTTTCAAAGGAGCTTTGTTAAAGAGGCAACTGGTTTTTCTTTGAAGATGTTTCACTTCTCATCCAAAAAGCTTCTTCAGCTCTTCTTCAGCTATTTTTGTTGTTGTTTTTTCTAAGTATTAAGACAGCTTCCCTGGAGATTTGGTTCAAATTGACCAAAATATTCTTAAATTATGCAGAGACAAAAATAATTATAGTACACAAAAAACGAACTTCAGTTCTAACGACATTTTTTTCTATTCTAGCCTTCAGTCAAATTTCCTTTTTTGATTTGTAAATAGTCCTTAACACCCACATTTGGGACTGGTAACTCTGCTGTTAAGTGGCAAGGTCATTAAACAAGAAATCATTAACTGCAATGAACTTAATACCCATGGACCTTAAGCGAGTCAGCTGCAGTTGTTAGGTGAGACATCTTGTGACCATGCAACCTTGCAATTTGACTGCTAGGTGCTTTTTTGGTTCTGCTTATCAGAAGCTAGTGGTAAATCTGACTGCAAGAAATTCAAAGATTCTTTCTCTTATGCAGTAATACGTCAGATTGACCTTGAAAAATATTCTAGATTGACCTTGAAAAATATTCACATTTTTACAAGGCTTTTTGGCTCAGGATAGTAAATTGTTTTATTTTGGACTTTGTGATTTAGTTCAATGTGTGACTCTTGAATATCCATAAAAGATCAGTGCATAGGTTTTATTTTCAAATAGAGCAGAATTTATGCATAAACCTTTGTTGTAGATGAGATCATATAAGTGTTAGATAGAGTTTAAACAATATTGTATGACTTGGAGTGCCTAAATTAATATCCTTCAGATATCTGTGATGTTCTTTTCTTTTCTAAATGTTAGCTATCTGTATTGATCCAAATCTGCTTGCCTGGAAAACGGTAGATGCTTACAATTTTCTACTATCAGGGCAGAAATTGGTATGATACATGGTCTGTTTCCTTTTCCTTTTCCTTTTCCATCCTCAGAAGATGGAACAAAAATCCATTCTGGGAGTGTCATTCTGACTACAGGGACATTTCTGAGAGGGATGGTTCTAATCGGATTGGAAATGCATCCTGCGGGGCGAATGGGAGACCAGCCCTCCGTTGGCCTGGCTCAGACACTGGAGAAGATTGGATTTACCATGGGGAGACTCAAGACCGGAACTCCTCCACGGTTGCTGAGAGACTCCATTGATTTCACTCATCTTCAGAAACAGGAGGCAGATAACCCTCCTGTGCCATTCAGTTTCCTCAGTAAAGCTGTGTGGATTAAGGTGGGCCAGAAAATGCTGGGAAGTGCATGTGTATCCATACAGTCCTGGTCTTTTCTAGCATGTGAAAAGACATGGCTGTTTTCATATGAAAGGGGTTTGAATGGCTAGGGGGTTTCATAAAAGAACCCCTCCTAAATCAGGGCCAAAGCCCATCTAACACAGCATTCAGTGACAATTCTCAAGAGAATATCTCCATGCAGGATGTATGGGTTACAGTTCCCTTCCCTTCTTGTCTGTTTCTATATGTGGGCTGGAGGGATCTGAAGATGGTATTTCTCTATTGCTATGTTAGGAATTGCTAAGATTTACAGAAGCTGTTTCTCTAAAGCTTCATTGATGTTTTATATATACAAAAAAAAAAAAAAAATCCTAACTTTTCGGGTGCCAGGTTTTACTAAGTGTTTGAATGGTATTCTCACATCACCTTCTAAAAACTGGTGGGTAGAAATAGCATAAATTAAGTTCATTATAATATATCGAGTAGTTTAATGAAATGGGAAGATTATTTGGTAATACTATTTGCTAATAGTATTTTAAAAAAGTATTTGTAAAAGTATACAGTAGTGCACGAAGGCTTCCCCAGCTGATACAAGATTTCTCCCTTCCTTCCATCCTTCCTTCCTTCCTTCCTTCACATTCCCTAAAACTTTTCTACAAATCCTTCAATTTTGCAGGGAACATGCAGGAGAGGGGGAATCTCTATCCAATAGATCAGAGTTCCCCAACCTTTCTGGCTTTGCGCACCAGCCAGGAGAGGGGATTGTTCATGCGAGCGGCCAGCAAGTGCACATGTGCATGCAGCCTTATTTGTGCGAGCATGCCGCTCACGCAAATGGAGCGTGTGTACACACACTTGCCCACTGCTTGGACAAGTGGGGATGAGCATGCGCGCTTGCCTGCTGTTTCTGTAGCCCAGTTGCAAACAGCACAGAAGTTGAGGAGCCCTGCAATAGATCCCAGTTTGTGATGATTGTATTTAATTGAAAGTTTATTGAGCAAAGAATAATTTTAAAAATGGATCACCATTGGAAAGAACTAGATACTCAGTTTTCTGAATGACATTTGATTATTCTAATGACCAGCAACATTTTGCATTAGCTGGCGTAGCAATTCTAATTAACTTTTGATTTTTTTTTTCTGATGGGTGGAATGCAAAGTCAAGCTAGTGTATATTTGGCATGTATAGAAATGATTTAATGCATTCACCAAATCCTGACGATTCTTTGACAGCCAGAAGATCAGTTGCCCTGTTATTTGACCCACACCAACCCTGAGGTAGAGCAGCTCATCCATGAGAATCTTTACCTGAGCAATCACATCAAAGAAACAGTAAAAGGACCCCGGTGAGTCTCTGTTACATTTCTTCATGTGTGAAGTGCTGGGCTCAGCAACTTTTCCAAATGGCAGGCACTGTCATATGGTTTTGTATAGCGTTGTAGAAATCAAAAGTAGGTTTTAAACGTGTGTTATAAAATTTTATTTTTAAAAACGAGTGCTAGTCAGCATATGATGTAATAGCCCTTTGGGAATAAAGATGGTGCTTATGTTCAGTTTCTTTCAAGAAATTAATATGTATTGGTTGTTTGTTCAGTCTGAGAGTTACTGCTGTTTTCTGTTACTGTTTTAACATTTTTACTATACTATAAGCCACGTAGAATTGGTGTAATGTGTCGTGTCTTCTTCATCTGAGGTTGTATTTACCTTCTTTTAACAACTGCTAAGGACCAGATGATATTTATTATGTCCTGATATGTAAAACCATAGTACTCAAAGAGGGTGGACATTTTTTTCACAAGACTATATATTGGATGCCCTCTAGTGATATCATAGATGCCATATTCCCAGTATTAACACTAATCTCTGTGATACTCAGCAGAGTATAATAAGCCCTAAAGTAAAATAAGAGATAAACATAAATGCTGAGAAGCTTAAAATCTAAATGTCAGTCCGTGCAGCCAAAAGGAAAAATAGCTGTCAAGGAAAAAGAGGCACAAATGCAACTGCATTATACTGAGTCATGATTTCTACAGTTTCCTCTCCTCTTGTTGAAGGCTTTTGAGCAGGATGCCAGGAGCTGCATTCCCAAAACTAAATGATACCACAACTATAATTTAATATACCTTTAATCATAGTTTTAATATCCTAATAATATTAAAAGGTTATCATTAAATCCCCTTGAATTTAAACTACTTTCTCCTAAAGTTACAATTAAACATTATATTTTTGATGCCAGCTTTCAAATGACTTGGTGTTCTGCTCAAAAGGCTTTTAGCATTATGCATCCCTGTATTAGAAGCTGAGGTATTCACCACAAAGATGAGGTACAAGGACTATTACAGTCCCTCCCAGGCTTTTCAGATGTGTGAGTGAAGGCCCTGTCGGTTTCATGGAGTTGTTTCTTTTTTCTGTTTTCATCTGTTTTCTGTCATCCTAGGTGTCTATTTTGTTGTTGTTTCACGTTGTATTTTTTATGTTTTTACTTGAGATCTGCCTAGAGTCATTGGGAATTGGGTGGCATACAGATGAATAGGTTAGTTTCCTGATGGTGTCAACATTCTGATTTAGCTATCTGTCCTGTATCTAGATACTGCCCCTCCCTTGAGTCTAAAGTTCTACGTTTTCCAAATCGCCAGCATCAGGTCTGGCTGGAGCCTGAAGGTCTGGATTCTGATGTCATGTACCCACAAGGAATATCCCTGACCCTGCCTTCTGAGATCCAGGAAAAAATCATCAGTCTTATCAAAGGCTTGGAACATGCTAAGATGGTTCAGCCAGGTGAGAAGTTGGAAGAAGGTCAGGTTTTTGGGTAAGCAGTTTATGATTTGGAAAACCATGTTATTTCCTATATCCTCCCACTCATAGAGGGATTTTATCTGTTCATTGTGGAGGCATCTTTTCCTCCTTTCAGAGAAATGGTGCACTAATCAATCTGCACATCGGCACATTGTTCAGCACCAGCAGAAATACTTAACAGCCAGATTTGTAGAGTTAATGTTTTCTATGTGCATTTGATGAACATTGTTCACAAAACTATTTTATCCATACCAGGCTATGGAGTTCAGTATGATTATCTGGATCCACGTCAGCTGAGCGCCTCCCTGGAATCTCGTCTGGTGCAGCGGCTGTTCTTTGCAGGACAGATCAATGGCACGACAGGCTATGAGGAAGCTGCAGCCCAGGTGGGTGACTTGAGAAAAACATGCAGGAAGTGGATCAAGATTCAGAGTCAGCATCTGCAATGCTAATTGCATCAGTGACATTTAGCCACAAGACACTTTACTAGTTCCTTTAGATTAAACGATTCTTCCTCATTCTTGTCAGGGCTTGCTTAGGACACACAACAATGACTTTTTCACACACCTTTGGAATGCATGTGATGAGGGGGATGTACTCTTGTCCTAGAGGAAATCTGGGATTCTGGCTGCCATAGGTCCAGTCACTTGTCTTATCATAATATTCAAGAGGAAACATGCTTAACAAAGGAATATTTGGATTAAATACCAGAGTGCCCTTGAAGGGATAACAGAGATGAAGCCAGAAATCTGTGTTTTATTGTTTTGGAAAGCTGTATTAGTATTAATAATGGCAGTGAAAACAATGAATTCTGGGTTAGACATTGAAAAAGAAGGGGAATGAACCATATTTTTCTGAATAAAAGGATGTTTGGTACTAAGCTCTTTATAAAGGAAAAGTTATACAAAAGAACAGGAATGTCACTGGACATGTGTCAGGTAATTATTTTGTTTGCACACAACTTGATACGTTAAGGGTTTTTCAAGTCAAAAGTTACTTAACCAGACATTAATGGCTTCATTTGCTAATATTTCAGTCCATTTTGCATTTAGAAAGCATATTAATTAGTGACAAAGTGAACCTGAGTTTCTGCACTCTGTTTTCATCATCTACATAGATGTTGGTCATTGCACCAGCTTTCCTCCCTTTAGGTCTTGTTCTTATTCTAAACCATTCATCGTTTATGTTCTTTTAAGATTTTCAGTTTTTCTTCTGCTGGAATCCTTGGCTCATGTTTTTTATCCCAGAAACTTTCCTAGGTCTTTCAATTTAATTCTCTCTAAGGCAGAGGTGGGGCATTTGTAAAGAATTGTGGCTTCAGTTCCTGATCTGGTGTCTCTCCCCACTACTGATATGGAGATGTGACTAGACAGATTTAAACATTTTTAGACTATTGACTTACAGAGTCAGAGCATTAAAGACAAGGACAGAAGTGATTTGCCTCCTGTAGGCCTCTCACACCCATTCTCACACTTTGTTTCCTGAACTACTGAAGAAAATTTGTTGTCATAGTTCAGTCTAATAGCTGCCAAACTTCTATGGGATGACCATGTGACATTGGGGGCCCAAAAAGGACATTGGAGAGCCATACTACGAATCATTGGCTGCCTCCTACTGCTGTACAGTTAAAGTAGCTCAAGTCCAAAACAGTGGGCAGAAGACCCATCAAACAGACCAATAATATTTGCTATCCAGTCATACTTTCCTTATAACTCCTTTTAACCCTTGATCATCTTGCAGGGCCTTGTTGCTGGAATCAATGCAGGCTTGCGGATCCAGGGGAAGGCTCCTTTTATCATCAGTCGCACAGAGGGATACATTGGAGTTTTGATTGATGATCTTACCACTCTTGGCACCAAAGAGCCATACCGGATGTTCACTAGCCGGGCAGAGTTTCGGATGTCCCTGCGACCAGATAATGCTGATAGCAGGCTCACCTTCCGAGGTAGTCACTCCTTCAACATCTGTTTTGATACATTCCTCATTCTGTCCTCATCCAAATGCCATTCTTTTCTTTCTTTCTTTCTTTGGTGTATATTTCAAGGCTACCATGAAGCTGGCTGTGTGTCACAAAAGCGGTATGAACAAGCCTCTTTGATGAAAGCAATGCTGGAAGAAGGAATGGAAGCACTGAAGTCTCTTCGGTTTGGCTATAAAAAGTGGCGGCAGCTCGTTCCAGAGGCCAGAATGCGTCATCATCATAATTTCCCTCGCAGGTTGTGGTTATTGTTTTGTTATTCTAGAGTTTTGCTTACCAAGACATAAAACCACTGTTGCATTCCATTTCTTATCTTTTACTGGAACAATCCAGTACGTGTATGGATTTTAAGAAGTTCTTTGAGTGCACAAAGCTGTCCTGTATCTTTAAAAACAAATACATTTTCTTCATCACTGATTTGAATGAGCACACATGCATGAGGAATTGAACATTGTTTAAAAGTTTAAGCTGCCCCATACATAGCCAAACCTTTCCGGGCATTTATAATAAAAGTCACTAAAAGATGCAATTTGGATAAAAATGCCAAACAGTAAAATGAAAAGTAAAATAAAACACAAACTAAGCATCAGAAAGGTGTTTGTTCCAATTCTTTAAAATGTGACTTAAAAGCCAATTAATAAGCCTGGGAAAAATACATGGGTCTTCATCTGGTTTCAAAATGATGTTTATTTGGGTGCTGTTTGAGCCTCTCTGGGGAGGACATTTTATACATGACATGCAACCACAGAGGAAGCCATCTTTCCTTGTATAGATCCACTTTACCTTTGGTGGGAAAATTTCAAGGAGAGCCCCCTTGGAAAATCTTAAGATCCTCAAGAGAAGACCCAATATGAAAGAAGGCCCTCCTTAAGTAACCTGGTCCTTAGTAAGATAGTAGAATCAGGGCCTGTGTGCTGATGACTTCAGTTAGATTATATAAATAAGAACTCGTTTTTCCTTTGTAGATCTACTTTCGTTATTTATTTTTTAAGAAAATTTATATAACTGCCCCACTCACTCAGGATAACTCCAGGCAACTTACTAAAATAGAATTATATAGCCAAAGCTCTGCTACCCTGTGTTATTTTCTTATGTGAACATTTATGTTTGTTTCAAGAGAGCAACCAATAAAATTCCATTGGGAGCCCTTAATTCCATGGAGAAGAATATATAAATGATGAGGATAAAATTGTACTGCCAGTTTTACCCCTTTTATATGTATGTCATGTCCCATGTATGACACACGGGACAGAACTACTTGCAATGGCACATTTCTTTCATAGTTTTGACAAAAGTATGCAGGGAGCTCTAATATTTTCCTTTATGTAAATATCATTTGATTTTTTTTTTTCAAATATAATATGCTCATTTCTGATAAATTTGCTGTTCTTAAGGTGTTTCATATAGTTCTTTTTTCTCAAGTTCTGGTGTGTAGTTGCTTTTTAAATTTACTTATTTATTTGCATCCTGCCTTTATTATTTGTACAAATAATTCAAGGTGGCGAACATATCCAACACATCTATTTTCCCCACTACAACAACCCCATGAGGTAGGTTGGGGTGAAAGAAAAAGATTGGCCTAAAGCCACCCAGCTGGCCTTCATGACTAAGGTAGAGCTTAAATCCAAAGTCTCTGGCTTTCTAGCTTGGTGCCTTAATCACTAAACCAAATTGGCTCCCCATTTGTTAGTAGATTTTTAAAATGTTTTAGACCTACAATTCAAAATTCTGTGGAAGTAGAAATTAACTAAGTTTTTTTAAGTTATAACCTGCCTTCCTGTGACAAATTTAGAGATTATTTTACTGCTTAATATGGTAATATCTTAATATCTTTTTTTGTGTAGTGCTCTAGAAATGGTACAGAATCCAGAGGTCAGTATGGATGTTTTAGCTAGAGTTCTCCCAGAATCCATGACAAAAATCACTGAGTGGAAATCGCTGGCAGAAAGGCTGAAAATAGAAGGTACGAAATATTTTATTGAGTGGGTACATAATTATAATAGTAATAGAATTTCTTTTGCAACAATTTAGCCCAAGACATAGGTAGTAAATTCTTGTCAAACTGAGGACACACTGAATTTCTGTGAAAAACAGGTGCTGTAGAAAGAAAATGTTTGTTCCTTCTCTTCTGCAACGCAGAAGGAAATTAATTACATAAACTATGGAAAAAGTAAAATTGAATATAATGGAATTATTTCCAGACCTTAAATTGTGGCATTGAAAAAAGCCAAGCTTACCCACATTACTTTTCTTTTGATGTTATTACTCGAAAGGCATTTATTCTCCATTTTCCTTAAGTAATACATCAGAAATCCTAAGCAATTGCCAGAGTATACAGTTGAGGGTTGTTGTTTTTCTGTCCCCTATTTTTGTTCCTTCAATGATTCTTTTTTTAATTATTTTCATGGCTTTTCCTACAAGCTGTTTATGGTTTGCATGTGGCCAATCAAAAGCTGGAAATAGAGGAAGTACGTCAAGATGAGGCTCTTCATTTACCTGAGGACCTGGATTATCTCACTATCGATGTATCTCTATCCCAGGAAGTGCGAGAGATACTGGATGCCCACCGCCCCCCAACGGTAAAGTACTGGAGGAGCCAGAAAGCTAAATGAATGCTGTGTAAACAGCCAGTATTATATGTATCCTGGAAGAGTTAGAAATTTTCAAATGTGGTGTTATGTACAAGTAGACCTCAATCAATGACCTGTCTGCCTTTATTTGAAATAAATAAGGAGAAATATATCTAAAGAAACTTACTTCCAATCTACTTTGTAGATGTTTCAGATATAATAGTTATCATGCCCACCATCCCAAATCGTTCATCTTGGTTACCTTCTTCCCATAAACACACCCCTTTTTAAACAGTAAATCTGGACGTCACCAGTTCATTTTTATCCATTCTCGGCAAAAAAGACTATAAAGGGTTTTCCAGTCTTTTATAAAGGTAGTAATTGCTTCTTCTTGAATAAAACAGGTTGCTTTAACCATTTCTGTAAGCTCTGTCATTTTCATAATCCCTGTCTTTGGGTGTTTCTATAGTCTTCGTCTTTATGCATATAATACCCTCATGACAGGTTTTGTCGGACCATAAGATGCACTTTCCCCTACAAAAAAGTGGGTGGAAATGTCTGTGTGTCTTATACAGCGAATATGAGCCCGTTTTTGGCCTCCCAAACCCTCTGCGCATCCCGTTTTTGCCTTCCCCAGCATCCACAAGCACTCTGCAGGTCAAAAATGGGCCCGTTTTTGACCTGCAGAGGCCTCTGTGAGGCCTGTTTCTGCCCTCCATGGTACTGAAGTTGAAAATCGGATGCGTGGAGGGATTGGGAGGCCAAAAAGGGATCCCGTTTTTAGCCTGCAGAGAGCTTCTGGATGCCGGGGAGGGCAAAAACGGGACGTGTGGAGGCAAAAATCTGTTCTTTTTTCATTTTCCTCCTCTGAACCTAGGTGTGTCTTATAGTCCAGTGCATCTTATAGTCCGAAAAATACATTATAAAACCTGCTCTTTTGCCTTCTCTGGTTTTAGATTGGCGCTATCAGCCGCATCCCTGGAGTTACACCAGCTGCTGTTTGTCATCTGCTGAAATTTGTGAAAGGCAACCATGGAAGAAGAGGGGAGCAGACAGATAATTTATCTAGGACTGCTGAGCCACTATCTGCTGCAGAGGTGATGGGTCAAAGAAAGTTTGAAGCTGCTGGTTACAAATAGTACTTTTTGAGCCAGAGCCACTGAACAGTGATGGATATTCCTGGTGCTTACAACTGTAAATCCATTCATTTTAATTAATGTGTATATCATTTAATACATACACATCTATAACAATCTCAGTAATGGATGTTGTGTTATTTTTTTGTATCCACAAAGGAGCACATCACTGAATTTGATACAAGAGGATTGTGGGGGTCTTAAACGTCTGCTGGAGCAATTATTTCTATAACTTTTGTTTGCATTTAATAGTGTAAACACGCAGCTTTGTGCGGTTCCTAGCCACAAGAAAGAACAAGGGCAATAAGTCCAGTTAGATAAATACAATTCTTCCTAAATAACTTAAGAAAAGTGTAATTGTCATAGTGAATAACATTCATTCATATAATCTTCGGAACATTTTGCTGTACGCCGATACACTCCCTCTCCCTCCCTCCCTCCCCCCTAATAATCTGCAAGATACTGTGTAAATTCTAATAAGAAAGGGGTTAGTTATTCATTCCTGAATTTTGAGCTTCTGGATCCATTCCAGAGAGAACAAGTTGCTGCCTTAACTTGGCATGGATGAAAAAGATGAAGCAGATTTTGCAGCCTTTCTGTACCCCCCCCCCCCCCAAAAAAAGGGGGGGGTGTGCTGGAGTATTTTGCTGCTAATCTCTGGGTAGTATGCTATTTAGAGAGGAATGTATCACACAAAGGGAATTACCCTCTGAATCCCTGAGATGCTTGAGCAATCACTGTGAAACAGGTTTATTCTTCCAGCCAAAAAAATAAAATGTATCAAGATCAAGAAGGGCAATATTCATAGCCTCAAGAACACATTTGCACATGACTAATGATGGGAAACGCATGAATGGAAACAAAAATTTACATGCAATTTTCATTGATCTGATTGATAATTTTTGGAGATTTTAATCAGCATTGTAGTTCCTTCTTTTCTAATTGCAAACTAAGTAATTAATCTCGGTTCTGTAGTTAATAGATGGCAAGTTTGTACTGTTGCAGTGAAGAAAGCAGTGGTTTTCCAGATACTGCTGAGCTAATAACAAAATATACATACCTAATAGATAAGATGCCATCAAAATAACATTGGGTTTCTTATGATATTATAATACAAATTTCACAAATGACATACTTTAATTTTACTTCATGACCTGACACAACTAATAGCAGTAGCACTTACACTTATACAGTGTTCACTGCCTCATGGTGCTTTATAGCCCTCTCTAAGCGGTTTACAGAATCAGCATATTGACTCCAACAATCTGAGTCCTCATTTTACCAACCTCAGAAGGATGGCTGAGTCAACTTGTGCTGGTGAGAATCAAATTGCTGGTGGTAGGCAGAATTAGCCTGCAATACTGCATTTTAACCATTGCGATACCACGGTTCAATTGCACATTTTGTATCAATTGCACAACCATGTCATGTGCACATATTATCACCACCCCACTTGCTGCATTGATGGCATAGCCTCATAATCTTCATCGCTATAGCTACCGTAAGCTGTAGTTCAACATTTGGACAGCCATCAATTTCCCATGCTGCAGTACAACATGCTATCTATTGATCTAGCAGTTCCAAAAATATTTTATCAATATGAACATGCTCTGCACTACTGTACAAAGAAAAAAAATGTTCAAAGACAAGGATCTCCCATTGTTTCTAACTATTACATGACACCATTCACTATCTTAATTCTGGGATGGAACAAAATTGTTCGATTTATATCAGATTTCTGATGAAATGTGCTATTAAACAACCCAGGCCTCATCATTTCAGAGATATTTCCTTACCTAAACATAGAAAATAAATGATTAACAGAATTGGCAAAGGCATGATGAGACAGAAACAACCTCCAACTTCCTGCTGGTTTCACCGTTGACTTTCACTGAGGAAAACTGGCAGGGAGTGTTGGAAATTACAATCCCATGACTATGACAGTGTTGAAGCAGCCACAACTTTGCCCAATATTGATCCCACTGGAGTCATGGATCCTGTATTTGGATTCAAGTTAGCTCATTTGAAGTGTGTTGATTCAAAAAATGTTCTGTGATGCACTGTTTCACCCATCTGAAGGTTATAAACAGACAAACTAAGGTTGTACAGTAGAGTCTAGCAGAACTACCATAGTAGTACATAGATTCTCACTAACCCCAACCCTTTGCAATGAATTAATAACAGGGTTGGAAGGAACCTTGGAGAGCTTCTAGTCCAAGCCCTGCTAAAAAAGACCCTGTACCAGGGGTCCCCAAACTTGGCAACTTTAAGACCTGTGGATTTTAACTCTCAGAATTCTCCAGCCAGCTATGCTATGATATGCTATGCTGGCTGGGGAATTCTGGGAGTTGAAGTCCACAAATCTTAAAGTTCCCAAGTTTGGGGACCTCTGCCCTATACCATTCCAGACAAATGGTTATCCAACATTAGCTTGAAAGCTGCACACTGATTCAGTTATGTCTGGCATATTTAGCTATACGTAGTCCAAGAATACCTAGATTTTAAAATATTTAGTTACTGCCCTTTTATTCTAACTACTCCCTTTAACAATTCAGGTGGTGAGTGCCAATCCCCAAACAGGTTCACTGCAGTACCAGAGTAAGAGATTTTGACTATGCAAAAGAAAACATAGTGATAAAAGGAGACAAAAAAATGATCCACAGAGTATCTCAGAGATACTTTCCTTCAAATTGCCTGCACTGAGCAGGGCAATGGACCTTGTAGTTAAAATGACCCCTTCCAATTCTAGGATTCAAGGTGGCTGGGCTATTTATAAACCAAATAGCCTCTCTCTGCACTGAAAGCCAGGGTTACAGTTTGAACACTTGGACCCAGGGGCCTATGAAGAATTGGTATTCTTAATTTGGGTAACACCTAACACATCTGGCATCTAAGACCCAGCACAAAATACAGGTAGTCCTAGGAAATCACAACCTTTCATTTAGTGACCATATGAAATTACACTGCACTGAAAAATGTGACTTAACGAACAGACCACAGACACCCCAATATTCCATACAACCTTGTTTGAAAGTTACGACAACTGCGTTCCTATGGTCATTCACCCTTACGACCAACCCCAGGGTCACTGCAGCATCCCACCACCTGTCTCCATTCCCACCCTGCTGGGCCCCCACAGTGCTTGGGCCTGCTCCCCACATACCCATCACCCATTGCACTTTTGAAGCTTTCTGGACCCATGTTGGGGAATGAGGGAAAGCTACATGTCCCTGGGCCACGCAGTGATGACCAGAACATAAGCCATTTTGTCTGCTTGTGGGCAGGGACAAAATGGCAGCCATCGGACAAACAGCTTAATTTTGCTGCCTTAATGAGGTCTGCCCAGCAGTGCAAGGGCTTCTGCATGTTGCAGAAAGCTTCTACAGTGCTGTTCAGACCTTAAGGCAGCAAAACAAAGCTGTTTGTTTCCCAGCCACACAGAGGCAACCGGAATACAGCCGCCACTTCCAGAATCATGCCACGTAGCCACCCAAAGAAACAATCCATTGCTTCACTCTGGAAGATCTTGGAGGTCTTCAAAAATAAGTGAGGATGAGGAGGGTGTTTAGCCTGGTAGGGAGGGAATCAGGCCTAAGGGGGACCCGGTGGGAGTGGGAAAAGTCCTGTGGGGACCCAAGGGGCAGCAAACAGAACACAGGGTGTTTTCAGGGATAGGGGAGACTGTGAGGGCCAGAGCAGGCAAGCCTAGGCTGTGCTAGGCCTCCAAGGGCTCCCCACCCCTAAGGCATCCCACGTTCTGCTTAACTAATTGCAAATGTCATTAACAATGGGAAAAACAGGAATGGGGAGTCATTACGTGAGACACTTCACCTAATGACTGTTGTGACATGGAAGGCTCCATTATGGTCATATCTCCAGGACTGCCTATACAAAGAAAGTCTCTTTTATTGGGACCAAGCCTATGCACTCTAGTCTCCCTTCTCAGATTTCCTAAGTGCAAAGAAAAGAATGGAAAATGTACAGTTGCCAAACTCATTTCAGACAAAAAACACTTCTAATGGGACATGTCTACATAAATAGCTATATGAGATCTATTTTTATCCAATCAGGTTATTAAAGCCAGAAACAACAGTGTTATTCCACAGCTGGTAAAAATCTGTCCAAATCCCCTCGGTGCTTCTGTTTTCCAACTCTTTTTCCAAAAGCAGTGATTTTCCAATGCTAATCTAACCTTTATTCTTTTTTCCTCCCCAGAAAAAAAACCACTGCAATTTGACATAGCTGTGTTCTGGAAATTCTCAACTATATTAAAAGTGAACAACAGTAAAGCAAATAGAAATCCCAGAAGCAAATTTTAATCTTTGGAATCCACAATAATCATGCAATTATATATTCCTCAAACATATCTCCCCTCCCAGATCTATAGTTTTCTTTGCTTGTAATAACGATCTTCTCATACTTAAAATATATTTTTGTTGTAATTTGCTCCACATTCTAAACCCTGCTATTAAAATAAAAAAGCAACAGGCAGTCAAGGGGGAAGGGTTATTCAAAAGCACCTTTATTCCAAAGCATGCTCTATTGAATGTAAATTGAGACACATACAATGGCTAGCTATCATTGTGCAATTACTTTGACAAATGTGGTTAAGATAATGAAAAAAGTTGACCAACTTTTAAAAACACAAACCAGCTGGATTCCTGAGCTGTTACTATAAGAAAACATTTTGGTACTCTTGAGATATATGCTTTGTACCCTATCATCAAATTACAAATCGGTTCATTTTTAAAACTTCCCACAATATTTATTGCAAAATCCCATTTATTTTGAATCCTTAGATACTCCCTTTGTTACTGCTTTTTACTATCAACAGTACAGCTAAATTAAGGCTAACTAGGGCCGAAGTACAGCGTTTTGGCATTCCCTTCCCTATTTGAAATCTAGCCTCACTCCGAGGTTACACCCATGCACGGTTGTCCAAAGCCAAATGCTTGGGATTAAAAAGAGGAGGGGGGATAAGAAAATTAAATAAACTTAAGTACGTTTTCTCTCCCTTTTTTTTAAGCACTTTGCGGTGGGGAGCGGGGGAGCGGCTGGAGATCTCGTGGGGGTGGACTTGGGGGATTGAAACCCCAAGGAAAGTTCTTGGGACAAGCGGGAAAACAAGGAAAAGGAACGAGGATGGATCCCACCCTCTTGGGCCACCGCCCGCCAGGAAGCCGCAACAGTTGGGCTTTAGAATCAGAACCAAGCGGCTTCGAGCAGCTGCAACCGCACGGAAATTCAAGGCGCTATGGGCACCGGCAGCAGCAGGGAGGGCAGGGCGGGCACCTTCAGCCCGCCGCGGCACTGGCGGAGTCCCGGACTGGGCAGCGCCAGGCACAGCGCCCCCTCTCGGCAGGGCGTGGCGGACGACGAAGAGGCGGCGTACGCCAGGGCTGCGGGCCGGACTCCCCCTCTCCTCCCCTCTCTGCAGCTCGAGCAGCCCGACTCGGACTCGGAGCTCCTGGACCAGGTGCTGGAAGAGTGCGAGGAAAACGTCCCCCGACTCCTGCCCATCGCCGCGCCCCGGCGGTCTTCGTGCCGCGGCTCCGGAGATTGCTGCTCCCGCCCGGCAGAGGGCGGCGGTGAGGAGATCGAGGGGCAGCGAGAAGCGGCGGAGGTAAACGTGCTGGCCGAGCGGCGGACGGGACGTGGGTAAAATATTTGTGTGCGGGGGGGAAAAAAGGCAGGAGAGGAGGATCCTTGGTTCTTCGCAACCGAGAGGTTGTGGCTCTTTTTTCCCTGCATTTCCAAGCGGAGGGATGTGTGTCTTTGTAGACTGGGCTAATGCAAGACCCAGCATCTTTCTGCGTTGGCTAGGCTGGCCGGGTTCATGGGCCTGTCCAAATTATTTTCTTGGCACCAATACCGAAATGGTTTGCTGTTACCTTCTAGAATGTTTTTTTTCCAAGACACTAGCTTCTTTTGTAGTAGTTTCTAACCAAATCTCACTCCACTTAAGTTTTTGAGATCAGCAGGTACCTGTTGCAGCTAAACCTGATAGTTCTTTGAGATATTTCAAACGTCAACTTTGCTACAGTATTCTTGAATATAGCCACGCCATTTGAAGCTGATGAAAATTGAAATTTCCTAACACAAATTGAGGAAGACTAATCTGGCCTCCTACTGAGATTTATTGTGAGCATAACATGGATGAAAGGAATGGCCTGTGCTACATTTAGTTCCTCAAATAAAATAAAAAATATATAAATAAAACACAAAATCTGGTTGTTATATTATGTCCAAGCCTTTTGATCTAAAACAGACTTGAAACACAGGAAGTGGAAAACCAATTATCCGTGGCCCCTATATTAACTTTTTTTAAAATTTGGGGAAAGCATCCATGAATGTAAATCATTTAGATAAAATGTGTATTAAACTAATGAAATGAATTTATTTTACAAATAAAATAATTGCAAAGTAGAAAGTCTGTGTGTGATGCAAAATACATTTCTCATCTGAGGCACAATTTGGCCCCAGACTAGCTCAAACTATTGCTCTGAGTTTCTTGTTTATTCCAATTCCAAATTTGCTCAATTCTCCATTGGATTATCTCTCGAATAAGGCTGTGTTAAAAAGCCAGGATTCCAAGTATTGCTTGGAGATACAGCTCCCAACTTCATACCTTAGTAAAGCAAAGCCTTACAGGTCATCAGGAAAGCAGCATCGCTAGAACAGAATAAGGTTCATGGCACCTGTTCACTCAAATTAGTCTAAGCTTCATTCAGGAGTGAAGGTTTCCAGCCACATAATGGGGAGTTTGTAGTAGATTGCATAGTTCTCTCTAATATATTGTTGTGGGTTCTGAGTTGACAAGTTTGCACAATATAATTGACAAAAGGATCGATCATAATTCCTTGTCACCCAATTTTGTCCTCATCAGCTTCCAAGAAGATCCTTAAACTCTCTGGAGCTTCCGAATGGGCTGTAGGCAGGAAAGGAAATTACCTCTTACTGGTGGAAGTTTCCATTGGTTATTGGAGCTTTGAGACACCACAAGGATACAATGCAATAGCAGTGTATACTGTATACTATAAAGCATAAATTCTACCCTGAGTGCTGTACAACTTAATTTACTTTCACACATCTTGCATACATAAGCCATTTTTTTCTCCCTAGACTAGACCAAAATTGGTTCAAAAAGCTAACTATTTAACTAGAATAGTTTAACTCCTGGGACTTTTTCTTTATGTGTAACAAAGAAAGACTCATTCAAGCCAAGCTAGACTCTTGGGAACTACATGACTATGTTGTTCTCATGGCAACAATATGGAAGTAATTTAATATCCTGAATATCTACAGTTATTCAATTTGTCATTTGGGAACATTTGGTGTCCTGAAAGAAAAAGGAAGAAAGAACCTAGTCAGTTAGAAACAATTCTGACTCATCACTGAGAGCTTATTAACTACAGTATTTATAAGTCTGTGTTTGCCTTTGGGATGTAATTAATGCAAAAATTCCATGCTTTTGTTAGGGGAGATATTCCTGTGTCAAAGGACTTCTTTGAGGCCTTTATTAATCAACCAAATGATGAAAATGACATTTGGATTCAGAAAGCCAAACTGATATGCTTAATTTAGTTTCAGATTTTTGTTGGTAGAAAGAATCCTTGTTTTCTAATTTTAGCAAAGTCTTTATAAAGAAGTGCCCTCTTGTGGCTGCCTCCTTAATCAGTAATTGATTCCATACTGTATTACTAAAATCTGGATTTCTTGTATGAACCTGATACTGTACTCCAGGAACTTCTGGGGAAGTTTTAAGGAAAGCAATGCCTCAGTATTCCTAGGAGGTCACATTCCTACTGCAATGTGAGTTTAAAGCCCTATACACAAAGTTGGCTAAAACTGAGTATTGTTAACCCAGGGGCCTCTCCTATGCCTCTGTCAATCATTGCAATTCCTTGCCAAAATGCATTTTTTGTATTTGCAAATGGACCAGTTTTCACAGCTTAGTTAGTTAGTTCTTCCTTCCTTCCTACCTACCTACCCAGCCAGCCAGCCAGCTCTTGGCACATCATCATCCAGCAGGATATTTACTCTGCTGGCACTGATGATGTTACCTAGTTTGGGTAATGAAATATCTGCCAGAAAACAAGCTCTGAGAGCACCAAGAACCGCTCATGTCAACCCTGAGCTACAAATATTAATATCTGTTCTTGTATCAGGTGTAATTTGGTCCAAAGGGTAGGTCAGATTCCAAGGATGAGTCTTTCTCTTGCCTTCTCTGTACTAATTCCTTGGCTCTTCCTTCTACTCACCATTTGAACACTTGATGGACTAAAGAAGGATGAAAGGAAGACATAAGGAGATGGCACCCAATCATAAATCTGTGTGTAGCCATTTTTAAAAATGTAAATGAATTAAATATAATTTAACCTGGCTCTTAAAAGTAACTGACCAACTCCAAGACAGATTCCAGGTCAGACAGATATAATTAGACATGCTTAGGGACATCCTATGACAGAAATAGCCTGTGAACCAGAGTCTGGTATTTACGTTATGTGCTGGAGATAACTGTAGGCCAACTTGACTTCTGGATTGCTAAGTATCTAAAATTGACCACGGCTAGCCTCATCTATTAGTGCACTAGGGAAAGTGATTATTCAGAGAAGCTGATCTTCTCTGTCCTGTGGTCCTCTGTTTTTTTTTTTCCCCCACTCTGGCTGAAAACCAAAAAAGACAACCCCCCTGTGACCCAATCCCAAGAGATGGGTGTGTGGTGATGGATACCAGCTAGTGATCAGAGGGAAGGAGGTGAACCTATACTTTGAAACTCCTGAGCTGTGCTGTGGTTACATGCATCCTTGTCTCCATAGTAACAATAGTAGGTGACAATATGCTAGATCAAGGGTCTTCATACTTGGCAAGTTTAAGACTTGTGGACTTCAACTCCCAGAATTCCTAAGCTAACATGACTGGAGGAGGAATTATGGGAGTTGAAGTCCACAAGTCTTAAAGCTGTCAAGTTTGAAGATCCCTGCTATAGGTTTTATGTATTTTGGAGGAGTAGAAACACATTGTTTGAGGAAGGGGAACAATTTATAGTTTAAGGTACAAAGGTATTTACAAGTAGTTCTTAACCTACAGTTGTTTACCACTGGTGAGAAGTTACAGCGGTACTGAAAAAAGTGCCCTGCAAACCATCCTCATAGTCACATGATTGTGATTCAGCAACTGAATCAATGGTTTTTTAATGGCTGCATCCTGCAGTCAATTGATTGTGCTTTGTGACTTTCCCAGCCAGTTTTTGACAAGCAAAGTCAGTGGGGAAGCTGGCAGGGGAAGCCAGTGGTCAGTGGGGAAGCTGGAAAGTCACAAATCTCAGTCACATGATATCTTATTTATCAGCCATAGCAAAAAGGTCATAAAATTAGATATGGTCATATATTGCCACTTAACAATGAATTTGCCTGTCCCAAATGTTATTGTAATTCAAGGACTACCTGTAATTCAAGGACTACCTACGCACTGGACACGAGAATAGCAGATTGCTTGCATGCTCAGGTGCCACTTTAAACTGTAGGTGAACAAATAGACTGTGATAATGGCAGTATGAGTTGAAATTTAATACTATATACCAGCAGAAAATAGGACATTTTCTAAGAAAGCATTGATACAGACCACATGGAGTTTGTTTTGTTGTTCAGCTTTTCCATTCATGTGTTAGAATTGTTACTTGTTTAATAACAGGTTCTATACTTGCAAGATTTTCAAACACAGATAGCAGAGATCTTCCTGGCCTATAGGAAAGAGAGGAAACTGAATGATTGACTGGACTCAAAGAGATGTTACACAGTTCAGTTCAGGGTGCCCAAAATCCAGTCCTAAGATGTGGTACTGTCTCTCAAATATAGTTTAAAAGATGAGGTATTTTTAATTGTCCTTAAGGCCCCTTTCCCATTTGCACAAGCATGCCCTGACAACATTATTTTTCTGCTGTGTCCCCACAACATCATTGATCTGTTCCAAAACCAGCACTAAGAGACAAAATCTGCCCTTCACCTCAGAAATGTGCCAATAAGAAGACAAACCATACATGTGATTTTAAGTTTCTCACAGTAGGGTTGTTAGTATGATTGCTAATCTGATCTCTATGTGGGACATGAGCATTTAAGAAGTTTGATAAATAAATGAATAACCCGCATCATATTCTGTTTTCAAAGTTAGATGAACCTAATAACTTTGCTCATTAACGTAGACTCCGGTATATCTGTTAATCTAAACTGATTGGAGTAGCAGGAAGATTTAGGTTAAGTTATGCCATTAGTGTATTTACCTTGGTCTGGACACTGGTTAGGAGAACAGAGATGGCATCCCTGTCTCCGACTCTTGGCATGAGTGCACACATGAATATGTGTATGTTGCCATCCTCCCAACATATTTACTCTGCTGCTAATATTTTCATATGCTTAGGATTTTTATTGGCAAGGATGCATGTTCTTCAACTCAACAGTATTCTAGCTTGTGTCTGTGTGAATCCCCTGCTCATTATCTTGTCTTAGAACTAGAAAAGCTAAATGTAAAATATATATTGTATACTGTATACAGTCATCAACTTTTCTAATCCCAGCAATCAGAATGGTTACATAAAGGAATATCAGAGTTACTCATCTTCCTTGTCAAAAATTAGTTTTGCTTTCAGAGATGTACTGTATGTCATTATGAGATTTACTAGCAGGTGTAAATCTGTGTTTCTTTGCCATAGCTATCAAAGTGTTATTATGTTCATGTGTTTTTCAGGGTTTCTTAACAAGATCTACACCAGGGAGCAATAACTTTGCCAATCAGTAAGTTATCGTGAATCAAATAACTGGGAGTGGAGACATCAGTGTACTCCTTTGCAGAAATGAAGAAGAGCTTTCATTCCCGTGCTTTCATCAGTTAGTCAGCGTGGTTCAGTAATAATTTTCTTCACATTTTTCTACAAACATTTCTGTAGGAAATATTGTAGCAAGGAGGTGTTTTTCTTTCTTTCAATGACAGCTTAACAAGATTAAATTGCTGTTTTCCTTATTATATCTCTCAGACCATCCATATGCTTATGGAAGAAAACTGATGGAGGGACTGAATTTAATCACAACATTGTTTTCTTAATTTAGATACAGAATGGTTGAAGAAGATCACATGCATTGGCCATCCATTTGATTATAAATCTGCTATAGTTTAGATTTCTTTTAACATTCTTTTTCTTTTCATTCAGGAAGGAAACATT
Organism: Pseudonaja textilis; assembly: GCF_049901715.1. Taxonomy (NCBI): domain Eukaryota; kingdom Metazoa; phylum Chordata; class Lepidosauria; order Squamata; family Elapidae; genus Pseudonaja; species Pseudonaja textilis. Next base: position 133,016,236 of record NC_141990.1, on the reverse strand, counting down.
TTAGAATTGTTTCCTGAACATTGTTGGTACATTTCTTCTTTCATTTATGGGGATTCTAATTATAATCACAGTTTAAAGAAGCTTTTCCAATGTAGCATGACATTTCAATCTATTTATTCTTCCAGAATAATTATTCTGCTTTTGTCTTGATCTCCTTACCAACTGGGTCCCTGTCCCCATTATGCTGTACATGTTGATGACTAGTGTTTTGGGTACTAGATAGAGAATGTGTAGGAGACACCAGAATAAAAACAAAGCTTTATTTTTTTAAAAAAAAAATATGGAAAGACTACATTGAACAATTTTTACAGTGTGCCCCTGTGTACCCTAAACTTTCCAAGAATATCCCTCAGCTAGAAAAAGTCAGAGATTCTTGCCCTAGGCAAGTGATGGCAAAACTACAACGTGAGTGTCAAATGTGACATGCCACAATGTTTCGGGTGATATGCCAGCATTCACCAACACCCGACAACTATTCTCAAAAGCATGCCTCATTCTCTCACAATTTTCTGAGGCAATGGGGGCAATACAAAAAAGATATGTACTTTCACACAACCTGTGGGCCCTCTGGAAATAGTGCAAGAATAAGGTATGATTTTGCACTTTTGGAGGCTGCAGAGGACCTGGAAGAGAATTCTCCAAAGTCATTTCAAGAACATGGGACCTGGGTAGGCCTCGGGCCTGTCAAGAGAAAGAGACCAACACTTGAAAGTGAGCAGCATGCAGATCCTGCAAAACATTGGTTTATGAGGGTAATCACATTGTTCCCCTAGGTTCATTTTGAATTGCAACGGTGGTGTTAGGACTAAAGTGAAGGCCTGGGCCTCTACTTCAGACCCAATGTAGCCCTACCATTGAATGCTGCTGTTCAGAGTGGCCTAGGTGGGGTGGGGTGAATATAGAAAATTGTTTTTCTTTTGTTCAGAGGTACAAGCAATGTCAGCAAAATCAGGTTAGGCATTTTCTGAATTTTTGACAGATTGAGCCCAAAAGATTTGCTATTACTGCCCTAGAACTGGCACACATTCCTCCTTTCATGGCCCCTTTCAAATCATATTGTTCTTCCATGTAATGAGTTCCATTTTGTTTAAAATTAAATGATGTCAACCTGTTCAAAAACACTGTGAGAATTAGGTACATAAGCTAATTAAAAGGGAAATTGGAAGATAAAATGTTGCTAGCTCAATTAGGCCTAATTTTAACTTGTTTTATTATTTTTGTTCCTGATTGCTTTCTCCCATAAATCTGCAGGTTGCCTCTCAATAAGCCAGAGAGACAGGCCAAGATATCTTACGACTGCTCTGAAGAGGAGCTGATGGCAACAATAGAGCAAGAGTACTGTCGCTGAAGCCACTCACAACTATACCAATATGACCATAAAATTTACCTAGGGGCTAGGTTATAAAACTATAGTGTTTCTAAGAAAAAGTCTACTAGCATGGCATGCTGAAAGACAATCCAGAACCCTGGCCAGAGAGATACAACTACAGGAAACTCTCTTATATGAACATTTCCTATGGAGTCAAATGAGAATGTTCTTTATGGAAAAGAAAATAATTATACACAAATGTTCATCTTCACCTAAAGCTTGAGGACTGAAGTAGTGAAAGAGCAATCATATGTCCACGTTTTAATGAAACTAAAGATACTAATGAAACTAATGAAACTAAATGAAACTTTGGGTGGTCTTACTGCATACAGTCTTACTATGGAATATTAATAATAATGACACCAGTAAATTGGTAATACATTAATTATTCCTGCATCCAAAGTTTTAGGTCTGGTGGCCCATCTTTACAATACTGGTTAATGCTACAGTGCCTAAATGAAAGTATCCTTGAGAAAATCTCAGCATGGCAATAATTATTTTGCCTGAGATACTCCTCTGTGATCACTTCAGATTATTGGCCAACCAACTCTCCCGGTCACTTGCAGAGAATCGCATAGGCTGAAGTGCCTCTTATATGACAATATAAAATATTAATGTGACAAAATGTTCCTTCTAAATCACATTCCTGCCAGATGTCTACATGCAAAATGAAAGCATGAAGTTAAAAGATTCCATTCCTAAAGATGTTAGTGATGCAATGTGCCTTGTGTATCTTAGTAGATGCAAAGAGCATCAGAGGGGCTCATGTGTTGTCGATACTTTGCTTAGTTATCTGAGTGAATCTCATCTCAGACTCAATGATTTGGAAGGGCCATTGAAGATATCTAGCTCAATTCTCTGCTTAGTGTAAAATAATAACAAATGGTTATCTCATCTCTGTTTAATTGGAAGAAGCTCACCACTTCTGTCCAAAGGTGCAGTGCAAAATTGACTATTGTACTTCTATCATTCAAGGAGTTGCTGACATGCAATGTGCATGCTCGTACATGGTCCAAAGCACCTTTGTTTCCTGGGACTCAAACTCAAATTATTCTGTTTCCTCTTTTTAGATTTGTAATTATATTTTTAACTTATTCTCTTGGTTTCTGTTTGTTTCTGCATCTGTCTTATGAAGGCATATATACCTTCGGGGGGGGGGGGAATCTGTCAACATTCATGCTGGCAGGATTCTGAAATATTTCAGCAAGATTAGAATAAAAATGTTGGAAATATTAGTATATACTTTAAATGGTTCCTGCTCATGTATTATTATCTGATGACTCAGATAATAATATAATAAGACTTTGTGGAGAGTACTTATACTGTTTTCAGCTTTGCAAAATGTACTATGTAGCTTTCATGTTCACTTATAAGAAATATGTCTATTAATACAACAGTATTATGCAATTATTTATGTAATGGTATCTGCCCAGGGAGTTCAATCTGTTAGGGTTGTTGTGCTGTGGATTCCATTAATTAAAAATATATATTTCAGAACACTGGAAGTGAAACTTCTTTGGAGCAGTGCCTGCCCTCTCGACCCATCACATTTATAATCCATCTTAGACTTGACGAAATATCTGGAGATTTGTATGAGGGGACATTGAATTGTAATCTATATGCTATACTTAAGCCAAGTGTCAACATTAGCAATAATTCCTCTATTCCCTTATGGTACTGTTTCACGCTAAGAAGATTGTCCACACAAGGGAAGAGAAAATACAACCAAAACTTTATGTAGATATCCACTTTACTAGAAGAGGAATTACAACACAGCCCTTGAAGAAATACAAGAGTATTTGTATGTATATTCACACAAATAACAAGGATTTCACAATAAATGCTTAAAGTAACAAATAAGGTTTATTCATATAAAATATTAGGCACAAAATTTTACTACATGTAATGATAGTTCCCATAATCCCCAGTCAAATAGCCAATAATTAGGTCATAAAATTGTCCAGAAAGGGAAAAGTAGACTCTGTATATTGTAGAAAAGGGGGAGAGGTTTCAAACTAATTAAACTGTTGCGGTCTGATTGTATGAACTGAATTTATACCACTAACATATCTATTCTTACAAGCTTTAAAAATTAATTATATTCTTTTTCTTCTGTTAATTAAAAATTCAGAATAAATTGGGAGAAAACAACTATGTGATCTGCAGATTTATCAATTTGCTTCAATAACTTAAAATATAGCAAGTACTATGAGCATATGTAAGAGAAGAAAACATACCATAACACACATGCGTGTGTTTATACACACTCACATGTCCATAATATATATACATACCCAAATACACACGCATACACATATATACACACAAACATTGAGGTGCAGTTTTTTTTATAATATTCCTCTACTTGCATATCTAGTGACCAATCAAATGCAGCCCAGTCACTATGACCCATCATTGCCAGCCAGCTTTCTGTTCTAGCATTTACAGTAACTAGTTCAAATTGCAATGATGCAAAAGCTTTCAAGCACCAGGCAAACTATCATATATATGGCTGAGGATTACATATGCATGACAACCTGGTTTAATGTCATTTCAAAGGAAGCCTACTTACACTTGTTTTGGGAGTGCAAACCAAAATGAAATGTTCCCATCAACTGAAGGTAATAATTAATCTAGCCAAGAGCTGCTATGTTCTAAAAGAAATTCCTGATCCTTACGGTTTGCTTCATGAACACTATTCCCTTCAAAATCAGATAGTTTGATGCTTAGAATGGGCATTATTAAAATGACGGTCAGCAGATTTTCAAAACATGTTAATTTTGCCTAGATTCACCCTCCCCTCCTCTACCATACTGGATGGTGCCATGCTGTTTTTAACATGAATTGTTCCCTAAGATGAAGTGCAAGGAAAATCATAACTTCCCAATTGTCTCAGGCTGTTGCTACTGGTGTAAAATAAAGCTAATAAAACAACTGACCAAACATTAATATTACCCAAGTGTTATTTTGGAACATATAGCAAATGTAGTTTTCAAACACTCATTCTAGCAAATTCCTATCATCCACAGAAATATTTTTAATAGCATCAGAATAAATAAAAGTATTGCAAGCTTGTCTTTACAAAGATAACCAATGTATATTGCAATTGTAAAAGATCTATTTAGTTTAAGATAGTAATGATATGTCAGATATACCCCATACATTTACACCATGCTTTCATATACTCATTAAAAACATTTTTTTCAGCTTGAGATGCAGTATTTGGCATGTCATCATAGATGATATCTCATGACAAAAAAGTCTGATTTCCCACAGGACCCTCCAAAAGACAAGTAACAATTATCTATTACTTCAGTTACTTGTTCTATTAATACAGTGCTGTAGAACAAGACACAAGAAGAAAAGAAAAAAAAAATAAAGCATTTTTGCTCCAAGGCTAAGAATTTTTAAGGCAGCTTTAAAATATAGGATTATCACTTTAAGTTAAGTCTATTTTTATTTATTTGACACAGCCTACAAGTGATACCCATTCCCCCTTATTTTAAAAGCATTAATTACTGCAGCTCAGGACTTTAGTGCAAGACATGCAGCTGAATCCTCCCAGTGTCTTTCCCACACTCACAGAATAGCATCTTTCAGTGAGACAAATTACCTCATGAATCCTGACCTTGCCCTGGATTTTCCAGAAGAGATTTTGGGGAGTGTTGGGATAGAGAGAAAAGGAAAGTTCCATTGCACAAGTGCCAATATTGGATCTGATCAAGAAATCCTTCTGCCCGAATTCTACAAATCAAACAACCTCATTTGCTCTGCTGATCTTCCTAGAAAGGCTTGTGTGAAAATTCTTGATCCCTCAACAGTGAGGTGCTAAGAAGTTTTAGTTGTTTGTTTAGATCAGAGATGGGGAACTATGGCCCATGACTTGTGGTCTTCAACTTGCAGAATTTCGGAGTCAGCATGGCTGGCTCACGAATTCTGGGAGTTGAAGTCCACAAGTCAAAAAAGGGCCATGTTCCCCACTCCTGCTTTAGATGATTAAAAAATTAGTGTGAGCAAGAGTACATTTTTAACTTTGGCCTTCGTGCTTTTATGTATGGATACACCAAGGGAATAATCCAAACTTAAGTTATGGAACTATACTTATCACATTTAAAAAAGGTAGATTTAAGGATGCACTTAACTCCTTTTATGGAAATGCAAGTTTCTGACTGAATTATATTGTTGATGAGATGCAGGCCACAATTCTGTTAAAATAAAGAGGCTACTTCTCAATTACAATAATTAAAAGTATTAATTATAATGAAGAAGTAGGTATTATCACAAGTCACTGTTTCCTTCATAGTATGTCCAAACTTTTAATATCCATTGTCATTGTGTTTATATGATTCAAGACATCAGTTGTGATGTAGCAGGTGTCCTGAAATTCTGTATTAAATATCTGGTTTTGATGTGAGTTGATTAAACCCATATTTAAACAGCTGATAACCATAGGCACAGTTCTGTTCGCATGCCAACAAGTTTTGCTAACACATACAGTACATGGAACAGTACATCTTAGGCAGCATGGAATAATGAACAGGGGAAAATTAATTCAGTGCCACTGCAATCTAGGTCTTTTCAGCTTTGATGCACATGGTTGGTTTCACAACCAAGTGAATCCTGAGCTAGCTGAATAAACCAACTTTAAATACAATCTCCAGCTAGAGCACTCCAAATGGTAACTATGACATGGCTGCCAATCCTAACGCAGATTGCCTCAGGTATGAAATCAAAGTTCAGACTCAAGATGATAATCAGTTTGGACTGTATTCATAACAAGGAGAAGAATTTCTGAGAGGTAGTTTCGATCTCCCATACCACTACTTTCAGAGGATAAATGCAGAATTAGACTATAGCAGCTACATTTGTACAAAGTAGACAGAAAACTAGTATAAAACTGAAAACAACCAAGTCAGCCTGCTTCACTTTCTATTAATTAGTCTTACTCAAGTAAAGATAAATTTTCAAAGAATAGTCCTTGCTAATATTCTATCCTACCCCACCCTTAAATATATTTTCTTTTTCTGAAGTGCTGGTAGTTCTCCCAAAATCTTGGAAGAATGAAAAGAAAAATAAAGGTAATGTAACATTAAGTAGGATGAACACTGAAGCAGGGAAAGAAGGTAGAAAAAGAGGATTTCCTCCCCAACAGGAAATCATAACTTGTAGAAATTAAGTTAAAAATCAGTAAAAGCGGTAATTTTGGGAACCATAAAGTTCATCACAAAATGTGTGTTGTGGCCAGCAGGCCCACTACCCTGGCGATAACATTGGGAGGAGCATACTCAGAGCATTTTCATTCCTTGGCTTTTCTAGAGCTGCAATCCGATTCAGTTTGCCAACTTCCGTTTGCCAGCTGGGCACCTTCTTGGTCATGTGACGACGCGCATGTTTTGTCAGGTGATCGCTACGCATAAAACGGCGGTCGCAGACTGGACAGGCAAACTTCTTCTCCCCTGTGTGGGTTCTGCGGTGGCGGGAAAGCTCATCAGAACGGGCAAATTTTTTATCGCAACCTTCCCAGCTACAAGTGAAAGGTTTTTCTCCTGGAATAGCAGAATGGAGAAGGAAAGACAATTCAAAAATAAATATGTTGGATTCTCCGATGAAGTTATTAAATGTGTTCTATCAAGTAAACAAAAGAACAAGCAGAAGTAATTAAAAGCTTTTGCCCACACTGTAAAATAGATCACAATTTTGCTGCAGCTCTTAAAGGGTTATTTAATTGGAGAAAGAACACCCTTCCAAGAGCATATTTTACCAATACTGATAAGATATAGGAAGTTCAGTCCTCTTAGTATAAAGGTAGTCCTTGACTTATGATTTGTTTAGTATAACAGCACTGAAAAAAGTGACTTATGACCGTTTTTCACACAGCATCCCCATTGGTTACATTATCAAAATTCGGATGCTTGGCAACTGGTATGTATTTATGATGGTTGCAGTGTCCCAGAGTCATGTGATCACCTTTTGTGACCTGACAACCATGATACTGACTTAACTGCAGAGATACACTTAACAACTGTGGCAAGGAAGGTTATAAAGTGGGGCAAAATTCACTTAAAACTGTCTCTTTTAGCAACAGAAATTTCCGCCTCAACTGTGGTCATAAGTCAAGGATTACTTTTCCCCCCCTAACTACACGTATAAGGATTATATTTTATATTATTTATGTTGTCTTATATTCTTGTATGGACTGTACCAGTAGAGGCTAAACCAATTTTGTTGTATACATGATGTACAGTGACAATAAAGGCTTTGAAAGTAATATTAACATATTCTGAGTACCAATGGAAAGTTATGAGAGTTTATTTTGTGCTCCTGTTGTAAAGATTAGAGGTACGCTAAGCATTATGTCACAAAATGCTGTACATAACACCAAAGGCCATTCCAAACATTTCCAATGTGGTTTGATCTTGAAATTGGACCATTCTGAAGTCTATCGATTTTAGAATATTCCGCCTTGAAAAGTTTTTCCATTTTTGAAGTGTCAATGTGTTTTTTTTTTCATCTACCGCTTCTAATGTAGTTAAGTCAAGGAATGGGATCTGTAAACACCCTCCCCCTTTCCCTCTACTCATTGTATAATGACCCAACTGCACTTTTTCGCATGCCTGAACATCTTCCTTTGCCTCTAAATCACAGACATTTGCATGGTTTCTCAGCTTCCCCGAGAGGATACCATGAAGATAAAGTGGAAATATATTCCCACAATTCTAAAAAACTCCAATGCCACATCAGGAGAACAGCATATATTGGTGAAGAACACTCTAGTGAGTCTCACACCATTACAATGTCAATGTTCATTTCTGATTCTTGACTGGCATCATCAGAGAGATTAGAAGGTACATCACCTTCCTTCAGTTCTATACATACCGGTATGAGTACGCAGATGGGCTTTGAGGTGAGAGCTTTTGAAATATGTTTTCCTGCAGCCAGGAAAGTTGCAAACATAATTCCTCCTCCGGGAAAAGTCAATCAAAGGTGTACTGCTCTGGCCAGAGGCAATAAAAACTGGAGCAGGGGCCAGAGGCAATAATTTGGTGTTCCCCACAGACATCACAGTTTGTTGGCACGGGGGTGCCTGGGCAACAGCTGCCTGTGGAAGAACGAACATAACAGTCCCCTGAGGCATTGAAGGTCCCATCAGGACAGGCTGAGAAATTGGAGCCGTGTGGGGTAAGATGGATTTGACGGTTCCTGCAGTCGGAGCAGAAGGTTTTAATAGAGCAGAGACCATACCTCTTGGTCCATCCAAGGGGATCATTTGACAGATCACCTGTGGATTTGAGAGAGGGGAGGGTAGAAGGGAGCTGGTCTTTTGCTGCATATCATGCTCACAATTCTTTGGGTAAAGAGACTGCTGCAAAGCAAGCCTTGGAATTTCACATCCTTTATAGGCAGTTCTAGAGCAACCTGAGACGTGCGAGGAAGATTTGTGTGCAAGTAAAGTGTCACAAGTCAAGTTCTCTGCAATATTGCAATCCCGGGAAGCTCTGGAATGTTGCTGGCCTTGGGCCTCCTGCCAGTCTGCAGGCCCACTGTAGCCCGATGAAACTTCTGGTTTCACTTGCACACCAGGAATGCGGGAGTAACCAGAACTGTTGCCTGTGTGACGGATCACACTAGTTGCCATGGCTCTGCAAAGCGGAGGAACAGGTTGCTCAGTCCTTGCTGGCATCTGGCTGGATTGCTTCTCCATGTTCAAAACAGATGGCTGAGTGGCAGTAAGACTCCAACTTGGGGGAGTGACTACGCTGGCAGGTACGTTGGCCTTGATTGCCCTAGGTTTTGAGTAAGTAGTTTGGGAGGAGGGCAGTGATGCTGTAGAAGGCTCGACAAAATCTGGACTGTATGGTGGGGTCATGCACTACATTAAAAAAGGGGGGGAAAGGAAATCAGAACACAGATCAACATGACTAACCATAGTTATGACCATAACTAATTACATTTACAATTCATACTCTCTCAGACCTCAAGATACTGGATACTTCCCCCAAGCTACAATTTTGTATTTTCATTTCATCCTATGCTATCCTATAATTGTATGTTCCAACATTTGTCCTTCCAAAATCACAATCTTATGGTGCTTAGAAAGCAATATTCTCAGATGTACTCCTGTGTCTTACTGGGGTTCAGTGGAACAATCCCATCCATCTCTTTCAGAAAATCATGCAACAGCTATTTAGTTTTCCCCATATTATCATAGCTGTAAATTGGACAACGTTTTGTCTTTAAGTTAACAGGGAATCATAGAAAAACATGGGATGTAATAAACCAAAACCATTAACACCAGATTGTTTTCAACTGCATTTGCAAAAAAGGTATGTCTAATATGCAAAACAAATCTGATACCCATTATTTTTTTTAAAAAAGTCATCATCCCTCAAGTTTAATAAAGCACTAAGGAGATTAATTGGGGAAAGCCAATCTATGCATATTCAATTTCTTTCACATGGTTTTCTTCTTTTTCCTTACCAGTGTGGATAAAAAGTTATAATCCTTAGACATCTCAGATGTAGGTTCATTCTGCACTACAAAATCCCCAGAATCTGAGACAGGCGTTAAAGGTCTTATTTTTAATAGTTCGCCTTTCTGTGATCTTTGACCCCAGGAGCTCATACAAACAAGGGTCTCAACTGCTTCTATGTCATTCCGTTCCAAGGTGCTACAAGTAGATCTTTCACTGTCGTGACGCCTCCGTTCACGGATGGATTCGTAGATGTCCACAATATCAACCTTGAGATGAGATGAATTGCCACATTTTAATCATTCAGAAGAAAAGTGAATACATTTTCATGGTTTGCTTAAACATTCATCCCATGATTCAACATCCTGACCAACCTCTTTGGAAATCTGGGTGCCAATGCTGGTTCTTAAGACCTCCTACCCATTGGGCTACAAGGGCTAATTAATTTAACAATGCAACATTTTTTCATAAATAGAGCAGGCTTGTGTCAATCCTTAGCGGCTTTACTGCATTTTGATTGTTGCTATTTCTAAATACTCATTTCCTAGAGAACCTTTGGTCTAAAAACCTGCACATATTAACTCCTTGTCATTTTTATTACGGAATCACAAAACACAGAATAAGCCTAAGCCAGTAGGCTTTTGAGCACTTGAGCTAAAATATCTACAACCTCTAGTCCCAGGGCAGGCAGCATGTGACACTCCAAAGCCTTCAAAACTTGCCTCAGAATCTATCAAAACCTGTAGCCACACTGTGATGTTGAATGAAAGGGAAACTTTCTATAATACTAAGGGAATAATGATATTAAATGCATTTAATTAAATCACTTTTTTGTCTGAATTCCTCTTTTTTATTTAAGAATATAATACCTAGCCCTTGATCCAAAACATATTAGTCAGCCCGGATCTATAGAAACGTTCCCCTTTTATAGGCTATGATCAAATGTGATTAACTAAATACTACCTTTGTAGCTAAAAAGCCTATAGTTATTAACTGCACTGAAGATACCACCTTGGCTGAATCTTAGTGTTTTAAAAAATTAATCAGCCAGTTGGTAATAAGCCTCACAATACTTAGAACAGATAATCTTTTCATGTTCCATTGCACTATTTACAGATATCATACAGACACTTGAGTAAATACTGAAGTATACAGACTATCTCTTAATAGCCAGCTGTTAAGTGAGTAAATCCGGGTGTAACCAAATAGGCTTGCATGTATATACAGTGGAAAAGTTGTCAACAGTACTTCACACAAGTAGGCACCAATAGAGTAGTAGGTTCTTGATTCATGATATGTGAAGCCAAAAATATTTTACTCGGTGAAATCTATATGGAATTTGCAAATAACTTAAATTGTAATCTCCAAGTCCATAAATGAAGTTAACATTTGGAAGTGAAAGAAGATTAGAAGTAAACTTGATAATCATTCAATAACAGTTTGATGCTCTTATTTAATGTTAAATTCATCAAAATGAATTCATAAATCACTTAACAATTAACAGATTTAATATGAAGTAGAAGTTACCATAACATTAGGCAATATAAATAATTAACCCAACGGGACCGTCTTTTTAGTTATCAAAATATTTTCCAAGATGATACTACTGGAGAAAATAAACATTGAAAAGAAGGCTTTTTAGGTCCTCTTGAACATTTTGAATTGTAAAATAGATTCATAATCTGAGAGAGAGAAAGGAAGGAAGGGGAAAAAAGGAAAAAGCAAGCTGGGGCCTCATTTCCATACAGAAATGCAAGAGCAAAGCGGAACTGCAACAGCCTCAAAGTGCGTCCTCAGATCACCTCCTTTCACCCAGACACTGCAGTGGCAAACTGGAGAATGACACACTATACAAGAAGCCGCTGAAAATTACAGCTGCACAAATATCAGAAATTCTACTTCACTGTACTCAACAGCAAGCAAGCATTCTTACATAATGGTTATAGTAATATAAATATACAGCATATATTACATTTATTCCCCCCCACTTCCCAGGCTATTTATATGCCCACTTCTTTCCTCTCTTTTAAGGAAAAAGGAGAACAGGGAGAGGGCTAGCGACTGACATGAAGATTAGTCAAAACTACAAGGCCAGAAGGAGGTGAAGCACCTCCTCCTAAAGGAGGTGGGAGGATTACTTCCCACCTCCATGGGATCCAAATATAGTTCAAGGTTTGGAGGGCGGGGGATGTGATGGAAAGGAAGGAGTGGGGAGACGTCATGCATCGAAATAGCCATGTGAGCAAAATGGGTGGTGGTCCCTGACTGAGCCAGCGCTGGGAAGCCCTCAAACCAGACAGGGTAGGGGATCCTGACAAGAGCCAAGACACTCACAACAAAGCTCTCTCCCTCTGGTGTGTGTGTGAGAGAGGAGAGAGAATGAAAGAGGGAGGGAGGGGAGAGAGAGGAGAGAGAAAGAAACAAAGAGAGAGAGGGAAGGGAGGAGAGAGAAAAGGAAGGAAGATATAAGGATGCCCCTCCCAATCTACCAGCTGAAAGAAGAGCACTTACTGTAATCCCCAGGGCATGAAGTCATGCCATTAGCAAGCAACTGCGGATCACAGTCAGCTTAGATTACTCATGCTAAAGCACTTTATTCTGCCCTCATCAGCCATCTAGCCAGGTCTATGCCCAGAGCAAAGCCTCACCTCCACCCACCCACCCCACCTCAGGGCCAATAAAAACTGCAGCCCTCGAGCCACTCTCAGGCTGACTTCTAAGCAAGTATGCCGAAGGAATTGGCCGGGAGAATGAAAAGCATCCGCCGCAAATCCCTCAACCTTCGCTTCCAATCTATATAGGCTTCCAAGCAGCATCCCGCCACCCCCACCGCCCAGTTCACACACGCCACTCGGTCCAGATAAGTTGGAGGAGCCCCCCCACTACACACACACACACACACACCACCCGCTCGAGTTCCTAGAGAGCGAGCGCCAGGCAAAGGGTGGAATCCGAAGGGTCGCCCCCACCCCCCGGGCAGGTTTAGAGATCCCACTCGCGGGGGGACGACGAGGGCAAGGCTGATTGAGGCTCAAAGGAAAGCGCGCTCCGGCATCTTTCCAGCCCCGGGGTCTCGATCGCACCTCCCCCCTCCTCCAATTGCATTTTGCAAATGAAACGTGGGGAGCCCCTTTGCTCCCCGCTCCCCCCCTCCCCGAGGTGCATCATCAGCACCTTGGCCTCTGCTCCTCCGGGTCTACCTCGCTCCTTGGAAAGGCGCGCCGAGCAGATCAGAATCCCAAAGGGGGGGCGGGTGCAGAGCCAGGGCACGTCAGCCGCCGAGTCTCTTCAGCCCTGGAAGGTCCTGAGCGAAGGAGATCCTGCTCTGCCTGCCGCGTCCCCGTTCCCGCCCCGTGCAGCAACAAGTGGTACTCACCGAAGGGGCATCTCCCATCTCCTCGCTGCGAGGAGGAGATGTGTGCATGGCGAGAGCTCCCGCGAGCAGCGGCTGTATGACAAAGCCCAGCCGAAGCAATCGGCCAGAACCACCACCCGCCTCCCTCCCGCCCGCCCCTCCTTCCAGGGGAGGCGAGCAGCCAAAACAGAGGGGAAGCACACCAAAACACTCCATCCAGCGAAGCAGCTGGGAAGGGGCGGAGAAGGAGGAGGCAAAGAACGAAAGGGGACGGGAAGAAGGGTTCTGGCCAATCGAGACCCGAGCTGCCTCTTGGCCAGCCAATGGACTTCCTCGGGCGGCGTGATAGCCTCGTGCAGCGATGCTGATAGCAGGAAAGGACCCTCGTGGGCACGTTTGGCGGCGGCGGCGGCGAAGAAGAGCCACTCTCTGGAAACTAGGGGAAAGGTCGGCGCGAGGAGGGAAGGCGGGGCCGGCAGCGGCGGGAAAGGGCGGGGCGGCCGTCTGTCAGTGAGAGGCGGCCAGCCAGGGAATGCCCGGGAGGGCGGGGGGGGGGGAAGAAGAGGGGAGCACGAGGGTGGGGGCGTGTCCGCCTGGGCTGGGTTGACATCGCTGTTCCCGCCGCGCTCCAACAACAACGCGGGCTCCCTTCGAAGCCCCGCCCAGCGTGAGTAATGCTTCTTTGAGCTCGTGCGGCGCGCGAGGTGCTGTCCTCCCGGATTGCTCTCCCTTCCCCCCACCCCGCCCCCTCCGTCCTGCTTCTACCACATCTGGGTCACAGCCACAAGGGGCCGATGCGAGCGCGGCGGCCTCTTCGAAGCTGTGGCAGCCCTCCTCCTGGGCTCGAGTTGAAAACAAAAAGTTACAGGCTGCCCATTTCTTCAGGAAAAGAGGCGGAGGCATTTTCTTTGAGTGGTTGCTCCGTAAGCAGCTAACGGCAACCCGCTTTGCAAGAAGTTGCTTTCCCGATTTGCAAAAACTGAACTGTTTTCATTCAGTGGGTTTCTGGATTTAAGGAGCCGGTATTTTATATTTTTGAAGACATGCTCAGAAGTTAAAATTTTATTAACCTTAATTAGATTGTTCCCCGAAGGGATTTTAGGAAAATAGGAAGTCTAGGAGGAAGCACACTGAATTCCACGGGTTGGATGTATATAGTAGACACACAACCTGAGCCTGGATTAAATACCATAAAATATGTAGGAACTCCAGAGTTGACAAGGACCGTGTTTTTAATTTTAGCAGCCAAAGTTCTCTTTGCTGCTGCTAATCTTTGTTATTGCTAAGTGAGGCACTGGCACTTCTGTTCCAATGAAATTTTTCCTGATGCAAAATAATGGGAGAGAGGGAAAATAAAATTCCTTAATCACTACTTTTCTCTGGATTCCGGTCTTCAGAGTATAACCCCAGTATATTTTTCTAAGAGTTTTAAACTAACTGCTTTGGTTTAGGACATGATTAAGATTTATGAATTCATTGCAGTTGAAGGTCTGTGAAGCAGTTAATTTGAAGAAGTCCTCACTTTAAAAAGTCAGACCAGAGAGAGAGAGAGAGAGAGAGTGCAAAACAAGCAAATGGAGTTATTAAAAAAACATACTGAGTTTTCTTGTCTTATTCTGTTTTGTAATTATTTTGCTCTGAAATGTAGAGCACTTCTCAGTTCTGCACTTAAAAAATACAGGCCACCCACCTTCCATTTATGTTAAATTGTTTTTCTATAGTAGCACATTTGCAAGAATTTATGTTTTGAGCAGTACAATAGGCAATTCGAGAAAATGGTGTTTGGGTTATGAACATTATTCTCTGGTACAAATAGTTATCTTGCTATTGAAATAGATATTATTGTAGCAGGACTTTGTGTTTAAATTGTTTTTGCTGCTGTATCAACATTCCTTTTCAAAACAATTCAGGGAACAAGTATTGAATAGATTAATAATTGTAATATATCACTTTCCATTTTATAATTTTGAAGTTGATTATTTTTATTTATTAAATTGATAGCTTCTTGTACAAGAACTCAAAGTGTGTGCACAGTAGTCCTATTTTTCCCCATTACAATCCTGTGAGATAGGTTGGGATGAGAGATGGTGACTGGCCCAAAATTACCCTGAGAGTTTCTGTAGCTGAACAGGGACTTAAACCTGCATCTCCCCCAATCCTAATCCAATAATTTAACCAAGGCTCCACTGACTATCTTAATGTACAAACAAATCTTGGAAAAATTATAGACAAAACAGTGCTGCCAAGAAAATAAAGAAGACATATTTGGGCTAATGAGAAGCTGTACAGGTAGTCTTCAACTTACTGCCATAATGGAGCCTTCTTATTACAATTGCAAGTTATTGCAGTTATTAAGCTTGTTGTGGAGATTGCCTAACTGCCTTACTTAACCCCCATCCCTTCTCTCGCAGTCCTTAAGTGTCTGCATGTGTTATTAAGCAGAGCACAGGATGCTTCGGGTGGGGAAGGCCTTGGGAGGCCTCCTAATGCCTTCCTCAGCCCATGAGGGACCTTTTGACCTGCTTCCTGTCCCTCGGGGAGTCTATAGGTCTTGTGCCTCATTTCCTACCCATTGAGTCCCATTCCCTCTTCAAACCTCATCAATCACTCACTTTCTATAGATCTCGGGAGATCATATTGTGAAAGGAGAGCAGATTGTTCCACCCCTCGGTATCCCTTCAGCTGATGTGGTGCAGTCCCAGATGTGTGTGCCATTTTCAGATGGCCACAATTCTTTGGGACACTCTGGAAATGCTACACACTTCTGGGACAGGATGCTGAGGGGCAGAGCATCTTGCTCTCCTTTTCCAACACAAGCTCAAGTGCAAGCAAGCGAGCAGTTGGTGGGGAGGAGGAGAGGAGAGTTCAGGACCCAGGGGCATAGAATGATCCCACGGCTTGCAGGGATCAGCAAGGTGGAATGGATGGGAGATGCTTCTTGGGGGTGTTAGGCTGTGTCACCCCATGGCTGATCATAAGGGTGAGTCTGCCTGAATTTTGTTCATACAATCATATGGTCCTGCAGCAGTGATAACTTCAAAACTGGTTGTAAGTAGCTTTTCATGGGTCTGTCATAATGTTGAATGATCATGAAGTAACTAGTCATAAGTGGAGGAAAGTCTGTAGAAGGAAATCTGTCAAAAAACCAAAGTTGAGGCAATAAAGCTGAGAAGGTAAAAAAAAAATCCAACTAATGGAAAATATTACTTGACTTATTCCATATGTTAGCAAAAGAGTTTATTTTTATTGGTTTTTATTAATAAAAATGTTAAAACAAATATTTATTATTGGTTTATTAAACAAATACCATATTAAAACATGATTTCTTGTTTCATCCAATTTACGAATGCTAGGCCTGCAGTATTTTTCCAGATATGCAATTAACTAACTTTCATGTCTATATAAATGACTGAGTACAGTAGTGAATTGCATCAATATACAATATACCAGCTTTCTCAGTCTGGTCTTTGTATGAGGATAGACTGCATCTCTTACTGTCACAGCAGGCTATGATCAGGGCAATTTGCAGAATGTGGAGTTTATGCATATCCAACAAGCGTCATGTTGAGGTTGGTAGCATTAATTTGATCAGAAAGAAAAAGCAATTCTTGGTAGATTTAGTGGCAAGAAAATAGTCTAGTGACTATTCATATTTTGTATGAAGACATAGTTTTCTTTATCATAATATACACAAGTTTATCCATAACTAGCTTGATACCCATGCTTCGCTATGAAACTATGTGGCCGGGCTTAGTTTTCTGGGAGGAAAATAAGGGAGGGGGGAATTCTGCCTCTGCCTACCAGCATCCATCGGTATTCATCTGGCTAGCGTCCTGTCAGTATGTGAGAGAGTTGAGGGCTGTTTGGAAACTGAAGCAGTATTTGCTGTGCAAGCAAGAAGGAGACAGCAAGGAGCCTAGTCATGGTTTAGCTCAAGTGTTCTGTACTAAAGCTGCTTGGTGCTGTGAAACTGAAACCGAAACTCCTCTGCTTGTATTTTGCATTTGGAACAGATTTTTTTTCAGGTGGGGAGGAGGAGGAGAACTCCTTAGCATCAGAGTGTGTTAATAATAATATATGAAATAGTAATGCTTTGATGGTCATTTCAAAAAATCCTTTCTTAGTGAGTACCTAGAAGCCAAGAGGAACATACCTGCCAAATTTCAAGTTCGTCGGCTTTACTGTTCTGGAGATTTTGTGATGATGCATGAGTGGTATTTCACTTTTATATATATAGATTGGCTTGGTAATGTCTAAAAAGGAATAAAAAGTCCAGGTTCTTAAATATGTTTTCCTAGTTAGAGAAGAATCTAGAATTAAAACCCCTATTATGTATGTTGAGCTTTTGGGAGGAGAATAAGAAAAGGGCATGTCCCTTCCTTGTTTCATTGCATATTGTGTTATTATTTTGACCTTAGTCTTTGCATACCATCCTGGCATCTGCAATCATGAAAAAGATTCACAATTAACAATATTTTGAATACATGTAAGAAAACCTTGACTGAGACTTCTCCTGGAAATGGATGGGCAGTGGTCGAGGCTTTGGTAAGTAGAAAGAAATAGTTGAGAGCCCATAAGAAACAGAAGAGTAACCTTTAGGTTTTTTTCCTTTTGCCCTTTGATTCTGGACTTTTTCTAGGCTAAGTGCCACAATTAAACTTTGAACAGTATTCTGGGAACCACAGTTCCAAAAGGAGTAGGTGAGGTTAAGGGAAAAAGGAATTGAATGAAAATTAAACATCATGAATACATACTTTCCAGCCATAGGTTTCTGTCACATTATTACAATTTGATGTTGGCATCTAGAGGCCGGATTCTGACATTTGGAGAGCATTCAGATTCCAACTAACCCTGTGGCCCCTGGGTTGTATCCTTTCCTCTGTTCAAAATCTGACCCAAAGCTGACAAGGGTCAGGGAGCAAACACACATGCCTACTAGAACTGACTCTTGGAAATGCCAGCAATGCCAGCTTGCAGTCACAAACTAGGGGACAGGTCACACAGCGAGAAGAACAGCTCATCTCACCTGCTCTCTGCAGCAGTTTTGAAGTAGAAAGGAACCTGGGAACAGCAATAGCTGCTTTTTACACATGGCAGGTATTTATGTGTTGACTTGCAGTAGAAGTGCATAAGACATCCTACCCAATTTGGCAATTTGAGCTGGGAGTTATTTGAGCCATGTTCCATACCGTACTGTTCTGAAAAAGGGTCAAATCCATGTCAGGTTGCCTTGTGCTGTATTTGAACACTGGTTTAAAATATGGTATGAACAATTTCCCAGAGATGAATGGGAGTTCTATTGATGTAGTAGTACATGTGAAAAACAACATGAAGTCTTTTTTCCCTTTCTGAAAGGGAGAGAAAAGATTGGTTTTTTGGGGGCGGGGGGAAATAATGCAGAGATCTGATAAGGTATCTTGAAGAGAAATACACTTCGTTTCAAATTAGCATGTAAGAGGCTAGTGATAATGCAAGTTCATTGTATGTCAAGGTACTAGTATGTACCTACCCAATTGGGGGCTGCCAAAATCTGAAAGAGTTTTTTCTCTGTGTCTTCTCTGTCATCTAGCAATTGCCCAGATTTGGGCAGCGTTACTGTTGTGCTTTAACTTTTCAGTCTCTCAAAAGCAGAGGACCCGTGATAACCCTGTATCAGTTGGGAAGCTATACAAACAAATCTTCCTTACAGTTGTGGCTTGACTGAGCAATAGTATCCTAGAACGGGTTTGTGTTACTCTGCTTTGGGTACAAAGTGACTTCTCATAAGAGAGGCTGGCAATTCATATAGGGGGGTAATACGTTTTTTTATGGGCGGTGGTGGTATGGTTTATAACTTTTGCAGGGCAATGAAAGATGAAAAGGGTAAAATACAAGTTAACTGCTTGCAGACAAATTATAATTTTCAGCAGCAGGTTTTAGGAGGCCATTGAGCAAACATAATTAGGCTATTCTCATCCCCCAAGACCAGTCTGTATCATTGACTCGTGGAAACAGGATAGTGAATGGAGAAGGCTTTGAATTTTCCTTGATCTTTGATTCTCCCTCACTTGGAGAGAGCAGGACCCCAGAGAGCGAAAGCCAAGAGGGAATTAGCAGAGCCTTGATGTCAGTGAACACATTTTCTAAGTGTAGTGAGAACACTGGCTACCTTGGAGGGAAACTTGTTCATCCCTAAAATATAGTTGCTATGAAACCTGGGAGAGAGCTATATGAACACCTACACTTACAGTTTGGGGGCCAAGGTGAATTAGTTTTATTTTCTGTCTTGCCTAGGTTTAAGTGTCAGTAAACACAGCAGGATTACATATGTATAGGATGAAGTTTGTGTAATTTTAGGACATGACTGTGGCTATTATATTTTTGAAGATATTTTCAAGGAAGTGCAAAGCTGTTTCTATCACATTACAAGATAAAGAATTTTCCAGGAATTTTATGTTGCAAAACTACAGCTGGAGCAAGTTTCTTGCAATCCAAGAAATGCATGTGTCTTGTTTGTCTTATTCTTCTAGGAATTTTCCAGGGTGGCAGCCATCTGAAACCTTCCATCACTTCTAGATAATTGATTTTCTTAGAAAAAATATTATATAGCTTTATTGCCTTCAGTAATCAATCATGTATGACAAAGAGATATGAAACATCATAAAAATCTAAAAATTACATAATTGTAAAACCTTAAAATTAAGGTAGTACTTTCCTAACTAAGGCAATGATGGCTCTAAGAAATTTTGCAGCTTATCTAGAGTTGTTCTGATCTGATAGCATGAAGCAAATAAAACAATTGCTTACAAGATAATACGTAGAAGTAAAAACATAGTTATGAATACATGGATACATATAAGAAAAATAAAAAATATATATAAAAGAAACAATAGGACAGGGACGGTAGGCACGTTGGTGCACTTATGCACACCCCGTACAGACCTCTTAGGAAAGGGATGAGGTCAATAGTAGACAGTCTAAGGTTAAAGTTTTTGGGGTTTGGGGAAAAAAACCACAGAGTCAGGTAGAGTATTCCAGACATTGACCACTCTGTTGCTGAAGTCGTATTTCCTGCAATCAAGTTTGGTGCGATTAACCTTGAGTTTGTATCTATTGTGTGTTCTTGTATTGTTATGGTTGAAGCTGAAGTATTCATTGACAGGTAGGACATTGTAATGTATGATTTTATATACTCTACTTAGATCGGACCGAAGGTGGTGTAGTTCTAGATTTTCTAGGTCTAGAATTTCAAGTCTGGTGGCATAAGGTATTCTGCAACGAGTAGAGGAGTGAATAACTCTTCTTGTGAAATATTTCTGGACTTTCTCAACTGTGTTAATTGTGTTAATCTCAATTGTAGCCATAAGTCAAGAACTATCTGTAAGGTAATCCTTTAGGTTTGAAGAAGACACCCTATTGTGTAGTTCATCTGTGGAGAGAGAGAGGTGGCTTTCCAATCTGGAAACACAGAGTCTAGCACAATGGGGGCACTGGAAGTCGATCGTTATAGTGAAATGTGGGTGTTATTTTTTGACACCACTCAAGGTTTTCTATCATTTTTTGGTGGCGCCTGTCTTCAAAGCTGGTGGAGTCTTCATAGCACAGGGCTCACCAGTGGATTCTGTCAGAAGGCACAATTACCATTTCCCTTGACTGGCTATGACAGTGACATTGGGTTTCTTTCACAGTGTCTTTGTAGTGCTTGCACGGTCAAACTCAAGGTCTCTTCTTCAGTTCCAGTATATTTTAGAACAACTTGCAAGGCATAGGGCAGCCACCCATTCTTATGATGTGTCCCACCTATCTCATCTAGGCTCTGATAATCAGGGACTCAATGCTGATGGAAACCCTGCAAGCTAAGACTCCAGGTTGGAGACATGGTCTTGCCAATGAATACCAAGAATGGAGCAGAGTGCGCACATGTGAAATTTCTGCAACTGTTTGATGTGTCTTCAGTACAGAGTCCAGGATTTACACCCGTATAGGAGAGAAAAGGTAACCGCAGCAATGTACACTTTCAGCTTTGTGGAGATATGGTTGTTGTATTGATTGAGCACTCTAATATGCAGCCACCCCAATGCCTGGCTGTTTTTTCTGAGCCTAGAATCAATTCCCTTGTCTATTGAGATAATGCTTGCAAGTATTGGGAGGCTGTTTACATTTGTCAGTTGTCAACAGCGAATATTTTGTTCTTTGGGTTTTGTTATTTGGCATGAGCCAGTAAAGTACTCCAGTTTTGTTCAAGGTGATAATCAAGCAGAATCTCATGATTTGTTCAGCATTATCTCTAGATCAGGGGTCGCCAACTTTTTGGACCACAGGGACCACCAAACTCATAATTTTAAATCCCGGGGACCACTAATATGAATTTTGACTGACAGTGGCTTGCTGACGTTCATGGGAGAGAGAGAGAGAGATGATCTAACCTCTCTCTCTCTCCCTCCCTCCCTCTCTCCCTTTCTTCTCTCTCTCTCTCTCTCTCTCTCTCTCTCTCTCTCTCTCACACACACACACACACACACACACACACACACAGGCAGGGGTGGGATTCAAATTTCTTAACAGCTGGTTCTGTGGGCGTGGCCTAATTTGTCGGTGTGGCTTGGTGGTCATGTGACTGGCTGGGCATGGCTTGTATGTCAATATAAATAGTTATATAAATATTGAATTTTTTTATAAAAAAGAGCAACTTTTACTCAAAATCAGGCAAAGCAGGCAAGCAGATTAAGTTGCTCAGAGAATCACAGATTCATTCAGAGATCTATCTGCCATCGGCTAGCTGAGTCTGTCACATAAAATTTGCTTGCAAGCAAACTCATAACATTTGCTAGCAAGCAAACTCACAAAATTAACTCACAGCACACCATATATGTAAATATTGAATTTTTTTATTAAAAAAAGAGCAACTTTTACCCAAAATCAGGCAAAGCAGGCAGGCAGATTGAATTGCTCACAGAATAATAGATTTACTTAGAGATCTGTGTTTCTGCATCGACTAGCTGAGTCTGCACTGCTTCAGTCCTAAGGAAGGTCCTAAGAAAGCAGAGCCGAAGTTCTAAAGATTAGCTAGAAAGCAAGTAATCCAACGATTTCCTGCTTTCTAGCTAATCTAAATCTCCCAGCACAGCAGAACAGCTGATGGTCGGAAAAAGGAAAAATAGCATCTTAGCAGGCAAGCTTGCCAGGTAAGGAGTGAGCGGGCAGGTAGAGTACCCGCGGGCCATGTGGGCTGTGCAGTCTTGTGTTCCTGCGCAGCCTGGATTAATTGCTTTGGGGGGTGTTCTGGGGGTGACATTTCTCTGCAGATCACCAAAATTTTCTTTCAGACCACCAATGGGCCGTGGGCCACCGGTTGGCGATCGCTGATCTAGATC
Organism: Pseudonaja textilis; assembly: GCF_049901715.1. Classification (NCBI taxonomy): domain Eukaryota; kingdom Metazoa; phylum Chordata; class Lepidosauria; order Squamata; family Elapidae; genus Pseudonaja; species Pseudonaja textilis. The sequence goes on along the minus strand of NC_141990.1, from coordinate 132,993,689 downwards.
CCTATCTTTGTGTGCCAGGCATGCCCACTCATCAGCAAAGAGGGTTTCTTGAATGACTGTATGGAGGCATTTCATCTGTGCATTCAAGCGTCAAAGAGAGAGCCATCCAATCACTATTTGGTATACACTTCCTTCTTCAGACCCTGGACAGCATGTGACAACATGCAAGTAAAGAGCAGAATAGGACACAACCCTGTTTTACCTCATTGGAAATGGCAAATGCAGCTGTATCATTGTAAAGAACCTGTTATGGCATTCCATGATTGAAGTAACTGAATCAACTTCATGAATTTATTTGGGCATCCGTAACATCTCAGGATGATTCAGAATGCCTCCCGTTTTACCATGTCAAATGCTTTTGTCCAGTTAGTAAAGACAGAGTAAATAGGCTTGTTCTGCTTGATGCACTTCTCGTGGACTTGCCTTGTGGCAAACATCCTACGTGCTGTATTCCATTCTGGCTGAAAGCCACACTGCACCTTTGGGAGGTTCCCTTCTGAGATAATGATAAGCCTGTTCAGGACAATGCAGGAAAAGATCTAGCCTGTGATGGACAGCAGAGAGATACCTTTGTAGTTTCTGCGGTCTGGTTTGTTTTCCTTATTTTTATAGAGAATCACAATATGACAGTGTCACAATGACGGCACTGAAATCATCAGGCATCTCCTCTGTGGACTAAATGTTTGCCGAGATGTATTGGAGCCCCCTTGCAAGGCATTTGGGTTAGTGCCAATTGAGTAAGTTGGAAATGTGGTCAGCCCAGTGATTTTTCAGTCCTTTCTGGTCTTTGATAAGGCTCAACTCATCAGATGACAAGGGGAGTATCCTGATTGAGAAGGACTATAAATCCAGAGAAATTACAATATTAATTACAAAATACAGTTAGTCCTCAACTTATAATCACAATGGACGCCAAAATTCCTGTTAATGAGTGAGACATTTGTTAAGTGAATTTTGCTCCATTTTATGATCTTTCTTGTCACAGTTGCTAAGCAAATCACTGTGGCTGTTAAGCCAGTAACATGGCTGTTAAAGGGAATAGGGCTTCCCAATTGACTTTGCTTCTCAGAAGTTCACAGAAGGAGATCACATGACCCCGGGACCCCATATGAGTCAGCTACCATGCCTGAGTTTTGATCATGTGACCACAGGGATGTTACAACGGTCATAAGTTACAACGGTCATAAGTGTGAAAAACATTCATAAGTCACTTTTTTCAGTGTTTTTATAACTTCGGTCACTAAATGAGCTGTTGTAAGTTGAGGACTACCTGTACTAAAATCAAGTATTATAATTATACTAAAATCAAGACAAATTTAAAATCACTCTTAACAAAATCCAAATCAATTCAACTAACAGTGCAAAGTTTGGTGTATGGTTAAGTTTTCATTGTTTTCCTAACTTCTGGAGAAGAGGCCCAAGGCACCTCCATAGAGAATGCATTCCAGCCACAGAGGAAAAGGCTCTTTGCCACGGACTAGACAGCCAAGCCTCTGGCAGCTGACAAACTCTTTGAAACAGCTTGTCTTTCTGATTTAAGTAACAGGACGGGTATAGCAAAAATGCTGGTTTCTCAGACAGTAAAGTCCTGCATTAGAACTTTAAAGGTCCTACAGTAGGTAGTTGGCAACATCTGCAGATCTTTCAGTGTAAGCATTATAATGATGCATGGACTTTGTACCAATAAGCAGTCTTAATGCCCCATTTTGTATCCATTGCAATTCCATGTGCAAATAAAGTGCATAGATGCTTTAAGGTTAGCTTCACATTAAGGCACAGCCAGTAATCAAAGCAAAATATAAGTAAAGCATACAGTAATTAACTGTCCCTAAGCCACCCCAGCTTAGAAAAAGCCAGAGTTGCAACTAATCTGATGTTAAAAAATAGGACTTCTAGGTTGGGAGGTGTCCAACTGTCATTTTGATTCCCTACTTAGTCTGTAAGCTAAAACAAAAAGAGATCAGCTATCAGCCTGACTGCCTTTCTTTGCAGCTTCAATATTTGCTTTTAGGCCATGCTCCAGTCCTTGTTCTCCGCCATCCCTCTGCGTACTGATTTGTCATTGGGGGTGGATTGATTCATTTATGCATGTTACTCATTTACTGTCCACGCAAGCCCCAGCAAAGAAGCGTTCATTATATTTCAGGCACCATTGCATGAATGATGGCTCATGCAGCTAACCAGGAACCAGGAAGGAGGGGGAGACTTGTCTAGATCAGCTGGAAATGACCAATAGGAACATCTCAAATCTCACTTATTCCTGGTCACCTGACTTCCCTCCAACATGATGGATGGCAAATCATAATAGATTTTCAATATCTTGGAGTCGTCTTTGATTCTTCTTAAGGAGAAAAATACTAATAAAGCTCTCACTCATGAGTTGGGGATGAGAAGAAAACAACATCTTGTGTGGGATGGCAGAAAACCCTAATCTTTTTTGTTATTTTTAAGATTGCTAACCTTGCTGCAAAATTCTGTAACATGGCTAGGAGGCAGCAAGAGATATAGATGGTTGCCACTGACCCATCATCCAGATCAGGCAGTCCTAAATTCCAGATAATACTTGGATCAAGTTGTGGAGGCTTTACTTGGTAGTTGCAGTTTGTGTAGCAGCAGTTTTTTTTTTATTGACTTTGACTCCTAGTGACAGCCTGGACAAGTCTGCTGTTTTCTTGGTAATGTTTTCGGAAGTGGTTTGTCATGACCTCCCTGAGAGAGGTTGAGAGAGAATGACTGGCTCAAGTAGGGGCAGTTTACTCACAAGGAAGCAAGAACGTTTCTCAGAGTCCAAAAGTGACTTATAAACATATTTTGGGATATAACTGAGTCATAGCCACAAAAGGAGCAAGCCAACAAAAAACAAAAGCAATGGGTCATGAGTACATTTCTATAGTAGAAATAGAAAAAGCCTGTCAGGCTTTAAATGTTTGCTTTTTCAGCAGCTAATAATCAATCAAGGCATTGCAGTAGGAAAATGTCAAGCCATGTTTGGGCAAAAGGAAAACAAGGCTTTTTAGGAAAAGTGGGGGGGGCGGGGGGGGGAAACATTCATTTAAAACATTCCTACCCAGAGGCAAAAGTTGTCATGGGAACTAAGTAAAAATCCACAGGCATACTCAATGTAAGTGCATCTTTAAATACAACCCCTAAAATTGAGTGTCTTTTCAAAAAGATATGTTGGTTTTATGCTAGTATTGTCACAAATCCCAAGATCTCTGTCACTGCTCCAAAACATGTAGTTGCAAATTCAACTGGAGTTTCTAAATAATATTCCCACAGGAATAAATAACATTCCTAAATAAATAATATTCCTAAGAGAATCCTAACTGTAACTATAAAGAAATAGTATATTCATTCAAAATCTGTACCAAAATACTGTCTCCCAAACTCCAAAGTTTTATGACAGCAAAATGTAACTAACTAACATATACACCCTAAAAGCAATATAGGGAAGGATGTTAAAAGATAACAACAAAGAATGTGCTGTGTTGTTCCACAAACAATACTCATAGCAATCCAGATAAGAATTCCTCTGGTTAGTACTCCTCAAATTCCAAGCCTAAGTTTGATACCTGATTTGTTTTAGTTCCATTCCATTATTCTTAATAAATATAAATTTAGAAAATTCAAAAATGAATATAAAGATTAGTCCCTGCACTTTTCTTGGCAATGTTTTTGAAAGGTTTTGCCATGGTCATCTTCTTAGGTTTGAGAGACAATGACTAGAATGTATCATAGATGTGTGGAAATCACATGTCTGATATTTTATATTTCATGAATAATCAACAGGGTTTTTTTAATAATTTGAAGAATATCTGGTAAAATATTTTGCTTGAGTAGCCATAGCGGAGAAGATTGGGGAAGCGTATTTATTTTGAACCCAACTTGCTGATGGGTGCCATGTTAATTTGATATTAAACTGTTACAAGGCCAGCAAAATCAGAATGTTTGCTCATTTACCCAGTTTCATTTAAAGGTACCTCTCATTTGTATTACAAGAACACTGACTAAGTTCAGGGTCTCTGCCATTAGATGCTTTGCAAACATGGAGTGCAATAACCCTAAACTGCCTGAGTAAATAAGAGCAATTACTTTGAAGAAATGATCTTATTATCTTCAGCATTGAGGAAATCAATGAACGGAGAGAACTTACACATTTTCTCACCAAGTTGTAAGCTTAGGAAATTTAACCTGTCATCTGTGCAGCCCCCCCACCCCCCATGCCCCACTTGACCTGTTTTCCTTTTCATTGAACAATAATTTATATAGGAAGATGCATAATAAATATAGTAATCTTTATTCTTTATTGGGTTATTTGAGGACTTTCATAAGCATTCCTTAAAGAAATTAGAAGTAGATAAATGTACCGTATATACTCGAGTATAAGCCGAGTTTTTCAGCACATTTTTTGTGCTGAAAAAAACCTCCTCATGGGCGGGCTCAGAAAACAACACGAGCAGTCGCCACCACCTCCTCCCCCTCCTCCCGAGCGGACTGAAAGCAGCTGGGGCTGAGGAAACGAAGCCAAGCGGAGCTGAAGCCACGTCTAGAGCTCAGAAAACAACGCGAGCCGCTGCCACCACCACCTCCTCCTCCTCCTCCCGAGCGGACTGAAAGCAGCTGGGGCTGAGGAAACGAAGCCAAGCAGAGCTGAAGCCACGCCTAGAGCTTAGAAAACAACGCGAGCCGCCGCCGCCACCACCTCCTCCTCCTCCCGAGCGGACTGAAAGCAGCTGGGGCTGAGGAAACAAAGCCACCTCGGCTCACGTTGTTTTCTGAGCCTAGAGCCAGGGCGCTTTCATTGCACGGCGGAGCTTCTTGTCTCAGGAAACACCGGGCGTCGTTGCTGCCCCTGAGGGGAGGGCGATTCTGGGCTGCGCGATTGGGGGACTTCGTGGCTTTGGGTGGGTGGGTGGGTGGGAGCGAGGACGGACGGAGTCCGCGAAGCGGGGCTTGCCTGCCCTTGCTGGCTGCCTCTGCTTCCTTAGGGGTGGGGAAGGGGGCTCATCTGGACCAAGGGTGAGTCTCCCCCTCAGTTTCTCCTGAAGGATCTTCCGTCGCTTTTGCCTTCTCCCTATGTCTTCCCTCTGTTAAACCCCCCACACACACACACACACTTATTTTCAGGCGGATAGATTTCGTGTCTGAGCATTCTCACATGACGGTGGGTCTTTCCCCCCCCTAAAAACAGTTAAAAAAAGAAAAAACAATATATCCTCATGCAAGAACTTTTCTGCTTCCGATTACCCCCATGCTTACAAGTTGCAAAGGAAACACGGAAGCAGGGAAGCGGCTGCCCAGCTCCGGAGCTCCACACCATTTTTCTTTCAGAGGGAATCTCACTCGAGTATAAGCCAAGGGGGGTTTTTTCAGCACAAAAAATGTGCTGAAAAACTCGGCTTATACTCGAGTCAATAAGTTTTCCCAGTTTTTTGTGGCAAAATTAGGTGCCTCGGCTTATATTCGGGTCGACTTATACTCGAGTATATATGGTAATCCATTATTTTGTTTGGAGGCATGTTCCTTTATGAAAAAATATTATTTGGGGTATAAAGAGCATCCCAAATAGTGAAAGGCAATAATTTTGTTTGTATTGGGATAAATAGGAGTTATGCTAGCCAAAACAGCCAATTTACGAACGTACAAGCAATAGTAATAGCACTTAGATTGATATACCACTTCATAGTGCTTTACAGCCTTCTCTAAGTGGGTTTACAGAGTCAGCATATTGCCCCCAACAATTTGGGTCCTTATTTCATCATCCTCGGAAGGATGGAAGGATGAGTCCATCTTGAACCAGTGAGGATCAAACTCCTGGCTGTGGGCAGAGTTAGCCTGCAGTACTGCATTCTAATCAACGTGCCACCACAACTCTTTTAAGCCACCGTGTTCTTTAAATTTGAAAAGTGTCCAAAATTTCAGTGGCATCCCATTACCTTATTATCCCATAATGTGATTCATTGATATGAAAGTAGGTGAAAATATGAGTGGTCCCCCAAACTGAGTGAAAAATATATAAAAATTCCCCCACAAAAAGAGAGTATGCTGATGGAAAATGAAAGTTTTCAGCATTAGAACTATCAGTCACACATAGCACCCCCCACAGTTATTATTTACGTATTATCTTTCTATTAAATTTGAGCACTAAAAGCTGATAACACACAGAACAATGTTAAACATGAAATATTAAAAATTAAGGACATAAAATAAAAGAAAGCTTCAATTAGCAATCAGAAACCTGGGCAAAGAGATATTATTTGATTGCTCTTCTAAAGGTAGTGAACAAAGAGCGTGTTGTTGGATTACATTCTGCAGCCTGTGAGGAATGCAAGAGAAAGTCTTCTCTTACATTCCTCACAGGCTAGAGAAAGTCTAGAAAACTTAACTTCAGGCCCATTCTTCCAAGGAAAATGCCATGCATCCAAAACATACTGAATTTTGAATCCTGGATCAAATTATGTCTTGAGAAAAGTGGCTCTGAATCTTTTTCTGGATTCAGTTTCACTTTAGTTTCCTTCATCTAATCCCTTAGTAGGTTTGGCTATATTCAAAAATATCAATTGGGTTTTTTGCACCTAGATGGCAAGAAGCAATACAATTAGATATTATTAATATATTTATAATCTCAGTGAATGATGAAGTGCATGTGAGAGTGAACAAAGTATGGTTACAATGGAAGGAGATCATTGGAGTGCTCTGCGATTGATGCATGCCAATCTTAAGGTATAGAAAACAATGGTATGTCTAGTAGTTTTATGTGGTGTCAAGTGCTGGCCAACCACCAAATGCAGTAAGCGTTGTGCATAGAGATGTGCATGCTTCATTGGTCATTAGGTATTTTTCTTCTTGACCTTGTCAGTAATCATGTAATATGGCGGTAAATGGCCGTTGTGCCAATACTGAAAAAATGTGACAGAAATGCCTACATGTTGGTATGACCATGTCCTATGAGCAGTACCTTATTGTGTTGCCTGCATTGCTTTCCACTTTAACACATTTCTTTAAAACTCTAAACTTATGCAAGAGTTCCAGCAGTATGACACAACTTTTTCAAAACTAGGCTTCCAGGTGAGCCTGCTGAACACTATTGCCTGGACTTGCACAGTTGAGGTTTCAAGAACCACATTCATTTCAGACAATCATGCTCTTGTGAAATTTGACGCCTCTCCATCCATTTCCATGTGAAGGATGAAAAGGGGAAAAAAAAGAAAAAGGATGGCAATGAAAAGAATAGGCTCATACCTACACATTGCCAGGAGATACCAGGCTGATTCATCCACTCTAAGCTGCCAACAACATAGGCCCTTGAGTTGAATAGCATGTCACACCTTGAAATTCCACCTGATTACTGTAAACTTAAAGTGAAAATGCCATTTTAGTACCAGTTCAACTAAAGATGACGAGATTGTGATGTACATGAGCTAACAGCATTGGGATTTTTATCCCTTGGTTAGTAGACTGAAACGAAGATTTGCTGTACCATTGCTTCAATTAGCTCAGAGAGAGACAACATGGTACTGGAGAATACCTGCTTTAGTTCTTGGCCAAGTCTCCTGCCTCATTTTATTTTATTATAATTTTTAAAAAAGGGAAGTGAAGGGTGTGACATACTGCAGTGCAAAGGATTTGCCTTTAGTATCAGTTATGCATCAGAACACATTTTAACAGAATAACAATTGGAAGGGACCTTGGAGGTTTAATACAGGTTTAATATTGAGGGTTGTTGGAGGAGTGGTAAATTACTAGTAAAAGCAGAGCTAGTTGACCTGGTTTTTAAATATCTAAATTGCTAGAAGGCAGCAAAGAGATTTATTTATTTATTTTATATCCAACCTTTATTGTTTTTATAAACAAAGCAGCAAACATATCTAATACTCCTATTTTCCTCATAACAATCCTGTGAAATGAGTTGAGTTGAGAGTGAGTGACTGGGCCAAGTTCACCCAAATACCTTTCATGCCTAAAGCGGATTAGAACTCATGATCTCCCGATTTCTAGCATGGTGCCTTAATTAGTAGACCAAACTGGCTCTTATACAGGTGGTCCTCCACTTACGACCACATTCGAGTCTAAAATTTCTGTTGCTAAGTGAGGCAATTAATGATTTCCACCTCATTTTGCAACCTTTCAAGCCATAGTTGTTAAGCAAATCACTGCAGTTAAGTGAATCGTGGTCATTAAGTGAATCTGGCTTCTCTTATTGACTTTGGTGATTGGAAGCCAGTTAGTAAGGTTATAGATTCGTGATGGTGAACCTATGGCACGCATGCCACAGGTGCCACGCAGATCCATTTGTTTGGGCACACGAGCCCCAGCCAAACTTACCTTACTATGCAAGCGCATGCCTCCCAGCTGATTTTCAGCCTCCCAGAGGCTCGAGGGAAGCCTCTGCAGCCTTTGGAGGCCGAAAAACAGACCTGTTTCATCACTTCCTTTATTTCCGGAAATACTGGAAGTGATGAAACAGGCCCATTTTTTGGCTCCAAAGATTGCAGAGGCTTCCCTCGAGTCTCCGGGAGGCCGAAAAAGGCCTCAAACGGGCCGAAAATCAGCTGGGAGGAAGATGCAGTGCAAGTAAGGGGGCGGCATGGGGGGATCGCATGCATATGCGCAGAGGGCATGGGGGTCCCTGCGCACATTGCCTTCTGGGACATGGCATGCGCAATTTTCGGCACAGGAGCCAAAAAAAGATTAGCCACCACTGTTATAGATGGTGGTCACATGACCCCGGCAACTCATCATACATACTTGCCAGTTGGCAAGTATCCAAAATTTGATCACATAACCACGGGAATGCTGCAATAGTTGTAAGTGTGAAAACTGCTCATGTCATTTTTTTTCAATACTGTTGCATTTTCAAGGGTCACTAAATGAATGGTCGTAAGTCAAGAACCACCTGTACAGAAAATGCCAACTAATTGGTGGTGTTCAGTGGTTATCTTTATTTTGTGCAACCAAATAAATTAGGTGTTTTGTAATAGGTCACACAGCTCGTGGCAGCCATTTTGTCACCAGAGAATTCTCTTAGGAGCCATTTTGTGGGAGATCCATGCTATAGTCTGTTTGTTGGCTCCATATGCTTATAATTCCTAACTATTTTGAAGATGGGGAGTTCTTTCTTCAGAGGATTGGCCCCCATTTACAAAATAATTGAGAATTAAGCAACTACTAGCATATGGCCCCCATTTACAAAATAATTGAGAATTAAGCAACTACTAGCATATTATGAATAAACCGATTGTAAATAATAGTCTTTATTATCATGATCTTGATTAATGGGTTAAAATAAATTTGTATTCTGTGTTCATAAATGTTCACTTATGCAGACACTTACTATTTTTTACAGATGACAATTCCCCCCCCCCCCCATTTACAAGACTGACAGTGTGTGCTTTGATGAAAGGATGTACGCTTTAGTTTCCAAAGTCTGTTAAAATATTAATTACAATTCATGTGTGCCTGCCAAGGGCAGCTGAACAAAGGGCTATAACTTGGTCCCATGACTTCTGGTCACTCAACCTGTGTTTAAGTACAAAGCTCAAACTGTTAGCTTGGAAACCAACGCAGGACACTCAGCCAGATCATCCGTCTCTTTCCAATAAACATCAAGTAGCCATGATTAAGATAACAGCCAGCAACAGATTAAGAGTCTTATAAACTGCATGTTATAAACTGCAATAATCAAGAACCTCAGTCTAGTTTCTTTCAGAGATTCCCTAGAAACAGATAATTATAATCTGTTTACCTGCTGTTAGGCTGAACCTCAAGCACACTTCTTAGCCTGTCTAGACATAGGTTTCCCTCCACCCCCAATTTTGCTCACTTTAAGGCCTGTGGACTTCAACTCCCAGAATTCCTCAGCCAGCAGGGCTCCTCAGAAAGACCTTTGCTGCAGTGCTTCTACAAAGGTTTCTGCCCCAGGAATAATTGCCAGTGGTGTCAGTTTCTGAAGGAGCATAGCTATAATTCTATGAGAATTTTTGGGAAGCAACTGTGAAACTCGACAGTGCTTACTTCTGACAATGTGTATTTTATTTGTGAAAGACATTGAGCTTAAATCAAAAGAAAACAAATTGCCCACTGAAATTTAACCTTTAGCTTTTAAGTCAAATTGTAACATGTTCTTGCAAGGAGGTGCTATTGTTTGTATTGGATGATGTCAAAGCTAAAGATTGATAAGACAAATTGCAGTAAAACTTGAATTCCTTAGAGCAAGGAAGACCCATCTGGTATCCTGTGTAGCAGATGATGCCAAAGTCTTCTTTTCCTCAGTTCAGAAACAATTGCTATAATGGCATGCTATAGACCAATGTTTTTCAATCTCGGCAACTTCAAGATTTGTGAATTTCAACTGTCACAATTCTCTGTCAGATTCCCAGACTATCCAAGTCTGGGACTTAAAATCCACACATCTCAAAGGTGCTTAAGGTTGAAAAATACTGGAGTGGGGAATATGGAGATAAATTTGAAGAAGCAAGGCAAAAGCAGTAATGCACTAATTGCAAGTTTAGCCCCCCAAAAGAGAAGATGAAAACGAAAACAAACCCTTGGGATTGCCATGCCTTGATTCTCTTGCCTATTGTCAGGGGGTGGAGGGCAAAGATTTAGAGAGAGTGAAAATCTCAAATGTCTAAGATTCTATTATTATACCACGCAATAATAAAGTGGAGTTTCAGCAGTCTTTGTCAAATGTTTCCTGCCTGGCTTACCTCAAATCTTCACTCTTTTTTTTTTTTTTTGAAGCATTTACTATATTATGCCACATTTTTTGACTCCCATCTTGTACCTTCTAAGACATAATTTGATGCACTCTATTTATATATTTTTTTATTTTATGGGAAGCACAGTTTGAACAGGAAAAATAACCACCCTTTTTTTACCCACTCTTTTAATTTAAAAAATTGTCTAGATTGTTCACTGACCCAATCAGTCATAAAATAATCCATAATATTCTTTAATGCAGGTGGTTCTCATTATTTTGATCAAACCTTGGGATCTAGGAGAAGAGTCTTTTCTGTTGTGGCTCCTGTTCTCTGGAATCTCCCCACCCTCCAGGTGAGATCCATTCCACTCCCACCCTTTTGGCCTTCTACCAATTGACCTGGGCCCCAACAGGAGCATAATCTCTTAGAGGTGGCTAATGGGTTAGATAAGACCCGCCTCCCATCCATTCCCAGTACGCATCTTGCTCCCTTCCTCTCTGTCCTGGTCAATTTAAATTTAAGGTTAACGTGTTTGTTGTTTTAAAGTTTTATATTGGTATTTTTTTTAATTAATTGTAAGCCGCATTAAACTGCAAGCCTTGATTAGATAGGTGGCATATAAGTTTAATAAACAAACAAAGAAAGTAGATATCAAGACCAATTTAACAAAGGCATGAAAAAAGCATACTTTTTGCAAAGTCAAAAAACCCTCTGCTATTTTGTGCCTATGCAAAACACACACACACACACACACACACACAAATCCAAAACCTTGGATAAAGTTCACCTGGTCAGATACTGCATATTTTCGGGCGGTTATGAATATTAAGATCATGGGTAAAAATAGTCACCTGTCAGGCTACCAGATTTGGGGCCAAGCTGAACATTTGAAAGGGGGTTATTCAGTAAATAATTCAGAATATCCTTGCCTTAGGAAAGGACAGTATTAAAGAATATGCTATGCAGGCATTCCAATTTTAATTATTTTCTTTTTAGAGTTAAACCAGTACTGTACTGTTCACTTACTACTGTTGCAGTGTCTTGACTTAGTACACTAAACCAGGGGTCAGGGAACTTTTTTACCTCTTACCCCCCAAAAAATTTATAAACGCAGACGTTACCCCCTTGATTTGAAAGTAAGGAAATCATACATCCAATAACATTTTGAATTCAAATACACCAGTCCCTCACCCCTTTCCTAAGAAGTCTGTAGGGGGTGTGCATAAGTGCACCAACGTCTACCTTCCCTGTCCTATTGTTTCCTTTTATTTTCTTATATGTATCCATTTCATGTATTCATAATTATGTTTATACTTATACCTATTATCTTGTAAGCAATTGACAAATCAAATAAATAAATAAATTTGTTGTGGCTATTGCCAATTTCTATTCAAAACAAAGGCAGTAGAGACTGTCTTCAAATTGGCAATAGGCACAACAAACTTCCATGTCAAAACACTTCAGCTCAGCAATTCAGAAAGTTTCATAAAAATATTGACAGTAAAAAAAAAAAAGCGATTTAGGCCACAGAAGTCAACTTTTATGTTCTGTCAGGAATGCAAAGGAATGCAAGTGACTGCCTCCAGCCTGTGCTTGAACCCAGCCAGTAAAGGGGATCCCACCGCTTCTCTGGCTAATTGATCGTTCAGGGAGGAAACTTAGCATTAGGAATCGTCTCCTAACGTGCAGCTCGAGGGCTTCTGTAATGCGAATCTCTTTGGATGACAGAGCAGGCTTCTTCTGTACTGCACTCTCTGTGGCTGCACCTGCTGACCGCGCCACCTTCCAACTTTTATAGACGCGTCTGCGGAGAGAGCGCGGAAAATTGGCAATCCGAGTAAGGCAAACTACTCCAGGTGGCTCCAGAGATGGGTGGGGAGCGGAAGAAAACAACCTTTTATCTCAGCCGCCTTAATTGCGCAAATGGCCATCGCCTCGGACACTTGAGCTGCTGCCAGCCAAACCAACCTTTTCCGTTTGGCACAAAAAGCCGCCAGGAGGAAGAGGGAGGGAGGGAACCTGCTCGCTCGGCCTCTCAGCGCCCCGACTTGTTTTCGCGGGCTCCAGAGACACGAACCGCGACAGCGCCAGAAGCCCTCCCCTGTCCTCCCGTCTCCCCCCGCGCCCTCCCGGTTTCAGTCCAGCTCGCGAGTTTTGGCTGGCTGAAGCAAACGCGACCTCCGGCGTGCAGCGGCAGGAGCTGCGAGCTCGCGGCAGGCAGCGCTGGGGCTACGTCAGTCGGGCGCGCGGTTTAGACTTCGGCTCTTTAAAAACGGCGTGTAAACTGAGATGCTCCCATAAGAGAGCCGAGCGCGGCAGCAGTCGTTTGGGTTAACGGCAGCGGGCGGCCTTCCAGCGCCCGCCCACAGCTGCGCTGGCACGTGCGCGCTCCGCCACCCTCGCCTTCAAGTTAGGCTTGTCCCGGAAAGCTTCAGACCGACCGCCTTCGCCCCTGCCCCCACCCTTCCCTCTCCGGCACACGCTCCGTCTGGTTAGAGTAGTCAGTAGCCAGATGACCCCCAGTACCCGCTCTCTCTACAGCGCTTGCGCCATACAAGTAAACGCTGGAGCAGTCCACTGAGAGAGCGGGGGAGCAGAGCAGAGAAGGAGGATGCGGTGACACTGACACACACTGACACTGGCCGTCCGTGCTATAATGGACCGTAATAACTGCTGCTATGCCGATAGTTCCGCCATTGGCCAGCGCAACCTCCTCATTACCCCCAGATTTTCACTTTTACCCCATTTGGGGTAATTTACCCCTTTTCCCCGACCACTGCAGTAAACCCTTACATATCTCCTGCCTCTCCAGTTCACCTTTGTCTCCTTTTTTATTTTGCAAGAAACCCTGTACACACCCATCATTTTTATTTTCTTGGAAATCTTGGAAATAAAAGCAATGTTAGAGCCTACAGCTTTGCAACATGCCGGTTTTCTGTTTAAATGTATAATGTGTGTGGGAAGGAAGATATAGGTGCTCTTTACACTGATATCAAGCAGGGTCTTATACATCCAAGGAAAGTATCTAGATAGTGTCATATGGCATCAAAAATTTAAGCTCATAACTACAGCAGTGTGAGGGAAACTCATTCTGTTTTTGATGTACCTTGGGGACACCTCTGACTGACTGTGTGATTATAGAACATTGAAGAGGGGCAAGGAGTGACGATAAGCATGTATTTTTTTACTTATCTCAAATCATAACTTCATAGTTATGAAGAATTTTGAACTCAGCCTAATCATCAAATCTGTTAACACTTCGGTTATGTCACATCTTCAACAGGAGAAAGAAGCTAGCTTTGAAGATTAGTTTGCCCCATTCCTCCAGCCCCGTATGTGGTACACTATAGGCCAGAGCAAACCAAAGGCAACTGCCCAAGCAGGCCAATTATAATGAGACAGAGCCCTCAGGTCAATCTTGTTGGCATAGCTCTTAGTTGTGAGCAAATGTGTACACATACCAAAAGTAAAAGGTGAGAAAATCTTTCTGACATTTATGTTGGGGGAGGGTGTTTATGAGAGGTGGGGGAGAGGGAGGGAGGGAGGGAGAGAACTGTAGTTTCCTACATTTGTGTCTGGCTCTAGGGGATGGTGCTTATTTCCAATTCACAGCTGAAGAGCCAGCATTGTCCGAAGATGTTTCCGTGGCCATTTGACTGACATGATTATATGCCAAATATTGGCATATGGAGCTGGAGCAAGTAAGGAAAGCACACTCCATCACCTGATACTTGATGTTGAACTGCCGACCTTCCAGTCGACAAGCTCAGTGTCTTAATAGCAGTAGACTTCTATACCACTTCAGAGTGCTTTACAGCACTCTCTAAGCAGTTTACAGAGTCAGTATATTGCCCCCAACAATCTGGGTCCTCATTTTACCGACCTCAGAAGAATGGAAGGAAGAATAGAACAGAACAGAACAGAACAGAGCAGAACAGAGCAGAACAACAAATGGTTATACAATCTCTTCAAAATTTCCAGTTTTAGAGCATTCACAACTTCTGGAGGCAAGTTGTTCCACTGATTAATTGTTCTGTCAGGAAATTTCTTCTTAGTTCTAGGTTGCTTCTCTCTTTGATTAGTTTCCATCCATTGCTTATTGTCTTGCCTTCTGGTGCTTTGGAGAATAGCTTGACTCCCCCCTCTCTGTGGCAACCCCCAAGAACACTGCTAACATGTCACCCCTAATCCTTTTTATTAAACTAGACATACCCAATAACAGCAACTGTTCTTTATATGTTTTAGCCTTCAGTCCCCTAACCATCTTTGTTGCTCTTCTCTGTACTCTTTCCAGAGACTCAACATCTTTTTAACATCATGATCACCAAAATTGGATGCAGTATTCCAAGTGTGGCATAATAAAGTGGTATTAACACTTCACATGATCTTGATTCTATCCCTCTGTTAATTCAGCCTAGAACTGTGTTGGCTTTTGTGGCAGCTGCAGTACATTGCCGGCTCATATTTAAGTGATTGTCTACTAGGACTCCAAGATCCCTCTCTGTTACTATTATTGAGCCAGTTACCATCTGTGCATTTGTTTTTTCTTGCCTAAATGTAGAACCTTACTTTTTTCACCATTGAATTCATTTTGTTAGATAGCGCCCAATGTTCCAGTCTGTCAGGATCCTTGTATGTAGTGTATTTTTATAATGTTATAGTTATATAACATTATAAGTATTTATATCATTATGAAAAGTGAAGTTAAATGAAACACTATGTTAGATGTACAGTAGTATATAGTAACAAAAGGAAATATAATCTTACTATTAGCAAATGGTGGGAAAGAGGATTTAACTAGGGAAATGTAGATGAAATTTAATTTAGAAATATCATATGCTGCATAATAGGGACCAGTTCTGTTTTACAAGAGGAAAACATTCCAAAAGATGCTTTACTTGGGCAGTATATCAACATAAAAGTTTTTCTTCATTTGAAAATCGCCCACACCACATCTCATTTTAATCAAAAGAATAATAATTTGTCCTATATTGTAAAGAGGTCTCTTGGTAAATGGAATAGAACAGAATTACACTAAATGTATTTAATATATCTCCCCATTATCTCTTTTTGTTTTTTGTTTTTAATAACTTTATCATCACCCAGAACTTTTTATTTTCAAAAAAGCTGTGAAGTAGAAGTGAAGGAGAACAAAACTTCAGTTTCAGATATCTGTGGGCATTGTGTTGCCTTTGCTTGCTCTGAGCAAACACCCACCTCCACTTACAACAAATACCAGTCAAAGTTAACTGAATGGTTACAAATAGACATATAAAATTTAATTGCTCTTGCCTTACAGCAAATGTTCAATTACACAGACACACAAAAGCAAACATGGGCAAAATCACTTCCATTGAACTCTACAAATATGGCTATGGTTAAAAGCCCCATGTCCCACAGAATAAATCAACAGCTTAATTCATACATTACATATAAATATAACTATGAGTGCATTCATTCTTAATAGAGAAAAATCTTATATTTGCTCAATTTTTCTGTAGCAAAACCTCAATTTTCTACAAAAGATAGAAATTGTCATGCATGTTTACAGATACAAACATTCTCTTGATACAATATCTTCCTTCCAACTCTGAATTATTAACAACAGCATTTTCAGCAACTGTTTCTAGTTTTCATCAACAAGATCTATTTAATCTTTAATCTGTAAATACACGATTATTTGCATTTATTAGATTTTATTAAAGTTACTAGATTTTTCTTTTAGGGAAGGATTCTCTTTGGGTTTGCTTCAACATATACAATCTGTTCAACATTTCTCAGGATTCTATTGCTATGCAATATACATAATACTAATAATAGTTATAATAATAATAGTAGTGGTAATAAGAACCACACACAATAGATAAAGAAATCAAATAACAAAGAGTCTAAAATTCCAGACAAAACTTTTTGCTAGCCTGTTGCAGAATTAACCTCCTCAGCTTCATGGTCTCTAAGGTACTGGATGGCAGTTTGCATTATCCTAGCCAAAATGTCAGGAGGTTGGGGAAGGCTGCGACAGAAAAGTCAAGAACCAGTCAACAATGCAGGTTTATCACTTGAATGCCATTTAGAAATGGGCTTCATGTGGATTTTTTTTCTCTGTTACTATTAATTTTTGTATATTTGCTCAAAATATTTTGGGGGCCCATAAAAGACATTCAACGTGATTACTAAAAACAATATACAAATCCAACCATATTAAATAAAGTTGGAGTCTGACCAAAAGGAATCTGGAGTATGGTCATATATAGTGTGGAGGCACGTTGTATGGAGAAAGTGTATTTCAAAATAAACATGTAGAACATGTAGTTCTTTTGGCAACCCCAAAAAATAACAAGTAGTTTTATTGGCTAGTTATAGTAGGCAATGTGTTTCCCCTGACTGGCTACATCACTTTCTCCTCAAAACATATACTGCATTCTTTTCACAACTGTGCAACTAGCATTGGTATTGCAGTGTGGGTGGACTCTATTAGGAATCCCCTTATGTTGTCTGGCTCACATATTATTTTAATTTTTTTAATGACTTTTGGTTGACTATATCACAGTCTTCTTAAACTGACATTTTGGGGGTTGTACAGCTTGGAAATCCCTGCACAAAACAAACTACATAATGACTTAACATGTTGAATGAAACCAGGATTATAGTTTGCTAACAGCTTGCAGAGCTTATTTTTGGAAGCATCTATTCTATGCCATAAACCTTGCAAATGGGCTCGGATTTATAATGGAAAATCTCTGTTTCGTGTATTAAAATGGTAGGCATCTACATTTTGGAACGAAGAAAATAATAGTGTTTGAAATTGCAATGAGAACTGAAGCCCCAAAATCACTAATACCAATTTTGATGCTTAATGGTTCTTCAGTTATAATCATAGGATACATGAGGAAGTCTGATATCAGATTCTAATAATAAAAAGAAATTAAATAAAGTATGCAAAAAATGTCCTTTTACCTATGTTCCCTTAAAAGAGATTGAATACGCTCAACAAAAAATTAATTTAGCACCAAGATTGTTTTTCTTAGTGATATGTTTATATACATTTAGCCTTTTCAGGTTGGCTTCGCCATATGCTTTATGTTATGCATGCATATAGATATCTAATCATACCGCTGTATATCCTGAATATTATATATAATATAATCTATGTACACATTTACAACCCTTCAAAATACACCACACTTATATACAGATATAGTTCATCAGTGGGCTACATACAATTAAAGTTCTTCATAAAGCAAGAAACAAAAAATTGTAGCAGAAAATTATAATCTTATGCCCTGGGCAGCTGTAAACATCACAACAATCCAGTCCTACACTTTTCTGAAACTCCCATAAGCACCAAAGGTGTTTTTGGAAGTTCTGAGCTGATAAAGAAACTCACACACATATTTAATGGATAAGGGAATGTGTTGATAATATAACAAGTTCATTTTAATTGTGCTTTGCTTATATATGCAAATTTCATTAAAAAAATAAAATCAATGTCTGTTCTTCTGTTTCAAGTGCAGTGTTGCAGCCAAAAGGCCTGATTTATCAATTGATAATTCTTATTTTTTAAAAAAAAATGATATTCCAAAGGTTCTTTGGAAGAATAAAATAACTTCTTCCTTAAAAACATATTTAGATCCTGAGGACAAAAACAAATGAGGTTTTGTATTTAGAGCCTTCACTGAAAGATCCCACAGGAGCCCCAAAAAGTAGGTTTCAGATTTCAGTAAGAGTGAGTTTGTAAGATCCAGCAGCTTCTTCTATCTGTAACTGGAAGGTGTCTTCATTGGAATAATGCTTCACAATATTATCATCCATATTCACTAAAATACTAAGAAAAAAAATGGGGTATTAAGAACAGGACCTACTATCACAGCGGAACCAAAAACTGTCAGAACCAAAGTAATGAACAAGTTAGCATCTTTGGACCTAATAGATCAGAATATTCTGGTTAGCCTAGCAAAGTAGCACACTCTTCTCAATGAGGAAATTATATTAAGCAAAGAGTCTGTACTTCATGCTTTCCATTTAATCAGAAAAAAACAAACACTATGGACTAGTTTCTAAGCAAGCCACAGAGAAAATGTAATCAAGGCAGTACAAGTCTATTAGCCGGAAACCTTGCAAATACTAAGACATTAAGGAAAATGTCATAACTTAGCTATAGGTATCAACCTTTTTTCTTACCTTGTGCAGCCTACTATGTTTCAATTCACTGTCAATAAAAAGGTCATTTGCATACTATAAACCAACTTTGAAGGGAGAAGTTGGCTGTATGCAAGATGAAAAAAATAAGAACTGCACACCAATTAAGAAATTTTAATTTAGGTAAACTCACCCTTTTTTACATTTCTTGAAGACTTTTCCTATTTTGTCCAAGGGGACTTCATATTTGTCAGATATCTAAATATAAAAATCAAATAAAAAAGGTCAAATCTTTGAACCACAGAAGAGAAAATACATTTATACAATACACAACAGCAGAATTACTTGCTAATACCTATGACAAAATATACACTGGAACTGAAATCATGATTTAAATTCCCCGTCAAAAAAAGAGAATGATATAAATATGCTTCTATGATTTCATTGACTATTTTTATTTATTTCTATTTGTATTGCATCTCACCTTTATTATTTTTACAAATAACGCAGCGAACATATCCAACACACTTCCTTCCTATTTTCCCTACAACAACAACCCTCTGAGATGGGTCTAGCTGCGAGAGAGAATGACTGGCCCAACATCACACAGCAGACTTTCATGGTGATCATTTTGTCTTTGTGAGCTCATTCTTATTAGAACAGAAATCTCTGGAGGAGTGGTTGTACCCATGCCTTATCAGGTCACGCATCAAGCCAGCCCATATTTAATAATGTCAAGTTTATAAATCATAGTTCGAGACTGGTTTCCTCACTGATCACAAATTATGGCTTCCCAAATCAGAGAACAGGTTGAATTAAGCAAATTTCTTTAGCTGCAATTTAGTGTGATATCTGAACTGAGTTAATCTCTGATGTATACTGTTGAATTTCTCAATAACTGTGCACAACTCCCACAAATTGTGGGTTGGTTTCCGAACATTTTGTTACCAGGCTAGGTAACATATTCAGCAGAATTTAGAGGATATCAGGGTCAGTGTTCTTCTGCTTATAAGGGTTGTGATCAGTAGGACTTGTGATGATGAGGTCACATCAGGTGAGGGTTTTTGATGGGTCAGGTGTGGGTTGTGTCAAGTGAAGGTCTCATGATGGGGAGGTCAGATCAAGTGAGAGTCATTGGGATGGGGCTTGCATGGGTTGATTGAGGGCCAATGCTGCCTCTGGTTGGTTGTGCAGTTGATTTGAATTCTGAGGGGTTCGTAGACCGGTTGTAGGTTGATGTGTCTGTTGATGGAACAGTGAAGTAGCCCAATTAAAGCTTTTCTTAACACCTTAGCCATTAATTTTGTTCCTTTAATTTTCAGTTTTTCATGATTCTTTTTCATAGTAGAATTTACATATACCTATGACCATGAAGAAGCATATACAAAAAATGTCTTCATCCAGGTTAGCAGCATGGGATAGAGATAAAAGAGAGAGAAATACAATTTATACTTTAAAATGTGTTATTATGAACCTGTGATGAACATAAAATTTAATTTACAATGCATTTTTCTTGATAATGAATGCTGAATTTAGTGTGGAGAAAGTTACATTTCTGAAACTTGCAACTGAAGAAGTTGCTTGACAACTAAATTTTCTCCAAACAAAAATGACCTCTTGAATGATCGATATGATTGAATAGAAATCTGTAGGTTTTCTGAAGCTTACAGTAGTGCTCTGCCCTAAAATTATTCTGTAGTTTTTGTATTTCCTCCAAAATCAGCCTTTGGCTTAACAAGTGAATAAATAACCAATGAAAATAGATACCCAGAAAAATTAGAATTAAGTACTGTAAATATATACCCCTCATTCTATTCCCTTTTGGGGATAAGCAATTTTAGGCCATGTACAGAACAGAGAAAATGAAATAGTAAACTAATGAAAATAAGGCGTGAGGTAAGAAAAAGAAATAAATAGCAAAATATAGTTAATCCCTTTACTGTACTTGTCCATATCTTTCTATCCTTGCAAACAATCGTTGCTTCTACTATTGTAGGTTCTACATTAGCCATCTTTCGAATTTTAAATTTTTTATTTATTTCCCTCTTTTTCTCGTCATCCCCATTCAATCATAATTTGTTTGATTTTCTTGAGTTTCTCAATTTTTCCATTCTTTATTTGATTGCAAATTGAACCTCTCACACTCTCTCTAAATGTTCAAACATCAGTTATTTTTTTATTTAATAATTCATAGGCCGCCCATCTCACGTACATGACTGTGGCCAGCTAACAATTAAAAGATTGTGAAAACAATAAAAACAATTCAAATTAAAGCAACAAAAATAACATAAGAATAGCAGTTGAAAATCCTTATAAACACAAACTAACCATGAAACAGGCATGGTTCTGAAATGTTTCTGTACTGATGATCACTCACCTTTTTGTTTTCAGTCTACATTCATTCAACACTCATTCATTATTGATATAATTCTTAAGTACCCTATTGCATTTGATTCAACTCTTAGGTTTCTGCTTGCATACCCAACCAAGGTTATATTGTTACACTGTATATAACATTACAATTCCATTAAATAGTATGAGCACAAATCCATATTTTCCTATGTCATGATTAGCAGCAGGAAGTCCTATAGATATTGACTTTTGTCTTCCATTTTGGTTATGGTCAATTAAGCCTTTCGCATAATTCTTTTTAGGAAGATAGAGACGGTGTAATCCACTGTATGTTACTAGTTGTAATCACACCCCATGTCACATGCAGCATTCCTGGCCATCCATAAAGATACTAGTGGTCAGGTTCCAGTGTTATCCCAAGCGTGCTATTACACGTTTCTGTGCAAGATAGAATGTCCCAGCTAGAAATAATACTGTTGCTTGAATCCCACCAACTAGAAAGTACATGCTCTATGCTAACACAGAATAAGAATGTAAGTCCAAATTTTTTGTAATAATTCAAGCACTTGAAATCCTACACTTAGAGAGCATACAGTGGCCATTTAGATTACGTGCACAGAAGAAGATAGGTAAGTTTCTCCATTTTTTTTCTTAACATATGATAATAAAGATCCTTACAACTTACAGCTTCCATAAGACCTTTCAGAGATGGAACTTTAAGCATAAGTGCATCAAATACTTCTTCTGATTCTTTCCGGACATACAACAACACTAAAAGAAAGGTGATAAAAGGAGAAAAAAAAATATAAACACTATTTTCTCTCTTTGCCAAAAGCAGGTGACAAAACGTGAAACAATTAATTTAGCCTGAGGTGATTTAGAAATAGCACTTTTAATATGGCAATGGCCTTATTTTGCTTTGACAAAGCAAGGCAGAATATACGCAGTCCCTTTCCCAATGCTTAGTTAATACACGGCCAATTATGTCACTACACAGTACAGTATAGCATAGTCTGGCCTCTAGTCCTCTGTAAATTAACCTCCACTGCTGCTGGCAGCAAGTAGAAGGTTTGGAAGGGTACCCTGCCAGGTTTCCAAATTTGTTCTGAACAATGAGCCAATTAACACACTGGTACTTGATTTTTTTTTTCCCCTTCAGTTTGTTCAATGGTTCTTAAAATATATTGGAGGGAAATGATTGTGCAAAAAGGATGGGATTTAGAAGTCAAGCCACTGCTATATTTAAGTTTTGTTTTTTTAAACAAAATAAAGTAAAAATGCATAAAGGATCGTGAAGCTCAATGCTTCCAATTTATTGCTATGTATCCCCCCATTATCAATATATTAGATGCCTTTTAAAATTGTCTGGACAATCAAGGACTTTCTGTTATCACAGAATAAACTGAAGAGATTAAAATACACTATTGACCTTAAACTAATAATGTAGATGTAAATTTTTGTTTAAGTTTGGGGGGGTGGAAACCTAATCACCTACTTTACTTTCAAAATATAATATTCTATGTAAGAAACAGTAATGCCTTACAGTAATCTAGGAGGGAGTTGAACCTTCTGACAATCAGAAGTTTCACTAAATTAAGCCAGTTAGACTCAGTTAGCATGTGTCTACATTTTCCCCCTTCTGTCAGGTTAGACCTGTAATTCAGTAACAGAGGGGAAAGAGTCTCTGCAGAATATAACCAAGATTTTGAGGGGAGAGACAGGATCTAGGGCAAGAATCACATGCAAGTAGAGTGCCTGAAGAGGTTTAACATAGGAGGCACTCTACAGTTCTGTTTCTGTAGTTCAGTTTATATTCCAAAGAAATACAACAGTTAATTAGCACATGTGACTAAGAGTACAGGAATCTGCTTTACTGAATTAAAACATTGGCCTATCTAGTCCAGTGTTTTTCAACCTTGGTAACTTCCAGATCTGTGGACTTCAACTCCCCAGAATTTTCCAGGTGGCATGCTAGCTAGGGAATTCTGGGAATTGGTCCATACATCTTAAAGTCAACAAGGCTGAAAAATACTGATACAGCCAAATATAATATTGTCTAACCTGACAAGCATTGTTTGCCAAGTATAAAAAAAAGCTTTCCTAGCCTTACCAGGAAATACTGAGTTTTCTCCTTCTGTAAACACCAGTTCCTAGGTACTCAAAAAACCAGAATGCTATCAGAGTTTTGTTTCCTTGCAATTCTTGAATCTAATTCTAAAAAAAAAACTGATGAGACTAAGCTCACTTAAAGCCAGAAAGTTCAACCTAATATATTGGTTGTCCTCAATTTACTTCTCCTGAACAACTGATATCAAAGTCCTCTTAGATTATATGTGCTACTGTTATATTAACAACATGTCAATCAACAAGGGTGAGTTCAAAACTCCAAAGTGAGACAGAGAAAAAAAAATCCTTGAAGCCAAGGAGCTTAAAAATGAATTCCAAGGAGAAATGAGGTCTGAAAGAATACACAGATAAGATTCTTGAATTCTCAACAGAAACCAGTGACTCACTTTGTGACTTGCACCAAAATAGAAAAACAAGCCAACTGACAGCACTTGCCCTGTTGAGAAGTCACATGGAGAAAATGTGACATATTTCTTGACTTAGCTGCTTTTGGACTTTGGATTTGACTCCCAAGGACACACTATTTAGACAAGGTCTGATTTCTCATGAGTGCCTAGGTCTACGAGCTCTTCTGTAAAACATTACAGGAACACAGATCCATTCTTTCTCATCTTCCTTCCTGGCTAGTTAATCAGATGATCACTTACACATAAGAGGTTAATTTTAATTAAGGCCACTCCACATATATCTTGTATCCACATATTCATTCCTTATCAGGAAAGGAAGGGAGAAGAAAAAAATACCAGCCTTGGGATGTTTCTAGGCAATCTGAATATATTTATCTATTAACTGTATATTTTACAACTATTTTGTAATTCTAGGTTGAGTTCCTCTTCTCCTATTTTTTTCCTACATTAAACTTATGAGGTAGAATAGGACTGAAAGAGATTCACTGAAAATAACCTAGTGAGCTTCTGTAATTGAGGTAGACTTGACCTTGTTCTCCTAACTCTGAATCCAGTGTATTAACTACTACAGCATACTAGCTGTATGCAGTAAAGAAGGGTTTTTCCCATAATATAAGGCAAAATACCTCTGGTAGCACCATTTTCTCAATGACGTTTTTTTTCCCCCTTATCATGAAATCCTTGTTTAAAACCTGCAGCCTGGAGGCCCCCTGAAGAAATCTTGATTCATTGCACTACACTTAGCACATCACAGATTCAGGATTGGCCCCAATGGCTATAATTAGCTTGCCCCATGCCTCTTGTAGAAACTGTATAAGTCCAACTGGACCAACCAATTCAATGTCATGCATAAGCAAAGTTCTAACAAGAGAAAGGTTTGGTCCATCTAGATGATTTTTTTTAAATTGATGATTTAGTAATCAACTGGTATGGTTTTGGGAGATGTGTCATGAAGATGGGGGGAAATGAAGAATGGAACATGACTGGGAGGAAATATTTTTTATATATTACTGGCAGGGGGCAAAATGGTAGGAAACTGCTACCTGGCCATTGCAAGAGAAAAAGACCTTCCTTTCAGGTTGCAGTCTAACCACGACAATCAAGAAAGCAATGAAGGTAGGTCCTCCGACCTGTTTTTTACTGGCAGATAAGTTGCTAGTATAACATCTATTACCTAGGATGCAATTTTGAATGAAATTATGGATCTGGCAAGTGGGAGAGGCCTGGTGACAGCTCTCCAAGCTATTGCCTGAGTTAATTTATGATGCAGCAGGCTATGGGGTGGCAAGCATAAGTCTACTGGACTTATCTCTTATTGATTCATCCAACACTCTTCCAATTCTGAGTGCTTGTTGCTCTGTTTGAGTGACTGAGATACTGTAGAGACATTAACAGTCACAAAAATCTCTCCTCCTGAACAATTTGGGGTGATCTTTGGCTTAGAACTGCACAGCCTCAGACCTCCTTTCTTGGGGGACTTCCATTCCAGGCTGAGATTGCCTGGACATTACAGAGACATTACAAAAGGTTTGCACTGAATGATCCTTGCTGATATTGGCTGCTAATTGCCAACCAGACACTATTTAAGATTTTGGTATTGTCCATTATAATACAGTCCTGAATATCTTTGGGCCTGTCTGAGGACCACTTATCCCACTAGAGAACCTGCTTAATGATTTAGTAGATTTTTGAAGATTTGTTTATTAAACAAATTTATATAGCTGTTCAAATGTGGTTGACTCCAGGTGGCTTACAGTGTTAAAGGAAAACCACACTGCCAGAAGCTAACCTATCTAATATATGAGAGAAGGACTCCTCTGATCCCCAGTTATGGTAGGAGATGTGTTTAGCGCCCCCAGTAATTAGAAAAATGCCAAAAATACAATTCTTTTGACAAACCGAACGATTATGCTGATTTTGTCTCAACTTTATGGCTCTGTTTTGTATTTTGTATTTGTTTTCCTATTGTAAGATGACTTGAATGCTTACTAAAGCAGAAAGATGAAATATAAATTTAATAACAACTAAAATTCCTTGAGGGATGGATTACCTCTTTTTGGTTCTTCTATTCGGGATATCTTAATTGGATTAGCAGCAAATTCATCTTCATTTATGTAAGCTCCTCTCTTCATGGTAGACCTGAAAGGAAATCAGTTAATCAATTAATCAATCCAAACAACATTTTGGCATTATTGCAATCACCAAGCAGAGGGCTGTCCCTAAACTAAACTAAACATTTCAAGGCATTGAAGAGAAATGAACTGAGAATATACATTTATGTAATAACTACTAGTTATGCCATTAACAGTTAAGCACCTAGTTAAGATGTTAATAGCCAATATAATCAAGAGACAATATGTTTAACACACTTCTGTAACCATTAGGAGGGCCTTCATTTTATTGTAAGGGTCCTGAAATCACACTACCACATTATGTTAGTATGATTTCATAATTAACAATTAGAATGGGGAGAACCAGGCTACAGTTCAGCATCAGCCGTGCAAACTCACTGGATGACTTTAAGCCACTGACTATCTCTTAGCTCATCCTTGGGCATTCAAAGAAAAGGCAGGATGTAATAACTGTAAATGAAAACAGCCACATAATGTTGGCATTGCAGAAAAGGAAAATGTATTTTTTCATATGCTCATCTCAATACTTACTTTCCTTATATGGAGTTTAGATTTGTGTTCAATTTATCCACTTAGAGAATGTTGGCCAGAACAGCCTGTTCCTTAACAGTTATTAAATGAAATCCATTAACTAGATGTGTTGGCAAATTAACCTGAAACTACCTCACGCAAAACAAGTACTGTTCTGCTGAGCCACTGACTTTCCCCCATGCTGCACCAGAGATATCAGTTCAAGCATTAAATTGTTCACAAGGTTGCACTGAACAGAAAATTGGTATACACATAAATCAGGTGGTGTAGTTGTGAGCTTTCTTTTGCATGGCATAATTCTATGTCAATACAGACATGAAGGCATCATTGTTTTAGAATAAACTAACAAGTGCAAGGCGCGTGTCAAGGTGATTCATTCATATTTCAAAACTGACTTCTGACTGAATCCCTCTGCATTGCAAATGAGCTAGTAATAACTTAGCTGAATTACCCATTGGTAACAAGGAGACAAGATCATAGAAGTACAGAGTCAATCTGAGAATGGTATAACAGATGCATGAAGAATGATTACTTTTCCAAAACTGAAATATTTCTTGGCTTCTCTGATGCCACACTATATAGTTGGGAAAATATTTAAACGCAAATGTGGAAAATAGTTTTTTTTTCTTCTTACTACAGGTAGTCCTTGACTTACTACAGGTAGTCCTCAACCACGATTGATCTCAAAATTTCTGTTCCTAAGTGATACAGTTGTTAAGTGAATTTTACCACATTTTACGATCTTTCTTGCCACAGTTGTTAAGGGAAATACTGCAGTTGTTAAGTTAGTAACACGGTTAAGTAAATCTGGCATTCACATTGACTTTGCTTGTCAGAAGTTTGCAAACGGTGATTATGACCTAAGTGCATTGCAACCATCATAAACGTATGTCAGTTATCAAGTGTCTGAATTTTGATCACGTGACCATGGAGATGCTGCAATGATCATACTGTAAGTGTGAAAAACAGTTATAAGTCACTTTTCAGTAATGTAACTTTGAAGGTCACTAAATGAACTGTTGTAAGTCGGGGACTACCTGTATGATGTAAAATAATCTACTTGCTCGATGAGAATCTGTTCAGGTAGAAGTATAATTCTCACGATCTCTGACCCGTATGGCTACAATGATCACATGAGTGATATAACACACACACCCCCACCCAAAAAAAGGCCATAGGAACTATAGTTCATTATTTCTAGATAGCACTGGGTGGGGAAGGTTATGCTATATCATACTGCATATTCTAGCCCAGTTAGAAAGCCACTTAACCAGAACAAAAATAGCTAGAGCATTCTGTAAATATAATTGGAACCTGAATAAGAAAAATAGTAACAAAACTTACCCTTCTCCTTCCATTTCATCAGATGCAACAGGAAAACTCTACAAGGAAAAGGAGGGAAACAAGCTATTTTAAATATTCTAGAACCATGTTGACAAGTGATCAATTAGTATAAGCATCATCATCAAGCATGCTGGCATATTGTTGTCTTTCGCAATGTTTCATTCTCTGGACCTATTAAATGGTATCCCACTATATTTAGATAAATGCAACAGTACTTTTTTTTTGTTCCTACCTCTCTTATAGTACTAATAGTACTCTTACTATTTTTCTACTTGGACCTCAGTTTTTATGTGATGGCAATCAAGATTGATTCTTTACACAGTACAACGTATTCTTTCATTTCCAGATAACTCATGACAAATAGAAACTCTTTTATTTCAAAGGGAGTTTATTTTGTATCTTCTGGACAGCAGCTTTGAGAGTTCTATGAGGCTTTTTAATGTAGTATGGGCTCTTGCTGCTTATAATTCTTTTTGTTTTAGTGTCAAGCTTCCTCTACTTTAATATCTTTGAGTTAAAGTCTCATTGAGGTGCTCTTGCAGGAGAGAGTACATTATTTCTTTAGCTGCAGTAAATGAAATGATTTAACTAATTAAATTAGTGCATCTGTACAGCATTTGACACTGCGATATAAATAAGGTCAGTATAGATAGAAAACTTTTTTTAAAAAAAAACATTCAATGAAGTTAGAATGCATCAAAATGGAATTAGCCTTATTAATGCTGCCTTCAGGATCAATCTTTAGTTTCCACAGAAGAAAAATACACAGACATATCTTAAGTGACTGGTTTGCAAGCCACTTGCATGTCCAGCCTCTTTTCGTGGTTCCTGAAGCTTTCCAGATTATGTGGTCAGCACTATCCATTAAAATATCACTTTATCCTCTCTGCAAAGACAATGCTAAGCAGTCTGTCTCCAGGGATACCGTTTCACCATCCAATGTTTAAAAAGGCCAAGAAATTATTGTCTGTCCCTCAAATTGCCAAAAGGACAACCAATTAACTGCAGGCAATTAGGTGACAAGGATCAGCTCTCTACACCCGCTCATCCTTTTCAAATTGCTGTCCTCCTTTGATAAAATTAACAACAAAGAAAACTTACATGAGTTCCACGCTGAATATTTGAATAATGAACATCAGGTATGAAGAGAACTGGCTGAGTGTCAAGATCCATAAATGGCTTGAAGATGGTGATGTCTGTTCGCTTATGCGAGGGAAGCATAGGTACCTTGACATCAGAAACTGGTAGGGAGGAGAAAAAACAAGGGGCTCTTAAAATTAAGTATGTCTCAGAAGACTTTTTTTTAAAAGCACTGAATTGTGAAGGAGGCTCTGTTTTAAACTTCTTACAAAGCTCTATTTAGCAATATGGGTTGCGGTTGGAGCAGAGGTGGTATTCAGCAGGTTCTGACCAGTTCTGGAGAACCGGTAGCGGAAATTTTGAGTAGTTCAGAGAACTGGCAAATACCAGCTCTGACTGGAGATTTTACAGTATCCTTCCCCTGCCGCGCCCACCAAGCCACGCCCACAGAACCA
Source organism: Pseudonaja textilis (assembly GCF_049901715.1). Lineage (NCBI taxonomy): Eukaryota > Metazoa > Chordata > Lepidosauria > Squamata > Elapidae > Pseudonaja > Pseudonaja textilis. The sequence goes on along the minus strand of NC_141990.1, from coordinate 132,964,419 downwards.
GTAGTAAAAAAAATTAATCCCACCAGTGGGTTGGAGCTAAGATGTTCTCCACCACTGATACAAAATGCTCTTCCACATGTCACTTTTTGTATTTCTCAATCCTTTGAAAGCTATACTGCTATCATCTTCCTTTCTCCTCACCATAAACTCTGAAAGCAAACAGGGAACATTCTGGGCCATTTACGTGTTCACCTCCAGCTGATCAATAGGAAAGTGGGGGGAAAAGTCCAACCCCAATGGTACCCCAGATTCCTGAGCATCAAAATTCCCTTCCCAACCACTCCAGGCAACTGGGTAATAAAAGAAATAATTATTGCTTCTCTTCCCACCCAGATGTCTAGTACATGTTGTATCTAGTATCTGTCAATTTGCAAAAATAATTGAGTGGTTGCTGTGAGAAGCTCAAGATCAAGGGAGGTACTTATACCACTCTATAAAGCCTTAATAAGACCACACCCAGAGTACTGCATCCAGTTTTGTTCACCACATTATAAAAAAAGATGTTGAGACTCTAGAAAAAGTACAGAGAAGAGCAACCAGGATGATTAGGGGACTGGAGGCTAAAACATACAACGAACGGTTGCAGGAACTGGGCATGGCTAGTCTAGTCTAGTGAAGGACCAGGGGAGACATGATAGAGGTCTTCCAATATTTGAGGGGCTGCCACAGGGAGGAAGGGGTCAAGCTATTTTCTAAAGCGCCTGTAGGCCAGACAAGGAATAATGGATGGAAACTGAACAAGGAGAGATTTAACCTGGAAATAAGGAGAAACTTTCTGACAGTGAGAACAATCAACCAATGGAACAGCTTGCCCTTGGAAGTTGTGGGAGCGCCATCACTTGAGACTTTCAAGAAGAGATTGGACTGCCATTTGTCAGAAATGGTGTAGGGTCTCCCGCTTGGGCAGGGGGTTGGACTAGATGACCCACAAGGTCGCTTCCAACTCTGATTATCTGTTATCTGTTAAGCTTTAAGCTCAAATACAGTTTTAGTGACAGAAATTAATTTATTTTACCCCATGGAACTCTTACAGTTTGGCTGTAAATCCATTTCTAAACTATGCAAAAGTTTAATTTAATTTAATTAATTAGGCTCATATAAAGCGAGACTGATATTTTTGTTTGTTTGTTTATATCCTGCCTTTATTATTTTTTATAAATAATTCAATATGGTCACACACTATAATATGGCAAAAATATATTTTCTTCAATAGCCAAAAGTTTTACAAGATAAATCTCATAAACTTCCTATATTTTACAATAAGGTGTTATATATTTTCAAATGAAATTTCATCTGATTTTTGATATTTTTCCCTGAATTTTCATGCAAGAACATTGGAATTTTGCAAGATTTGGCAGTCTAATAAATTTTCAGCCAGATACAGTTAAAGGTATAATTATAAAGGTAATTTCCAGTCATGTCCGACTCTAGAGCACGGTGCTCATCTCCATTTCTTAGTCAAGGGAGCCAGCATTGTCCAAAGACATTTTCCATAGTCGTATGGCCAGCATGGCTATATGCCGAGGTGCATGAAACACTGTTACCTTCCCACCAAAGTGGTACTTATTTATCTACTTGTGTTTGCATGGTTTTGAACTGCTAGGTGGGCAGGAACTGAAGCAAGTAATGGGAGCTGACCTCAAAATATAGTTATGGATATAGGTATGGACCTACATTATTATATAGTATAAAGCACTGCCTGTCTTACTCCAGTGACATTCGAACAGTTTACATTATTCCTTTTCACATGGAATATTTTCCTTTCTTAACTCAAAGTTCAGTGGAACCAGTAACTTAATTGTCCCTAGTCAAAATAGGTAACTTCTTCTTTCTAAAATAAAGGGGGAAAAGTGGGGGAAAAGGTTTGCTCATTTCTGGTTTACATAGCAAATAAGGTTTATTTGACTATTTCCACCCCCGTTAGAAGGCACTCTATATTTTCTACTTACAGGCATTCAGCTGAGAACTGGGGTCACTGCATTTGCCTTTTCTTTTGCTTTGTTTCCGTTCTTCATCCCGGATCTTCCTTTCTGCTCCCTATTGGGAGGGAGGGAGAGAGGGAGGGATAAGGTCCAGTTCTTGAGTTGTTTTTTTTCAAATCCATCTTTGGAGTTCAACTTCCCTAGTCTCTCTGAAGTCAGACCCTACACACTGTGTAGTACATTACACATTGTGTAGTACACAAGCTAGTCCACCTGCAATAACCTTAAGGCAAACTTGTATTAAAATCATGGATGAAGCTTAATTACCACACATACCATGTGGGCATGAGGGCTAAGTAAATCAGGACCTAGGAAATCAGAGCCTACTCTGTAAGCCCACCAACAGACCATTAAGATATTTTATAAGGCCATGAATGGCATACACTGTCCTAACAAATATATTCTTTAAAGTGATGGTGAATACCATCATTTACTTGTAAATGACATTTGAACCCGTTTTAAAAGACTGTGTATAACTTCCAAGCAGTGTAATCCACCTGCCAATTTTATGACCAGCATGATATTTTTTATCTCAGAATAAAGAGATGCTCCACGCCAGGTTAAAGTGGATCTGTACTGATCCTACCCCCTAAAACAGGGGTGTCAAACTCACGTCGTCACGGCGTCTTCATGTGATGTATCAGGACTTCTCCCCCCCCTTGCTAAACTGAGCAGGGGTGGGAGGGGCCAGCATGTGACGCATCTGGCCCGTGGGCTGCGAGTTTGACACCCCTGTCCTAAAAGGTCATTAACTATGCCAGTAACAATAGGGCAATGAAGTGGGTCAGGTTGTATCCACAACAATAACAAGGGGAAAGAAGAACATCTGGAACATCTAAAGACAATTTAACACTTATTTCAGCTATGTGCTGGGTACGATATGAAGGTGTGACATCATGGAGACCGGACAGAAAAACATAGTTGGTAGTAAGATGGGACTATTTTGATTGCAGCTCAGAGATGCCATCCAAGGAAACAAACAACCTTGGCTTAATATCAGAAACTGCTGGGACAAATGCAGTCTTGAAAAACATTGTTGTTTTTCTAGGGAACACAAGCAATTATCTATAGCTATAGGCCAAATGATTGTTGTTGTTTTTTAAAAAAAACCAAAATCTTTAAAAGGGCCTATTACTATTCCTACCATTACTATTTATTTATTTATGCACCATCCTTCCTTTTCCTTTTTTTTTTAAATAACTCAAGGTGAAGAACATATGCAGCATGCCTTCCTTCTTCTATTTTCCCCACAACAAGTAACCCTGTGAGGTATGTTGGGCTGAAAGAGAGTGACTTGAATAAGGTCACTCAGTTGGCTTTCAGGCTGAGGTGGGGACTAGAACTCAGAGTCTCTCACTTTCTAGGTGATGCCTTAATCATTAGGCCCAAGTGGCTATAGAAGCAGTTCATGTTCAGATTTGTCTATAAACAAGTTTTCAGGGCTTAGACAGCTAAATTTAAAACATAAAGTATACAGTAATATTAAATATATAATCAAACATTACAACATTGAAATAAAAATAAATTAAAGATTGAGATTTATTATTGACTACAGCATGGAAGAAAATGCAGGCATATTTCTTGAAACCCCTGAGGAAATGACAGGTTGTGTCACGCCAGCTGATCAAAAGAAGCTGGAATCTGAACTGAGCTTTACAAATTCCTTTTAGCTGCTCTCGTCTCTTTCAAAGCAATCTTGATTAAAGCGGTCTTAAATAGAAATTAAACAGATAAGCCTTATTCTCCAATGTCTCACTTAAATTTGGCATTACTTTTTTGTTGACGCAGACATAATTTATAGGACAGAGTGACCACTTGATAACAAACGTGGAAATGCCAAAAGTCATTGGGAAAAAAACCAAGTAGGCCAAAGTTGGCAGACTAGATGAAGTACAGTGTTATGTTCTTAAAAGCTTAAAATAACCAGGGTTTAGAGTTTCCCTGGATCAAAAATTGTGTCGTGTAATAATGTTCAGCCAGACTAAAATTACCACAATTTTAAGGGCACAAATCTTCTAGGTAAGATTTGTGAAGTAAATAAAACTATAATCTACATGCTATCAATTATAAAATAAAATTTAACAGGTGGAATCTAAGAGGGAATAGAAAAATTCATGTTGGTTGTTACTCGAATTTATTAAATATCCTGTGTGTATAAAGAACGGAAGTCCAGCTCTGTTTTCTACTGGAAATAGAATTCAAGGTCATAAAATAGCATGCAATATTTTGAGTTTACAAGGATTCTTCATTGTGCAAAATAATGAGCAAAGGAAGAGGAAAAAAAAGGAAGGGGGTAGAGAACTGATGGAATCTGCCTTTGGCTACCAACTGTATGAAAGGTAGAATGCAGTTAATCACAACAAGGCACTGTCAAATGCTGAAAAAAAATCTGACTGCATTTCAACTTGCTCAAGGACAGCACTATGGAACAAACAGAATACATCATACCTACCCACCGTACTTACCTACATGCATACATACATACTTACAGGTAGTCCTCGACTTATGACCACAACAGAGTCCAATATTTATGTTGCTAAGTGAGACATCTGTTAATTTTGCCCCACCAGATGTTAAGTTAGTAACATAGTTGTTAAGTGAATCTGGCTTCCCCATTCCCTTTGCTTGCCAGAACCTCATCATATGATCCTGGGATACTGCAACTGTCATAAATATGACTCAATTGCCAAGCGTTGAGTTTTGATCACATGACCATGGGATGCTGCAGTGGTCGTAAGTGTGAAAAATGTTCATATGTCACTTTCTCAATGGTGCTGTAACTTCAAATGGTCACTAAATGAATGTCTGTAAGTTGAAGACTACCTGTACATAATGTACAATACATAGTACACTGTGTTTCTTTGATGCTCATCTCTTGGTATCTTTTTACTGGTCATCTCCCCACGACCATAGAATAACCCTCTCTTTCACCAACCCCAATGTACCAAAGGATAGCCGATCACCTTTGTATCCAAATTGCTGATTTTTTTTCTTTTCACGTCTTGGTACCTATTGAGGCTATATTAAATGTTCGACCAAAACAAAAGATTCAAGAAGGACTTGGGCAGCTTTACCTTGTCACAGAAGACTTTAATCTGGCAGTAAGCTCTGTGGATGGGTTTGTTGCTTCTGTTGTTGTAGCTGTAGGTGTCAATTTGAAGATTGAGAGGGAGGCCTTTGACCCCTTTCTGTGAGGAGAAATCTGTACTAAGGCAGTTCACAGCAATGAAGACCTGCAGGGCAAACGAAGCATAAACTAAATCTAAAGTTGCTCTGAAAAACAATTCAGTGTTGTGGTATATCGCTTCCCTCCAATATATACTGTAGTAATCATACATAAATCAGGACAAAGAGACATCTTCATCCATCACTAACCAGAATCCAAGACCCCCCCACCTTTACATATTGGAAATAATTTTTTTTTATATGTGTGTTTTTCTTTCGTATTTTTTTTTTCCTTTTCTTTTTGTCCAATATCATTTTTTTAATTTAAAGTGGTGTACTGTAACAAAATAGTCAAAGTATAGTATGATATTGTAACTTGAGTTGCAGACTGGACCCAAGTTCAGCCCTTGGCATCTCCAAAGTAAAGCATGACAGACTCCCATCTGGGAGGATACCTAGAGAATTATTTTCATTACCTTCAAAAAGCTAGACTTGCTAGCCCAATCCATATCAAGAACTGCCTACACTTTAATGTAAATTTATAGAACGCTGCATGCCAAAACAAGAAGACACAAAGATAGTTTTTCCTCCTGTGCCATCACTCTGCTGAACATTTAATTCCCTCAGCACTGTTTCATTTCTCATCTTTTCTCATTTTCTCATCTTTCCTACTATCTTCTCCTATTGGTTTCTTATGATTTATCAATTGTTGTAACTTATGATTAATGATTGTAACTATGATTTATGATCTATGACCTGTTATGTGCTGTTTATATATACACTGTTTATATATACACCTATGCACCAGACAAAAATTCCTTGTGTGTCCAATCACACTTGGCTAATAAAGTATTTATTTCTATTCTATTCTATTCTATTCTATTCTATTCTATTCTATTCTATTTGTATTCGTATTCGTACTTGCTGAGTTGCACATAGAAAGGTAGGGTTCTGTTCCTCAAAGAAAGGTGATTTGGGTCTCACAAACCTGCAACAAAGATTATTGAGTATTGTTGCTCTATTTTAATTCCCAGGAAAAGGTTTTCGTGAAATTTTGTATCTCAGAGGCCAAACTAATTCAGCCAGGCCTGAATACTATGCCTTTCGACATCAGGAATTCCCCCTCCCAGTCTGCAACTCTGCTTCAAATAAATTGCCCAATTTGTTAAAAATAACATTTAATAAATATATTTAGATCTACTTATATGTACATTGCAGACCAAGGGCCTATTCATATGACTAAAGCTTTTCAGGATTTTATACCAAAGCAGCGGTGGACATATTAATCCCACAGAGTAGACATATTAATCCCACAGAATTAATCCTACAGATTTTACATACATAGTTAATTCTTAGTTACTGAACAAATGCTCATCTGGCATTCAGAAAAATAATTGGGATTAGTGTCTTGATGAACCTAACAATATGTATCACTAGCTAAGAGGGTTTTTTTATCTCACTCTCTATGTTTATATTTTAGAAAAAAATATAAAAACAGGAAAAGAAAACAAATAAAAGGGATAAAGTAATAAGCTACAAATAATTGAACATGGGAGCCAGCTTAGATTTCTGTTTATTCAGTCACTCTATAGGTGACTGTGATTAATGCATATCAGAAACAGTAAACTTTGCACAACTGTATATGTTCAATGGTTTTTCTCACATTAATTTTTAGTAAAAGTATCAACTCTAGAAAAGCAGAGTATTGGCAGTGCAAGATACTTGTATCTCGTGGACTGATCCACTGCTTTTAACTCTTTAAGGTACATTTTAAAAACTCATTATTTGAAACACTCTGCCTTAGCATATTTTCAAGGATTCAGGACGATACTTTTTGTACACACTATGTGAAAATAATTGTCAATCAACAGCAAATATTAAGCAATATTATCCCAACTAACGTATAGTGTAATTTACTTCACTGCTGCTTTCCTTCAAAAGAAAAACTAAATTTAGAACTGATGTATGGGGAATGTGAGCCTCCTAGTGGAGCAAACCAGGCATTGCAAGAGAAAACAGATTTCTTAATTCATTTTTGTGTATGGTATGTCACACCATAAAAGTGTTTAACTTTTACGAACAAAAGAGGAAAAATTGATTTTTAAAATATTCCTTGCTGTAAAAAGCAGTCTGCATTGCAAATGAAAAAAATTGTAAAAATATATGTGGTATAGAAAAGGTAAAGGATTGCCCTGTCTAGTTGTGTCTGACTCTAGAGGGCGGTGTTCACCTTCATTTCTTAGCCAAGGGAGCCAACATTCTATAGTCATGTGGCCAGCATGACTATACGCTAAGGCGCATGAAACGCTGTTACTGTCCCATCAAAGTGGTAGCTATTAATCTACTTGCATTTGCATGCTTTTGAACTGCTAAGTGGACAGGAGCTGGAGCAAGGATAGGAGCTCACCCTGTCGCATAGCACTTGGATCTCAAACCCAAGCTGTCAGCTTCACAGCTGACAAGCTCAGTGTCTTTAACTGCTGAGCCATCAAGCCCTATATGTGGTATAGCTCCATGCTATTACTACCCCACTGATTAACTGATTTTGTGCTAACAAATCAGTATCAGTTCTTAACTACCACACCACCGTTACACAATAATAACATCTAACAACTTTGCACATGCATTTTCCTTAGAAGCCACATCTGCTTGAGAACTGATTTCCAATAGTCATTCACGTGCACTGTGTGAAAAAACAAAACAGACCTAATATCTGGGGGATTATCAGATATTAAAATCGATATCAGATTCTTTGAGCTTCAATAAATTGGGCTGGGAGACAAAGTTTTGAATCACTCAAGGCATAAAAGGCATTGCAAAGAAAACAAATTACTAGTTTGAATGGAATGACAGCCATATGGTTAATAGAATGCTCCATATTCTATAACCTGTTCATCAAAGCAACCTTTCCTTCTTCTCTCCCTCTGAAAACTTCAAAACAACCAAACATGTCAGTCTTTTCACTTACTTAGGTGTTTTCCCAAAAATAAGACCCAACTGAAAAATAAGCCCTAGAATGATTTTTCAGGATGCTCATAATATAAGCCCTAACCCTCAGTTAAGATCATCAGCCGGATGGGTGCATTTAGTATTATATTTCCCCGAAAATAAGACCTAACTGGAAAATAAGCCCTAATGCATCTTTTGGAGGAAAATTAATATAAGACCCCATCTTATTTTCGGGGAAACATGGGTAGGTCTGAAAGCAAACCCAGCTCTTTTGTTAACATCAGCATGACAAATCACTTTGAAGTCTCCCCCTTATCTGCAAATAGAAGTCAACTATAAATGCTACATTTTGTAGTGATTACTCTATAAGCTGTTTTCCTGGTCTTTTTTGTGGTTTACAAAAAGCAAGGATAAGATAGGTGTTTCTACTTTTAAAATTGGATTAACAAAACATGCAACAATAGGAGTATTTTGAGCCCCGTGAATAACCTCATAGCTTTTTTTAAAAAGTGAATTTCAGAAAATTGATGTTTTTCGGTGGGGAGATAATTTTGAATCCGTGTTTTGAAGGAAAAAAGAAAGCTAGGTGATTATGCTAGGTATTTCCCACCCAAAAGTTGCTGAAGGATCAGGTAGCTGGTAAAGTTGTTGAACCCCTTGAGCCTGTACAGCAAGATTCCTCTTAGAATAGTCTTTCTGGTTTTAGACAACTATTCTGCATTCTTAGATATATGAAAATTGGCTTGTGGATTTTGATAAAAATTTTCTATCATTTGGTCCTCACATATGGATTTAGGAAAGGCGAGACTATGTACAAGTATACATGCTGGTGCATTTTGAGGTCCTGCTTGTGCAGCAAATCCGATAATTCTTGGGAAACTCAGATATCCACAGAGAAAATTGCTCAGTGCATGCATAATAATGCCAGCTACTTGCAGACATTATTATCCTTCACCGAATAAGAAAAGAGAAAGCATTGGAGAAGTTTGCACTACACTATCAGACTGTGACCAGAGATACTATATTTCAAAAACAAAGGGCTCAAAATAGCTCAAAGCCAAGATGCCTGCAAGTATTTTCTGCAGAGATCAACACACATTTCTTGTCTCATTATACACTCACGAAAATAGAATTCTTATTTTTCTCTTGGGAGGTTGGGGGATGGGGGGAAGAGGTCAAGCAAGGTATTACAAAGGAAGCAAAAAAGTTGGTAAAATGATCAGTATGTTGTTCTACTGTCATTTTTGCATTAAGAACAGCCAATAAACACTAAACAAAGCTTGCCGCTCTCACTGTTCTTGGTAAATCCTCCCATTAAAAATTATTGAATAATTCTTATTCTTCTTCAAGAAGGAAAAGAAACCCCAACATTGACCAAGTTGAGCCCCAACATCACCACCACTTCACAGCTCAAAAATGTGTGGAGAAGTTTGAGAGGAGGACACCTCTGCACAATATAGATGTAAACTTAAAAGATGTTTTCCCTAAACATGAGTCCTTCTGCTGTACATTACTGGGATTTCAATTTATGCCGGTCTATGACTGTAATTACACATTTGATTGATTGATCAATTTCTGGAGCTCCCTTCCCTGTCAATATAGCTCACCGAAAGTTACTGTAGCAATTTTGAGAAAGCAGCTGAACTAAGAAAAAAAATAGATCTACAAAATTTCAAAGTACCCCTCACAAGACAGTAATATATAAAACAGGGACAGTGGTTTACCAGAAAAAAAAAAGTCATAGATACATAGCATTCTGTAAAAACCTAATGGAAGAACAGCACCTATAACACGGAGAGAGAAAAAACAAGAGCATTATTCAGGAATTCACAGAGGTAAATTAATATGCCATAAGTCTGCCTAGATAAGTGGGTGTGTTCGCTTTGTAATATTTTTCCCACACTTAAGAATGCTGAGAATTATTCATTCAATGAGTTTTAATAAATGGGAATTATACTCCTGTACCTCAATTGCCTAGAAATACCATGTCAGCAGATCTAACGTGGATAATCCCATGGGAGATATTTTGTACATTTAGCAAATCTAGTAGTAGTTGATACAATCTAGGTTACAAGCATTTTTAGCAGCAACCAAAGGGAAATATGAAAGAATATATTCATTAACAATCACTGTGTTTTGTATTCCATAAGTAATCTTTGAGAGGAATTTTAATGTTGGTGGAAAACGAGAAATCTGTTGTCTGCATTAGACAGGTGGCACTATGGTTGCTTAATTCGGATTGTTAGGGAAAGAAGATCCAAGCTGGAACTTAAAAATGGTTGACATATTGTAAAAATCGATTTGGATTGGTCAGAAGGTAAAGTCACTGCTCTATTAGCAATTACAAAGCTCATGAGGATTATTGAGATTTTTAAACTATGAAAAAATCTGTCAGACAATTGGAAAAATTATTTGAAATTTGATGGGAAAAGTGAAGGCTGGACACAAAAGAAGCTCTTGAGAGATTTTACAGAGGTTAAGTGGTCTGAAGAAAAAAAAATCAATGAATTGGGGACAGTTCTGTTAAGATACAGGAAAACTAATCAAGCATATTCAGTAAAAGCTAGCTGCCTTAACTTTGAGGAAAATCTTTCATCCCCATTATAAACAACACGGATAGGTGGACGGATGGATTGATTGATGGATAGACAGATGATAGATGGCAGATAAATAAATATATAGACAGACAATCATCCAACCAGAAAGATTCTCTTGCCAATGTAATCAAATCTGTGTAAAGAATTCTTTTTTGTGGCAGCAGCTGAAAGAGTTACTAAAGTTTAGAAATACGTTTAAAAGAAGACTATCCAGCAAGTCCTACTGAACTATGTCTCAAAGCAGGGAGACTATGTCTGTGTCAGCTATGTCTCTACCAGTTCGCACCTATTCACTAGAACCGGTTGTTAACATTTTAAGCAGTTTGGAGAACCGGTTGTTAGAAGAAATTACTGACCTAATCCTGTAAGAAAGGCAGGAAGGAAACATTCTGGTATTACTTAGAGAAACTGCCTCTCTGTTAACCCTTATTACATTCTTGGCAGGACTAGACTTCCTGTCTCAGGAACTTCTCTGGAATTTTTTCCCCCCTCCTTTGCTGGTACTTTGCTTGTGTGGAGTGACCATTCAAAATTACAATGGCACTGAAAAAAGTGACATGACCATTTTTCACACTTACGACTGTTGCAGCATCCCCATAGTCATGAGAGTACAGGCGAGGAGATGCGTGCCTCGATGTGACTGATATTAAGTTGGCCAGGCCCAGCCAATAACATGACCACCAAGCCACGTCCACCCGGTCACATGACCACCAAGCCACACCCACCAACTAAGCCATGCCTACAGAACCGGTTATTTAAAAATTTGAATCCCACCCCTGTCTCAAAGTTTGTGGTTCACAGTGAGGAAACCCATGTGGAGTCTTCCAGAGACAGGCAAACAGTTTCCCAGTAAGAAGGATAGACAACCTATAAAAAATGGAGCTTGCAAGCTATTTGACAATCCAGTGCCATGACCTGTTGACATAAACTTTAATTATGAAGATTCTTTTCATATAATCCACACTTTAAGAGTAATGTTGTCATCTATGAAAAGAGAGTGAGTGAATAAACACAGTTTATGGGAAACCTCTGGGTGAAGCACGGCCTTTCCTTTGTCTTCCTTATAATCTGGGCCAAGCCAGAGGGTGTGGGGGGAGCCCAGCTACAGACACCTGTCTTTTATCCCTGGAGGAAGGTGCAGACAGCTGATCCTGCACTCGGTCTAGCAGGGACTCTGGCAGTAGAAGCTAACTGCTTTGGCCCTTAAAGGTGCTCCTCCCTGCAGGGCAAGGAAGAACTACAAGGCCTGTTTCAAGGAATGAAGAAAGTGGCTTCAAAGCCCTGATGCCTCATTCCTGAGGGGCAGGGCTTGGCTCCTGCCCCAATTTAAATGAAGTTCACCCCATGGGAGAGAGTCTGGGCCAGAATCCACCCCTTGGGCCTGGCTGTTTCTCACTCTTAGTTGACGTAAAGGTTGCAAGCTTTATTCAGGAAACCAATCAGTTAAGATTGCGTATATATACAGATAATCCTATGCACACATCCTACGCAGTAAGTCATGCCGAACTCCCAAGATTGATTTCTGGGTAAACACTTTTGATGTGTTATGATTGAAACGGTGCCATATATTTTCACAGATATTAAACCTCACTGAATTCAAACAAGTCTTCTCTGGTGTAAACCTGAACAGAAGTGGGTTGCCTGGCTTTGGTGGCAGGAGTTATAAATCGTGTTCATTTTTGGGATTACATTGGCTGGAGCCTATTGCAGTTAGAGCAGAATTAAAGCACACACAGGTGCCTTGTAATGGAAAAAAAAAGGCTACTAGCTAGTTAAATCACAGCTTCTCATACATCTTCATTATCTTAGAACAGCAAAGTTATGAAAGCTAAACGTTAACTAGCTTTAGCTAATTAAACACACTGTGGTTAGCTATCCATTTCCTATTGCTTGTCATCCCCAATAATTAGACATGCATCCAATAGGGCACTTTGCCTTTTGTTTATTAAAGCATCGTAGAGATTCAGAACAGCAGAACAGAATTCCACACAGAGAGATCAATGATAAGCAAGGATTTTTAGTGGTTCAGTTTGAAGAGCAGCAGCCATTTCATAAGATTGGCTTAGATAATACTTTAGAGAGGAAACTGGGAAGATAACAGGTCATTTCACTGAATGCTAAGATGTCAACTCATATGGCTCTTCAACTGTTTTTATTCCAGATGGCTGCTGATTGCTGTATTATAACTATGGCAGAATTTGGGTTTTTTTCCTTTTCCCTCATCATCCCATTTTTCTTTTGTGTTAGGTCTTCTACCTGTAAGCCTAGGCAAGTAAGAAGAGACTGCTTTGCATGTGGAAGTGTTTTTACTTGTTCTTTAGCTGGAAAATGCCATAACAGATTACCCATAAAACATATTAGGATAGAGCAATCTAATAAAACCTGGGCCTAACACCTAGCAGTTCGTAATCATGCAAATGAGAATAGATTGACTAATAGGTACCACTTCGGTGGAAAGGTATCAGTGTTCAGTGCGCCTCTAGTATATAGCCATGCTGGCCACAGGACCCAGGAATTGACTTCAGACAACCCTGGTTCCCTTGGCCAAGGAATAGAAATGAGCACCTCACCCTAAGAGCCGGACATGGCTGGACAGGGAAACTTTCATCTTCTTTTTTAAAAATAACATCCCCAAATGGAAATGGAAAAGGAAAAGGAGGGAACAATGCAACAAAGATCAAGCAATGATCAGAAGGCTGCGAGCTGCAAATACAAGGAAGAAGGAACAAGAAGTTGCAACCCTCAGCACAGTTACTCTCAGCACATTCCACTGAACACATTAAAATTTATTTTGAAGGAAACGTGTAGAAAACTGCTAACGCCTGTGCTATAGTCTGAATTATCACAAATGCCAAGTGTGACTGAGTCATCCATATGACTCTCATTTAGTTTCATCCTAGCCAAACTGGTTATGCAGACAAAAGGGGCAACACCTTATTTTGAAAATCCAAGCGACTGAGTATGTCACGAGAAAAAAAAGCATCCTTACAGAAGTGACCTCATAATCTAAAGGAGTGCATTAATATAATCAATATATTAATTGTAATAATTGAGCTGCTTTCCTCCATTTTTACTTTTAAAAGAATCCTACGTGATGCTCCCAGCATCCTATCTGCTTCTCTGGAGACTGAACTGCTGAAACCTATCCTCAAAATGGACGTATTTTGAGAGCAGTTTGGTGCTTTGGTGCCAAGGTCAAGGCCAGAATGAAAACAAAAAGCCTCTGAGAAGTTACATTGCTTCCGACCCTCCATTTAATAAAAACTCCCAAACTGTGCCCCGTTGATCAGTAAAATAGCTAAATTTTATCAGTACAATTTTTGAGTTAACGTCGAATACAAATGAAAATTGGAGCAGAAGTCCTCTGTGAGATGAATTATTCAGTGGTGGGATTCATTTTTTTTTTACTACCGGTTCTGTGGGTGTGGCTTGGTGGGCGTGGCAGGGGACGGATACTGTAAAATCTCCGGCCAGAAGTAGTATTTACTGGTTCTCCAAACTACTCAAAATTTCCGCTACCAGTTCTCCAGAACTGGTCAGAACCTGCTGAATACCTACCTCTGGAATTGTTTCAATTTCTACCTTTCAGTAGTCACAATGATGAAAAGAAAATATTAGGCCTGCTTTATTTAGTGATGTCACCCCATCACTGGAGATCTCGTCCAGCCTGCCAACAAGTCAAAACTTGCAGCTTTTGACACAGAGGGAGTTACCCATCCTGTGCCAAGGGCTGGTTGGAGCTTTCCCACGAATGCATCCACATGTACAGGTAGTTCTCGACTTACAAGAGTTTCTTTAATGACTGTTCGAAATTACAACAGCATTGAAAAAGTGACTTATGACTGTTTTTCACACACATGACCATTGCACCATTTCCCCCTGATCACATGATCAAATTCAGACACTTGCTAACTAACTCATACATAATGATGGTTGGGGTCATGTGATCAGCTTTGCAACCTTCTTGACAAGCAAAGCCAGTAGGGAAGCCAGATTCACTTAACAACTATGTTACTAACTTAACACCTGCATTGATTCACTTAATAACTGTGGCAAGAAAGGTCGTAAAATGAGGAAAACCCCATCTAACAAATGTCTTATTTAGCAACATAAATTTGGGGCTCAATTATGGTCATAAGTCGAGGACTTGCCTATGTAACAGGTGGCTGTGGATGACCATTGTGCCACAGAATACTTGAATTCTTCTAATCAGGACCAAGAGCAGTACTTGGTAGCCCTGGACAGTTGCCAAAATCTTACACCCAACAGCCCAACAAAGATGCTATTTGGCCAGTCCACTGGGCCATGTCATGTCCTTTGGTTCCTCTGAATGTACCTTTAGAGACTCAACATTGCATTGATAAGAAAAAACTGTAGGAAATAATAAAACTGTTAACTGTTACCAAATGTAACAGATAAACACAAGGCTGGGACAACAAGCAAAGTAAGATCTGTGGTTGCAGGCTTTTCCAACCATTTTTAGGTGACTCTCAATCAGTTTTCCAGAGAATGCAAATAATCCACTAAAGCCATTTGTCTGGATGATGCATTCGTCCCTAAGACAGCAAGTCACCTGTATAAGATCAGTGATACTGGCCAGGAAGATATGGATATCTAAGCTACTTCTAGCATCTTAGCAGTTCACACATGCTTTCTAGATTTCCATGTGATTCTGAAAGCCTTTGCACATCGGCATGTGCCTGCAAGGGCACTTCAGCCCCATTGGTAATTGGTAATACAAGCCAGTTCCATTTTATTTCATTTTAAGGTTACAGTGATAGATCAGCTACTAGGAAGGAGAGGTGAGAAATAAGAGGTTTTTCTATATCAGGCTACAATGCCTCTTAAACAGGAGTCCCTTCCTTTTCTTCCTGCCCTCTCCCACACAGCCAGAGTGTTGAGTCTCTGTGCCAACCCAAGAGAAGTTTCTTCTGGGCTGCAAGGAATAAATAAATTGTGTTCCACTGTCTCAGAATCCTTGGTCTCCTCTTTCCCTACTTCTGATTTCCCCAACCTTGGCAACTTTAAGGCACGTGGACTTCAACTCCCAGAATTCACCAGTTAGCCAATCTATTGCCTGACTTTGTCCAATCTGCCATAGTTTGTCCAGTCTGAAGTAACTGGTTTAAGAATACCATGATAATCAAGAGAGAAACACTAACAGTGAGGATAAGATTTGTGGATGATGATGCCTAATTCTATCAGTTGCCAGAACTAGTAAGTCTCACTACCACATGCCAAGAAAAGGAGTTTTTGGAAGAAGTGATAGTGGGCCCAAAGGCAGGGGAAAGGAAAGTCTCTGTTCTGCCCAATCTGTCTCTGTTCTGTACTTGATTTTTGTATTATAATATAAAATTTTGGGAAATCAGTAGGTCCATGTGTTTAAAAATGTGAGATATATCCCCCATGATTTAAAAGTTAAAATATTATTTTAAAATGATTAAAAAGGAATGGTCAGTAGCTGCCTCAGGTTGTCGATGTAAGAAATCTGAACATTCTTTTAACTCACATGATTTGGTCTTACTGTGTTACAGCTTTGTTTTGGTTTCAAATTAATACATATATTAATATAACTTTGGAAATAGATATATTTCAGGATTTTAATATGATATTGAACTACATTCCTAAATTGTGCATTTTGCTATCTCATGCAGACTTTTACTCTTTTAAGTCTTAGGTACAACAAAGAGGATAATTCTAAGTAGCTAGAGAAGTAATTCACCTTCCTTATTTTAAGGAATGGGTCCAAGATATTAATTTGTTGTCTATTTTTGAAAAGGATTTAGGTTCTAAAAATAAGATGATATGGTACTCTGTTATAGGATACATTTAATGACTTATAAGTGTAGGAATTCCACATAGGTATTTATACTTACCATAGTAATCATTCTTTCTATTAACTAGAGATTGGGTTTTGTTATGTGTAGTTCATTTTAGTTACTATTCAGAGTTCTCTCACCCGCTCCCTCTATTTCCTTCCTTCCTTCCTTCCTTCCTTCCTTCCTTCCTTCCTTCCTTCCTTCCTTCCTTCCTTCCTTCCTTCCTTCCTTCCTTCCTATTTTCTTCTCCTTTGGATGGGGATTGCCTTTGAGTCAGTGTTGACTCTGGCAGCTGCCTAGACTAGTCCCTGCAGATCTCTTGGCAAGATTTTCACAAGTGATTTGCCATGACCTTCTTCTGCCTAGGATTGAGCGAGAGTATCAGACCCAAGGTCACCCAGCTGGATTTGTGACTAAGGCAGGAATAGAACTCCAAGTCTCTAGCCTGATGCCTTAAATTGGCTCTCTTCGTGATATAATCACTATTTAATATGGTGTGTATGGGTAGGAGGGTTTCCCCTTACAAGCTTTGCACTAAGGAATGGAATTTGGCTTATATAAATAGTCTTCGACTTGCAACCATTCAAAGTTACAATGGACTCTGAAAATGCTACTTAGAACCCCAATTCAAATTCATATCTGAGTCGCCCCCCTCCCAATCATATGACTGCATTTTGGGCACTCTGCAACCGCTTGCATTTATGGCACTTTGCAGTACCCCATGATATAGAATTTTCCAGTCTGTGTTTTCAGCAGGTGTGATGGTCTTTTCCAGGAAGGGTCTTTTGATGTGCACACACCCTCTGCTGGGCAAAAGAACACAAAACAACACCTACAATTTTGACGGTGATAAACCGATGATAATAATCATCTGGAGTAATAGCTTCATTTCTCTTATGAGATAGATATAAACAGTTGTGATGGCATATATTTCAGCACTTTAATCTCTCTAACCCTAACTCATAACTTTACAAAGAAGCTAACAAAGCTAAGGAGCCCACCACTCAAGAATTCACAACAGAAGACATTTCAAGGAGAAAGACAAGCTAGCTTTTGCTCAATACATTTTTAGAGGCTTATTGCTACAAGATACCCCTAAGGCTAATTATTTGGAAACCTGCAACTATGTTTAGAAAAATGATTGTACAGTACTGTGTGCTTGTTTTCAAACCCACTACAAAATGATGAAGTAATAATTTGCTGCAAGATGCCAAATGGCCATGAAATACTAATCTTATAATGAGAAAAGTGGGAATAGTTGAGGAGAATGAAGGAGAATGAAAAAGTATCAATACTGTATACTACTTTAAGAACCAGGCTACAAATATGTTTGTATTTATTTTTACTCAATTGCTTTTCCTAACTTGGTGCTGGCTATAAAACTGAAGGATACTGTCTTGGAGTAAGCTACCCTATGGACCATCATTTATCTTTCCTGGTTTCTTTTTATTCTCAGTAAGTCCTTCAATTAATTCATATTATATCTGTTTCCGTTTTGTTCTCCATTTTGTAGCACATGTTACCTAGTTGACTTTGACTAATCTTGAAAAGGCAAAGTGGGGTGTAACTTACTTAGTGTTTGGGTGGGAGATCATTAAGGCTAAGCTGAGAAGTCTGAAATAAACACCTCAGAAGGAGGCAATGAAAAACCATTTCCAGATGGTTGCCAATAACCTATACAGAGATCAAGCTCATCTCAAAGGACTGCTTATCTTTTTATTTCTGAACCGGTTCCTCCACTCATCTCCAACACACCATTGAATTCATGTCTGCCACACATTTGTGCCAATCTAAGTTAATGGTGTTAAATGAAGTTTCTCCAAATTAAATGATGGTTCTGGAGCCAATTCATAATATCCTTTAAATACAAAACTTGCTGTGTTGATTTACCACACAAGAAATGTACTAAGGACCTCACTTAAACTCAGCTTTTCTCTCTGCTTTCCCTGTGCACAGCACCACATAAAAGTCTTTGTCTGGTAATTAAAAATAAATGGAGCAGTCAAATGAACCATGTAATAAAAATAGTGGAAATTGGCTAGATCTCTTCCTGATAAGACCAGAGTGCTAAGAAAGAATTGCTGCTCTGTCTGCCAGTAATCTGATCTAGAATCGCTGTCAAATCTGTTCTCTCTGAAGGAGGAGGAAAAGATTAAATAAGAAACACAGCAATCCAAAATAGTTATGGGAAATCAGTTTTTGCTTCCTGCTATTTGATAATGTTGTAAGATCAAATTCAATTAGAATCCTTAAAAAAAAAATACTTCGGCCTGTTGAGATGGAAAAGAGGAATATTCATGATTGTTCTGCAGCAGTCTTTCCTAACACTTTAACCCCAATACTATTCGATCACAATTCTTATAATTCCCAGCCAGAAAATACAGCCAAGGATGACTGATATTTTCTACAAACTCTGGGAACAGAGAGTAGGAAAAGATATTTAACAACATCATATTTTTCTGAAGGCCATATTTCCCCTAAAAGGAAGCAATGGACTGCTCCTACAAATCTTCACAATTAGGCCAACCTATGTATTTAGAACTCCAATATACACATTTCACGATTAAAAAACAGCTATTTTAATTCTTTCAACTAAGGACATTAGGATGATATAACGATGCCCTTTGACTGTATCAATATATCTACAGAACATCTGAGGAGAGAGAATTGCTACCAACATGTTCATTGGTAGTGTAGGAAAAGGAAAGGGAGACCCCAAGGACAGAGTCAAGAGAGGAATTAGCCTGGAATTATTATGTTAACACAAGCATTCTAAGTCCAACTCCTCTTGAATTCCATTAACTCTTTAGCCAATTTAGTGCTGAACATTAGTTGACTAGATTCTTGTGTACAGGCACGAACAATAAATCAGCTTAACTCGAATTTAATGTGTAGTCCTGACTCTTCACACCTGACAGGTAGTAAGCAACTGACAGATTGCTCCTGGGACACCATGAGGGGCAACCTTGATGACATGGAGCCCAAACCCCTTCATTTCTCCCAAAGGCTCTGGATCAACATCTCATCCTTATCCACCAACCTGCTAGCTCTCATTCTAGCTGACGTGAAACAAAAGAACACAGGAATGATGTTGGCCATGTTACAGATCATTCTCTTTCATATGCACACACAATTTAGGATTAGACTGTCCACCTGCAAATCTGTACCACCACCCCCAATTTGGTAATAAGCCAATAATATGTACAATGGTGTTTAACTGAATAGGTATGTATAGAATTGCAGTAAGACATGTACATTTTTGGTCATTGATGCCGATGCTCTCTCCACTATCAACTTACAGTGTAACACTCGCATATCCTACCAGCATTTAGAAGTTTTCAAACATCCTGAAGCTACCTATCAGGATCAATTATTTGTTTGCTAGCCTTTGGCTCATTCTACCTGTTCTCAAGGATTATTTAAGAGACACACCAGGTGAATTTGCATGGGACAGAAATGGAACAAATGGATGGTTCTTTCAACGTGGGCTCCAACGACTACCAAATTTCAATTATCCCTTAAAAAGTAGTTCACTTTTTAAAAGTGCAATAAAGATTAATACCATGTTTTAGAGATCACCATGCAGGAAACGTTGGCATTTGAGATCTTCTTCATAATTACGCCATTTTAAGCATCAGTATATGCTGACGTACTAGAAGGATAAACACACCAGGCTTTACCTGATGAGGAGGGAATATTTATTTAGCAATAAAGATTTGGAACCGCTTCATGCCCATCCCCTAATCACCTCCTCTGCCCACAAATCCTTCCTTAAAGAGTCCCCTGCCAAATTCAACTGTGAAAGCCTTCCATTTCCTCTCTTCTGAACATTTGCCCAGATCATCTGTCAGGTGCAGCTAAGAAAAGGGCAACAATCTTGTGATTCTCAAAATGGGGGGGGGAATCAGGGGGGGCAGGAAACATACTCAACAGACGCTTTTCTTATGTCCTTGCTTGACTGTTAATGCAGGGGTCTCCAACCTTGGCAACTTTAAGTTTACCCCCAGCAAAGCTGGCTGGGGAATTCTGGGAGTTGAAGTCCACCAGGCTTAAAGTTGCCAAGGTTGGAGACCCCTGTGTTAAGGAATACATTGCTCAGTCTTCTGCCTCACCCAACTTTTAACATGTGATTTTAATTCATTTTTTATTTATTTGTATCTTGCCTTTATTATTTTTTTTACAAACGAAACAAGGTGGCGAACATATCCAACACACCTTCCTCCTCCAATTTTTCCCATAACCACAACCCTGAGAGAGGTGACTGGCCCAAGGTCACCCAGCTGGCTTTCATGGCTAAGGCGGAACTTGAACTCAGGGTCTCTCATTTTCTAACCCAGTACTTTGGACATTATGTTTATTTATATAAAAGCCTAGGGTACCCCTAGATTTTGCAAAATACATATAGTACATGGCAACAACCCAGTGCTTTGTTTGGAAATATACCCATCTATTAAGATACTTTCAAAGGCAAACGTCAAGTGGTATGTGCAGACAGAGATGAAGGGAACAGATGGAGAGAAAGTGGTTCAACATATCGAGAAAGTGAATTATTCAAAACTTAGCAGAGATTTTAATCCAGGTTTCAGATTATGATTATTACATAATGTCAGAAAGACTGACATTGCAGTCCTAAGAACTATTAGTTGAGAATAGATCCTATTGAACTGTTAGTTGAGAATAGACTCTATTGAAAACAGGACTTCCTTCTAATTAACTATGAAAAATATTACCCTCTGAGTTATATATACTGCCATCAATGCTATGGTTTGTGTAAAAGGAGTCCCAGTGATGTTCAATTCTTCAACAAATAACTCTTGATCTGAATGCAGTTTAGAACTGCTATGGAAACCATACTCTTAAGTTCAGGATCTAGATCAACATGGGGAAAAAGTTACATATCCAGAAAGGGATCCTGATTTACGAGGTAGTCCAACTCCAAATCTTTCTTGGTGGTACTTGAGAATTAGCTGCTCCTTCTCACTTATAGGTTTTTGTCAATGTTTCTTTATTTCAAACCAGCAAGGAGAAGACACAGAAATGGCTTTTGGAATTCTTTCCAACATAAAGCTATGCTAAAATTTGTTTTGTTTGAGAGAAAATGAGGAATGGCATTTGAAACAGCAGCTGTCTTCCCCCACCCTCCAAACACACATGCAGACAGAAATGCATCTTGAAATGTTGAAGTCCTTTTTGTACACCTGTTACAGGTATTGCAGCTGAGGAAACAGGAAATACAAGGTATTCTGGAACTCTATTTATACTCTAGGATATAATAGCAAGAGAATCTTGAAAACCTGTCAGAGTTTCTCTCTGATACTAAACAGAATCAAGTCAGGATTATCATGTGTTTCTTTACCATACCAGGGCTAAACTGATGTTTATTTAACGCTTTCTTCCCTCAAGGCTGTCTCCATATTCCCCTATATGTACACATAGATATATACACACAAGGAGGCTAGAATTACTAGCCCAGAAAGTCTTGGCATACTGGTCATATTCAGGATGCTATTTTTTGTAATTATTTAGCAACTCTCCTAAATAGAGGGATATACAGAATCCTGCAAGACAGGTTCTTCTTTTTGATCTCTAGCAAGAGGCAGACCTTGAAAATAACCCAGCCCTAAATTCCTCAGGGAGGAAAGCAGTTCTCTTGAAATCCAGTGACAAATCCAGAGGTTTATTAATGCAGAGAGTATTTTAAAAAAAAAACCTAAATAGTAACTTTATACACGTTTACTTCCCCATTAGATCAGGATTCTATTAGCTCCAAGGGGATTCCTGATGAAAAGATCATTTCCACTATTGCTTTTTCCATGATCTATACCTGTTCTTTACAAGACCCATATTACACATTACAACAGACTTTTCTATCCAAATTCATTCCACATACATTGGCCTTCAACTCACCTATTCAGCCAAAATGAACAAAGATCTTTGACTATGTTGGCTAATGTTTATGGGAATTGGGGACTAATGTACCTGGACAGGTACCAGTTAAGGCCTAGGTCACTGCTGCATCTATGACTTGAATCTAGAATTCTCCTAAGATACCTGGTAAATTTAGAAACGGTAAGCCCATCATGAGCATGAGCAAATTCTAAGAAATTATTTCAGAATCATTTGAGAATTCTTTTAATATCTCAAATAATCCTGAATATCTTTTTTTTTGCTGAAGTTGAGACTATTTTGAACGAACCAAGAAATTTTGCCGATTGAGATCAAACTGATGGCTTGGAAAACTCTTGGCTAATACAATTTTGGTTATTGTTCATTGATCAAAGTTTGCTTCCCTTTTAAACATCTAATAAATATGAGAATGATTTGTTTATGTATTTATTTGTATTAAATTTATAGGCCGTCTGTTCAAGGAGACTCTGAGTGGCAAATAAGTTTGCCCATCATTCCCTCAAAGCTCCACACAGAAACACAAGGAAAGTTCCATTGGTGACATCATCATAAGCCTATCTAGTGATATCCACAGAGCAAATGGAAAATGAAAGGTGACTCCACTCGATTGACATGCAAGGACACTTGGTGGAGGAGATGGACTGTTTGCAGAAGACTACAAGTTCCAGCCTGCAAACACACCTCTGTTTAAACTGAGATGACTGAAAGCTATGTGTTTGAACAGAAGCAGCAGTCTCTGATGCTGAACCAATCGCCTTGTCTTCTGCTGGAAGAATACCGAAAAGGCCTAGTACACTTTCTGACTCCTGTTCATTCACGTTTTTTTGATCAGACTAAATCCAGAGGCAAGGGAAAAAACTAGTCAGAAAAGGGTCATTTCATAATCCAAGCTGTGATGCTTTCATCAGCTTCAAACTTTATTTTCCCAGAAAGCTTTTGACAATCTTTTAGCGGCTATTTCATCATAGTTTGTTTTTAAGAGAGCTATGAGATTAACTTTTGTTTTCTTCCTCGTGTTTTCCCACAAGAGAGCTTCTTACCTATGTCAGTGCTGGTTTTTTGGACCAACCAACTATTGATTCATTGGTTGTGACAGGAATTGGCCAATCAGCCTGTCACCCAAGCCTGACACCATAGGCCAAAAACAGAGAGAGAGAGACTGTCCCAAAGTCACCAGCTGGTTTTCATGCCCAAGGCGAGACTAGAACTCACAGTCTCCTTGTTTCTAGTCTGGTGCCATACCTACTAGACATAACTGGCTCTCAACTTAAGCTTTCCCTTTCTTCCATTAATACTCAGAAGTGTCCAGAAGGAAGAGCTCTGGCACTTACCTTTGCTTCATCATTAATGTCCCAAGTGAAGGAGATGGCATTATAGGCTATCTCTTCAATATTATTTATGGTGTTGAAGCTCTCCTTATAATCAGCTGTTGACAACATAAAGGAGGGAAAATATATTAAAATAACTTAGTTGACCGACAAACACAGACCCAAATTAGGGGAACAGTCATTTTTCTTCTGAATTGTCTTGGAGAAGACAAAAGAAATTTCAACGTTTCTCTGGGCAGCCCTTTAAGTTTTTATTTACGTCCAATGCAGGAAATGAAATTAAGAAATAGCAAATACCTGCTACCTTTGTCATGCCTTCAATTCTCCTTTAAAAAATGTCAGACAGCACAACCAGGATATGTTGCTCTTCATAAAAACTCATAATAAAGGAAGATATGCATGTGCGTCTGCCTTTAAGTGCTTAGCATTAATCCCCACTTTTATTTACAAGAGAGAGAAAAAAAGATTGACTGCGTCTCAGCCTTCAAACCAAAGGAGCTGGAAATGGGCCAGTCACAGCTTGGCTGTAGGCAAATGGGTATCTGTAATGTCGTCTTTCATCTCCTTGCCCAAACTGTACCTAAGGCTTGACTTCTGCCAGCGACTCAATCTTGGAACCTGTTTTGCAACTTCAAAGCGTTGTTTCGGATCTCTGACTAAGAAGCAATAGCAGCTTTGCTCATGTGAAGAGTGCCTTTCGCCTCTGCACTGAGTCACCACTTCGGATCCATACATTTACAGAACCAAGAGGCTCCAAGATCGATGGCATGAACTACAGGCAACATTGAGGCCAGAGGGGTTTGGGGCTTAAGAATGAAAAAAAAAAGGGTATTTGGGGAAAGAGGGGTAGAAGAAAAAGAGTATCCTAAGTGGCGATGACTGAACACTTAGTGAACTTCAGAAAATAGAATTATTCAAATTTCTGCGATGTTCAGATACGGTAAACTTGACATAGGCAGATACTGCAGAACAAAGCTGTAACAGCCACAGCCAGTTCTGTTTGAGCAACCTTGCAACCAGAAACACAGTCCACCCAATGAACCATTCTCCAGCTTTCAGCGTTAGAGATTCCTTTTAACATCCATTGCAAGTTCAAACTTCTGTTACTCAACTATGGGCCCATTGACTGATCGATTGGTTGGTCAACTGACCAAGTGATAGAGGTTGGGATATTTGTTTAAATCTGTAATTCTCTCCCAACTGAGATATTCTGATGGGCAGTTGGATTTCCATCTAACTCCAAAAGAGGGACAGGCAAGATTGGGAACCATGGAAAGCGTTGACTGAAGAAGATCCTAAGCTCACAAGCAAACACAAGACCTGAAACCTGCTAAGTTGAGTTTTGGCACCTGCTGCTTGAGAGCTTCTTACCTATGTCAATGCACCTTTGTTTAGCCGTGTGTTGCCTGGAGTGCCAGTACTTCCAGTGCCTGAGCTGATCCTCCCGGCTTTTATCCTCAGCAAATACAACCATGATGACACTCTGCAAAGAAGAGGAAAGAGAAAGGCAGGGGGGAAAAGCAGAAAAGCTTCATTAACAGAAAAGCCATATGGTGGGGGTGGCAGAGTTGTGTGTGCACCCGTTTTTTGCTGAAAGGTAGACACTACTTAAGACTAGCAACTCTGGAAATTTATCTCTGCCTTCTGTATCTGTGGGCTGTGAGGTGCAAGTGAAGTGAACTTTCCAGGTTTAGAAGAACAAGTGTCTCAGATTTGAGAAGGACAATACGCAGCCACAAGGAAATAACCACGAAGGGTGCCTGAAAACCAGGGAAAAGGCCAAATCACTTCCTCCATCGATTATTCAAAACAGCAATACACCTTTCTTTCAAAAACTTCACAGGCTCAAAAATAAAGTTCTGGAGATAGACTTAAACAACAGCAGCAAAAGTCAAAATCCTCAGGCAATAATGTAATAACATTTCAAGAAATTGTAACTTGGAATAGTTTTGGAAGCAGCATAATAATAAAATAAAGGAATATTCTTGTTAAATAGGCTGATAACATTCTGCTTTTCAATGGTACTTCAAGATGTTCCCTACATTCTTCCAAAAGAAAAGAAGAACCTCTATTTATTTGGGAAAGGTAGAAAAAACACCTGCAAAGTGGATTACTAAGTATCACTGAGGAAGTCTGGTTCATTATAAGGTCATAATCAATTGCATGTTTTTGCAAAATCAAACCAGCCCAGCCACAAAATTTTGTCATTGTTCATGATTTCATACTTTTTCATAGATAGGTGTTTGATGTATATGAATATTATGAATGAAGAAGGTAGTAATTATTTGTCAGCCTGATCTACCTAACAACCGCTTTCAATAGCATAAAGAAAGAATTGTACACACCCGGTCCAAAAACAACTGGGTTAATTTAGATTAACACTAAAGCTTCCCAAACTGCAAACAAAATAGATGTCCTTATATTCTAAGGAAAAACTTGCTAAAAAGAGGGGAAATAAATTGATGGATATGATCAAAGTCAATTGAGAACAGTTAAGGACTATTTGTAGCTCTACAAATTATGGGTAGCCCATAAGAAGTTTGGGACATCCAAAACAAATTATCTCCCATTTTGCACACCAGAAATACTATTACAAGCCTTTGCCATTAGCTTCTCCCCTATATACTTTCTTTAATTGTAACTCACTCTAACTTTACTGATCGGTTGATGGATTCCTTCACCACCACTAATTTCCTTCAGTGTAATGGGATAAAACTGTCCCTTGTTTAGATAAGTCATCGTATTATCTCCTGGCTTCTGCCGAAGTGATTTTGAAGCTTCCAATGTATATTCAAAGTTGTTCCTAGAAAAATTAAGAACAGGAAGTTTTATAAACAACTTATTTCATGAAATCATCCAAACATAACAATCCCAGTGTGCTAGATATTAGATCTGAAGACTAAATGGTGAGAGTGACCATAAATTGCAGATACGTGAGAAAAGAAAGGAGGATTGGAAATTTAAGGTGACATCACCAAAATCCACTCTCATAATTTTAGGAATGAGGCAGAGGATTTGCAGACTTTAAAAAATGCCACCAGAAGTATCTAGAATTTATTACTCTGATTTAAACATCTGATGTCTCTCGATTGCTCAACAGCTGTGAAGATATTACACTCACTAATCTACACTTGGGTTACAGTACTTTATATTTGTGTAGCATGAGAAAAAAAATGCTGCACTGAAAGTAATAAGAATAAAATAATAAAATTTATACAATGCTTTCAAAGCACTTCATTTTCATTGTCTGATTAAATGAAACTCTCAACTCTCCCCCAACTTTGAAACACTGTGACTAAAGGGATGAAAAGAGCACTAAGACGCAGTAATGCATTTGTGGTAGAAGCATTTTCTGATTCACAGCTCACTTTCTGTGGTACACCAAAAGAGCAATGAAATACACTTCCACAGACTCAAAATTAATTCACCTGCTTTTCGTTGCGAGGCCACCACTGCTTTACAATCTGCAATGCCAAACTTTCAAGTTTCAATCCAGGTGCGGAAAAGTACCTCATTTTACCTAGGCACATTCTTGTGTACGTGTTCTGATTCATGTGATATTTCCGAAAGGATTAGGGGCGGAATGGCCAAATCTCACCACTCGGGGCTTCAGTATTTCCTTTCACAAAGGAGAGCATGAGCAAGAAGTCTGAGCAAATGTGAGATGTGCCAAGACAAGCAGAGCAGAGCATCGGAACCCAGCTGTTGTGCAAGAGCTAAACTTGCAGGAAAATACACTTACCCAGTAATGCTTTCAAACACATAGTCTTCAGAATTCACGTTGGCCATCCGAAGATTCAGCTCAGAAGGGAAAAAAACCTGGAGGTATTCATTAAGATTTCAGACAAAGAGCCATTTTTAAATTGTACTTCAGCACTAAATTTATCATCAATAGACTATTTGCTGACACCCATAATTCAGATACAAAACAAGCTTGGTTTAGGACCAAGGTAACCCATGTATCACACAAACATAATTTGGTCACATTCAAGGTGAGTGAGCCACGTCCTGTAAGGTGAGCCATATTCTCTTGCATACTGTACAGAAGTTGCTTTTGTTTTAAATTTAGAATTATATACCCATATCCAGCCTGGAAAAAAATCTTCTATTTCTAATCCACTGGACTGAAATTTCAGGTTTACATAAGAATTAAATAGGAACTTGATATCCATGTGCAGATTAGTGAGTACACTCAAAATCAGAGGGAAAAGGAGAATGAATGCCATTGTTGTTTATTCTCAGAGCTGGAGTTAGGCTCTGCTTTTAAGTTGGTCAACATTCAACATTCGTAGCCAAAATTCTAAGATCTGCATTTTCAATCTTTTTCCAACATAATCTCTAATTATGTTTATTCAGAATCTATAGTGATTATCCTACACGAATGTCTTTAGCAGAGTCTGAACAATGAGCAGGAACAAAGGATGACATCTGTTACATCAAACTTCTTGTAATTATTCTCATCTATTATTCTGTTAACAAAATTCTGATACTTTTACTGTTTTATTACTTGTATGGTCATAAGAACTCATTTTCATAAGTCTCTGGAAGGCCCAAGATCACGTTCCAATGTTATGTTATAATGCTTTTCTTCATGACTACAGAAGACCCATTTCTAGGCTAAGAACCCCATAAGCAAAGGATGCAGGTTACTTCTGTACCTCTTGCACACCTTCTTTAAAAGACTCTGAGAAGGTGGAATCAGGAGTACGTCGCTGGGAATTTTGAGGCTGGCTGTTGGTGCTAAACTGGTCGGTGTTGAGGCTCCGATCTAAAGCCACCACCCTCTCCGGTGCTTCTGGGTGATAGACGTTTGGAGGGATGCCCACAGTAAAACTGTGCGATTGCGTTTCTGTCTTGATTGAATGGGTGGGCATAGATGCAATGGAGGCAGTGACTGTAGTATCTGGGGTTGTCAGGTGGCCCCTCTTGTCAATGCCCATTTGGGAACTGTGTGGAAGGACAATATTTAAAGGCATGTTTTTCAAGACTTGCACTCTGTTCTCCCCAGCAGAAATAAGCGACTGTTCCATCAGGTTTGGCATACTGTTCCTAAACAGACAAGAGAATTGATTGAGTGGTAGATTAAGCGTATGGCAGAAAGAATCAATTTCTAAAGGAGAAACGCTAATGCCAAAGCCTGTTTGATGTTACCTTTCCTCCATGAATTATTCTCTATTGCTAGCAGTGGGCAAAAAAAACCTCACTAATCCAGACAACACATTGTTGGAAGAAAGACAACAGAAATACTAAGCACTAAGGGAAGATTTCTAACCCTTTCACTATTTGTTCCCCCTTTTTTTAATTTTCTTTGGACTAGAGATAAGGGGGCAAAACAAATGCATACAATACATTTCTTTCAAACTTAGCATTTTTGAATATTGGGATAAGTCCTTTGCCCCCTTTAACTGGTGACTATCTTTTAGTTCCTGGAATCTCTCAGAAATTCCTTAGCACCGTCCTATAGTTGGTATGCCTAGCTTGAGGCTTTACACTAGCAGTTTGCATTCACAAAATACACATTTTCATCAGAGACCAAGTATCTCAAATAAAAGTCAGTACAACTATCAATTAAAGGCCAAACAGGCAAATCTTGTAGTGCTCGTATAGTCAAAGGTAGCAAGGTCACATTGCATAATTAGTTACAAAAGTTCCATCAGAAGCTCCTAACAATTGAAAGATTCGGGCTATAATTGAAAAAGATATCTGTCTATGAGAAATGGAAAATGTTTCTTCCATAATATTTGAGTCCCTTCGAATTGGAAGCTGAGAGAGAAGTCGGCAGTTGCAGTCTCTTCATTTCAACTACTTTTGATAAAATCACAGAATTCTGAGCTGTAAAGGAGGAAGAATAATCACATTCCTGCCACTTTTCAAAATTAAGCCACAGCCTTTTCTATAGATCTGTAGTGATAATCTGGACAAAAATATGAATGACTTTCGGAACATGTCTCGTGTTTGAATTTTCCAAGAATTTAGTCATATAAGCCAGACACTTCTTTATTTATGTTAATCTACCTAAATTAAGCTGAGAACAAGAGTGGAGTTATATTTGTATTATTGCAACTAGCAAATTTGTGTAAGCTGAGATACTTTGATTTAATCAACAGCCGAGGGTAAACAAAATCCTGATGTCAACTCACTATAAAAAAAACCAAATCTCAATGTAGTTGAAAATTATTCCTTTCTTTAAAAAGGATCCTGGCCAGGGGTGGGATTCAATTTTTTTAACAACTGGTTCTGTGGGTGTGGCTTAGTTGGTGGGCGTGGCTTGATGGTCATGTTATTGGCTGGGTGTGGCCAACACAATATCATTCACATCGAGGCACACATCTCCTCGCCTGGCCTTTCATGACTGTGGGGATGCTGCAACAGTTGTAAGTGTGAAAAATGGTCATAAGTCACTTTTTTCAGTGCCATTGTAACTTTGAATGGTCACTCCACACAAGCAAAATACCAGCAAAGGAGTGGGAAAAAAACTCCAGAGAAGTTCCAGAGACAGGAAGTCTAGTCCTGCCAAGAATGTAATAAGGGTTAACGGAGAGGCAGTTTCTGTAAGCAACACCAGAATGTTTCCTTCCTGCCTTCCTTACAGGATTAGGCCAGTAATTTCTCCTAACAACCGGTTCTCCAAACTGCTTAGAATGTTAACAAGCAGTTCTAGCGAATAGGTGCGAACTGGTAGAATCCCACTTCTGATCCTGGCTTAAAACATGTATATATACAGTACATTTCAAAACTGAATACTGAACCTTTTCCCATGATCTTGATCAGACTGGTCTACATCTGGTTTCACTGTAGAAGCTTTCCTTTCCCGGGGAACCTTGGAATATAAAATGTATCAATTGTTTTATTAAAAGGACAATAACTAAGCAGAGTTTTTTAGGATATTAACAATCACCGGAAAACACTGTATCACTAATACATTTTAAAAGCATAAGCATTTGGCTTGGAGATATCAGTTAAAAACAATCAGTCTTGTTTCAAAGCTAACAACTTCAGAATTACTTTATCAATCAAATAGGAGATTATAGCCAAGGCATTCTATTTGTTATATCTCCTATTTCAGTGTAACATTTGCAGTTAAGATACGATGCAAATACTGTAGTAATTCTAGAGTCTAAAAAAGATAAAAATGAATGATGATCACAGCCTTAGTAAACATGAAGTAGATTATCTGTACTTCAACAACATTTTTTTACAAAGCAATTTGCTTGTTAGCTCAGTATCCTCCAGCGTGGAAATCTGCTGTATCAGCACCACCTTTGCATCCAAACATTTTTGTCTGCTAAACACAAACCATATAAATGACAATGGGAACACCCTCCTTAAACAGCTGACTATTTGTCAAAAAGGCAAGACTGTTGTACAAAATGGCTTTAAGCACAACTTGGCAAATCAGAGGAGTGTGTTCTATGTGCAGTCCTACGTGAGTCAAGAAGTACTGGAAAAATACAGACTCAACTGTAGGCAGTGCTTTGTTTGCTTGTAAGTCAACCATAAGCTATCATAATCAAAACATAGAATTTACAGGGTTGGTCTATATAGTTCAAGAATTCTGTGTTGAAACTCCAAGTCCAATAGGCTATTAAAAGGGTGATGGTGAGGTGATGGTGATGGTGATGAGATGATTATGATGACAATGATGGCTACATCACTGAATCCCTAAGGATTCTTGGCAGTTTACAGAGAAGACACATCAGAAACAATATGCATAATAACCATGCATATACATAATAACCATGCATATACACTGCTTTGATTTAATATACAAATACTGTAAAATAAAATTAACCAGACTTAATCAAAATGAAATAAATCCACAAATGTCTTTACAAGAGCTCTCTTCAGTCTGACAGTTCTGAAGAGAGATCACCTTAGGGAGGATAGAAAAGTAGGTAAAGCTAAAGGTTTCTCTGTCCAGTCCTCTCCGACTCTAGGGTGCAGTGTTCAACTATTTAGGTCTTAATAGTAACATGAGCTTGACAGAAACCCATACAGTTTACTGTTGCTAACCCCCACCTGAAGAATGTGAATTAAATTCAAGCAGTCCCAAGCTCCCATGAGCTACCTTATAGTAGTCGTACAAGAGGCCCAAAGCAGCTGCACTGTCCTCGTCCCCATTGATGCTCATCATGGCTTTGGTAGCTGCTGTGAGGGGGTTTTCAAGAAAGGACTTCCAGGCTTCATCCTCACTAGTGTACGGTCGCCTTTGGGAATAGAGGGTTTCATTCTGAAGAACCAAGACAGGCCTTTTGCTTGAGAGAGAAAGAAAGGAAGGAAGGAAGAGAAAGAGAGACTGAACGAAATACAATTACAAAGATGTTGAATACAAATGTTGATTGGCATCCAGCAAGTAAAGTACTTCCACCACCCATTGAAGTTGTGTGTGACAGACTGCAATGCCCTTGTTGCCACTGACCATGTTTTGTCATGAATCTGGGAGATGTAGATTATCTTACACACTAAGCCATAATTGTCAGATTCAAACTTACCCCAAAACAAACCACATTATGACTTAGGATGAAATGTTGGATGACAATCTGAAGGGTAGGGGACAGTGGTGGGATTCAAATTGTTTTACCACCAGTTTGGTGCGCGTGGCTTGGTGGGATGCTTTGCCTAACGCTGGCGTGCAGCTTTCCCCACAACAGCTGAGACCTGCAGTGCCAATCAGCTGAGAGGATAAAAAAGAGAAAAGTGCGGGTAGGAAGGCCAATCCTGCGCTTTTCTCTTCTTTTTCCTCTCAGCTGATTGTCAGAGGATTTTTTTTTCCTCCTCTCAGCTGATCACTGGCTTTTTTACTACCGGTTCAGCAGAACCAGTCTGAACCAGTAGAATACCACCACTGGTAGGGTACCCATTATCTGACACATTATCGTTAACTGGAATAGTCTGACTTGATTCACACCTCAAAGCACACAAATAAAGACAACATTTTGTAAGCTGTGCATATCTTGCATATTAAATTAATAGCTTGCACCTTCTTGGACAGGCTCAATTCATTCTGCAGCAAAAGGCCCCAGCACACAAACAAAGACACTCACAGACTGTTTCCCAGCTATGGAACTTGGCGGTCAACTTTATTATTATACAATATTATACACTATTACTATCCCAATTCTATTTTTTGGCAAAATATTTTCATTTTCATTAGCTATTGATGATCAAAATTTGGAAATTATCCATGGTGATTTAGGAATGTTGATCCCACTGTAACTTTCACATGCACTGGAATTTCAGTATTCCCCATCAGCCTGGCCATTCAAAATTTGAAGAAAGTTTAGAATGTTGGAGGGATTTGTAACCTGTTGTAAGCTCAAAAATTGATTTGGTCTTGGAATGACCCACCAATGAATTTCAGATTGTGCCATGATGGAAAGAGATATTTAATGTCATTATTTAGGTGTGGTGCAGTTCATATGATTATCACCATATTTCATCATTTCCCACTTTGGCCTATTAAAATTTCAAATTTGGTGACAATTTCTGGAGGAGTTTTTACTGTACCCAAATGAGAAGGACAGATTCTGTTTGCACACCTCTGACTTAGAGGATTTCTTATGTGTTTTAAGGATGTGAAGACCTGCTGGTATCTGCCTGACATCAAATCAGATAATTAGTCAAGGCCTCCCAGTCATGCCTGGGGATTTGAGCTACAGGTAGATAACAGGTATAAAACCTAGCTGGAATTTAATATGTAAGAGACATTTGTGTTTACAATAAATTATTATTTCCTATTAAGTTTAAAACTTAAAGTCGACATACTTATGGAAAAGGCTTCAGAGAAGTTAATTTTTGTAGAACAATTAATGCAAATTTGAAAGGCAAAAGGCAAGCACAGAAACCTGTATTTTAAAAAATATCGACTTGGTTTCTATGTTTTGGATAGAGCCTCAAAGCTTTCTCTCATCTAGTGAGCTAGAACAGAGGTCCCCAACCTTTTGGGCACCATGGACCTGTTCCATGGAGAAAGGTTTTTCTGTGGACCGGAGACGATGTAATGTTACATGGTGCCTGCATCCCACAGGGGTGGGGCTTTGCTTGTTTCCATGGATCGGTTGCTGGCATGCCGCAGACCGGTGCAGGTCCACAGACCGGGGGTTGGGGACGCCTGAGCTAGAACATAGCAATTCAGAGCTACCTATGCTGGATACCATCAAAACCTCCTCTAGCCAACAATCTTACCCCATCAATTCAACCTATGTAGAAAACAGTGTGAAAAGCAACACCAGCATGACCATTTTTGCCCTCAAAATCCACATTTTGGGTCCAATTCAAGTGAGACTTTCCATTTCTGGTGACTCAGATGGATTGAACTCAGTGATCTGTCTCTTATTTCAGCATGCACACCTACCTATTTATTTGATTTCTATAGCTATCTAGAATCAAGTTGGTTAAGTTGGGCGGCTATAGAAATTGAATGATCAATGAATGAACAAATAAACTACTTGCATAGAAAGAAACTTGCACAAATGCCCACTATCTAAAAGGCTTTTTTGGCCTAATAAATATGTTAAAAATATTCAACACAATTTTAAAGATAACTTCTAAAATGCTGTTTACCCAATATCTGCTTTGTCCCCGCAGATGAGATAATGCTGCTTGAGCTGGCTTTAAACCAGTTAAAACACAGTTTGTCCTTGAGCATGCACAATGTTTAGTTAGCATTTAAGGCAGAATCAAGAGTTTTGCTTCATACTGTATATTTCTGGAAGGGCTGGAACCACATGTAAACATAAGATGCTATCAGTCCTTGAAGCAAAAGTAGCAGAAACCTACAAAGGACACTCTTTTTTGTCAGGCACTGATGTTGGGACCTATATTCTCTACAATACCAAGCCAATAGTCCCCAACTATCTAAATACCACCTGGCTGGAGAAAATAGATGTCACTCTTCATCATACATGTCCCTTTTTTTCAGAAAGGATAAAATGTGGCCCAGATGATATAATTGTTGGTTTCATAATTCACTGAATAACCATTTCCACAAAGTACTCATAATGGAGTCTACATCAACCTGTAGAGTAATAATACCAAGAGAAATACCACAAGGCTACAGCTGTCCAAATTTTTTATTAATAACCTGTACCCAGATGATTAGCGAATTTTCAGATGGCCCAAACTAGAAAGGGTTAACAATTTAGAAGAGGAAGAGAAAAGTCAGGCTTGAACAATGGGCCAAAATAAACAAGACAAAATTTAATTGGGAGATTAGCAAAATACCAATACTAGGGAGCGAAGAAAAATGGTATAAGTAGAGGACAGGGAGCACCTGGCATGGTGGTAGTATATTTGAAAAATATTTGAGTGTTCTGTAGAAGATCATAAGTTGAACATGAGCCAATAGTTGCAATGAGGTTGCAAAGAGAGCAAATACTATTTTGAGCTATATTAACACTGAGTCCAGAAACAGAACATTGAGCACAGGAAGAAATTGTCCCAATCTGCTCTGCTTTGCTTAGATAACATTGGAATAGCATGTTGTCCTTGGCACTGCAGTCTAAAAAGGACATCAATAAATGAGGGAATTCAGGAAAAGGCAACCAAAATGGTGAGAGGATGGGAAATCAAGTTCTGCAAGGAACTACTTATGTTTGCCTGCAGAAGAAAAGACCGAGGGGAGGTATGACTGGAGACTTCAGATTGTCATACTGAGGAAGAAGTAGAATTGTTGCGACCGACCTGGGGGGCAACGATTGGAACCAATGGCTTGAACCATGCAGATTCAAGCTATATATTAGGAGATACCGGTATATAAGAGATATACAGGAGATATATAGGATATGTAGGAGATCCTGCCAGTAAAAGCAGTCAGCCAGCAGAACAGCCCATTTCATGGACCAATATATTCTCCTTTACAGAAGCAGTTGAGCAATCCTTTGTGCAAAGTGCTTCAGCATAAGGCAGAATAAAATAACCTCTGAAATCCTTTCCAATTCTATCATTTAAACTTTCAGATTATTGGAGAGGAATTGCTGTGTTTGCTCTGGGCTAAAATGTGTGTTAGCGAAGGCCAGAAAATTGCCTAAATTACTCTGAAGTTTTCGATCTGTTGGATAGAATTTATTTCTGAATTGCTGAATTATGGGGGGAGCCAGTGAGTTCCACTCTAACTGAAAGAAAGATGTGGTCTCCACTGTTCCATGGGGCAATCGTGTGGGATTTCACACACAGGATATACTTTTCTTCCACGTTACTTATAAAGTATTTTCATGAAAATTCTCAGCAGAGAAACTGAGGCATGGTATAATATTTACTATTCCCTTTCAGCAAATCCCAAGTGAAACAATGGATTAAATTGGTATCTGGCCAGCTGGATTAAACCAAATTATGTAACCTGGTGAAAGGTATACAGCCTAAGGGTTACTTTGGGATTTATCACCATTCTTGAAAGTCCACATAATGCCTGTCAAGCAAAATATTTTTTACCACTTTCACCTGATTTAACATCTGTACACTCTTCTGAAAAAGAATTTGTCCTATTAAAAATCCACAGGTAATATCTACAAAGGCTACTGCTCTTGAAAGAATCGAGATGTTCCATTCAGTCCATTTAGTTGTGAACAGTTACTGCCTTCAAAATCTATGTTTTTTTGCAAGTCCTAAAATAGCTAAAATGTAATTCCATGATGAAAATCTAGGTTTTAGTGGTTATTTTTAAAATCCTAATAGGACTACGCAAAATCTGGCTTTGAAGGGTGACTTGGAATGCATGTGTGGGTGTGCATGTTAGGCCACTCAGCATTTCCTTAAATCCAAAGCATATTTCCCTGGGATTGTATGTCTGCCCCTGTGTGTGCCCGTGGAAAGAGACGGTTTCTTTAAGCAGCTGCTGACAGATGCAATGTGTATTCCAAGTCACCCTTTCTCCTTTAAATCCAGAAATTAGCACAGTTATAAATTCTTTATTATGTGGGACCATGACATTACCCATTCTTCTTTCTACTACATCATCCGGTCTGGACATCTATTTGTTTTATGAATCACATCAAATATATTGAAATGGTGTCTTTTTTGGCTGAAATTAGACTGGCATCACCAAGAATAGATTTTCTCTAATGGCAGAAAGAGTAGGGGTGTATTTTAAGCAGACTCACTGACCAGTTGTTAGCAACTGAAAACATCAGACAAGATCTTGATTCCGCAGGAAAAATGCAGTTGTTGCTTTCCATCCTCTTTCTCTACTAATTCCTTTGCCTGCCTAATTTCCTCCTTAATCTATTATATAGCCAAACTAAAATTCTACTTGCTTCAGAACTCAAGGCAGGTCCATCATTTACAGGTTGTAAATGCTATATTTAATGGAAGTTAATATTACCCAGTTGCTGTTTGATGTCCTTCATCTGGAAGTTCTGCCCATACTGTCACCAAGAATTCCCAAAATGTTTGAGAAATTCTACGCAACACTTTCTACTTAATTCCCTCCCTTATCCTCCAACAAAGAACCATGAATAATATGCATGATTTCTCTAGCAGATTAAAGTAGCCCTCATCTACATAACAACCACCCAGTGATTAGTAGATGTTGCATCAAGATTATGCTCCTGCCCAAAGTCTCCTATCTTTCTATGCGAGCTGTTGCAGTTTAATAATAAATTTAGGATTAATTCAGTCTAAACAGTACAGGACAGTTTTATTATTCCTACTACTTCAACAAGTCATCCATCTCCAGAAGACACCTGCATTATGAAATATTTTGATGGACACTAGTCTGCCAAATAGATATAGTCAAAAATGTATTTTCAGTACAAAGTCTTTGATTTAAGAATTGTCCAATGC
Source organism: Pseudonaja textilis (assembly GCF_049901715.1). Lineage (NCBI taxonomy): Eukaryota > Metazoa > Chordata > Lepidosauria > Squamata > Elapidae > Pseudonaja > Pseudonaja textilis. The sequence continues at coordinate 132,926,893 of NC_141990.1, read as the reverse complement.
CATCTGTAAAGTTACTATTGGCTGCGAGTACAGATATTCACTTATATGGTGTAATAGTTTGAATTAAACAAAATACGGTTTGCTTAATGAACCACAACCGAAGGGGTGGTTCTAAACAGCTCCTATTGTGGTTTAGTGAAATAGGTGAAGCACAATCTGTGTAGCATATGGAAGAGCACACCAAGGTATCTAGTAAGCCAATGAAGTGTTTTCCTGCTGTTGGAAGACTAGGAAGGGCTGTAAAAGGTTCTATTAGGGGAGATTCTACCCAAAGCCACCTCAATTTTCATGTAGTGTTTGGGTTTTGAGGTCCTTCACCTCTTTTCCAACTACTTCTGCTTAGGGTAGAACAAATTTCATTCTACACTTCAGTCAGAAGTAGGATTTGGATGTGAGTTCAGCTGTGGTTTCCTACAGTAGTGATTTAAAAGTATGCAAACTTTTGCAAGTTCAATATTTCTGCACTAAAGCAGTGTTTCTCAACTTTTTATTCACCATGGACTCCCTTTAAATACCTTTTGTGGCCACAAACCATAGCCACAGACCCCCAAGATTTAACTCAAGATTTAAATTATAACACTTCTTCAAGCTTTCAAGGGCTCCTTGTGATGACATCGTGCCCCCCCCCAGGGATTCGCGGACCACAAATTGAGAACCACTGACCTAAAGGATAATCTGTTCTCCACACAATTCTCCAAACTAGATAAAGACAATCCAATTTAAAAAATGAGTCAAAAGGGTTGTACTTACTCATTTCTGGGTAAATTATTATGATGTTTGACACAGCTAGAAGAGGCCCTAGTAGCAGGGGAAATTATGAGGAGATGGTATTTTTTTCCTTTAAAAAATGACCCTATAAATTGGTCTCAACTGGCAGATCCCCAATTATACCATTGCTAATATATAAAAAAGGAAGGCAAACTTTAACTACATGTTTTCTGCATCATTCTCATTGCATCATCTCCACATAAAATCCTCAAATGCCTTAAAGCTAAGCTAGCTCTGTTAAAAAGGAGTGTAGAAAGAATTATCTCTAGAGCCATCAACAAAGCCCAGGGTTTGGCAGTAACTCAATCTCTGAATAAAATGGCAGGTTCTTTTAGGAAAATGAGACCATGTTTTCTAAAAAGCCCGCAAAATATGTATATGTTTGACAGCTGCCCTGTGTCGAGTTTTAAGTTGTGACGAGTCAACTGGCAGAGTGAACTAGCCACACAATACTAAAAAGCATTTGGCAAGATCTGCAAATAAGTCTTCTATTGTGCTTGTAATTACTTCATAAGTGCCAGTTTGTTTTCTGCTTGAATAATTTGCAAAAATAGATAATAAAACACTACGGCACTAATGCATTAGAGATAAAGTAGTTATAATACAGAGGTTCTTCAGATGATAAAGTGTTGGGACTTTTTTTGGGGGGGACTCATGCTTACAGAATACAGAATACGAACTGTGTCTTTCCCAGGACATAATGAAATACAGTTCACTATGTTCAGGGAAAGACATAGTGAACTGAGGACAGTTCTAGTAAAAGCAGAGGCAGTGACCACCGTGGAACGAAAAGCCAGCAAATAGACTGGCCTTTCGTAATTCCTCTCTGAACAAGAGGAGGACTTGAGATTGCCCACAAGGGCTCCATTCAATTCCTCCTGATGAAGAGACTGCAAGACAGGAGTCTCTGGTGGATTTAGAGCTCTGGGAAAGAAGGGAATAACCATCTTGCTCAAACTGTGGTTGGTATTCTTGAAAGGACACACATTTCCTTTTCTAATCATTTTGGAAAATTGTTAACTGCTTTGCAGCTATTAGGAACCTTTGGTTCAACAAGTTTTACAGCGTCAAGCGAAATTCCTTCAAATCTTCCTTCAAATCTGAAAAGAAGTTTTAAATGCAAGTTTAAAGACTTGTATGGCTGTTTAGGGAACAATTTTAAAAGAATCAAGGGTCACACCTGCTTGATCAGAGCTCTGTAAAGCTAGAACAGTCAAAGGAAAAACATATTTAAGCTTGCATTTTTTTTCTTTTAAAACTTAGTGCAATTAAAAGCTCAGCACATTCTTGTTCCTTCTTTCACCGACCAAAAAGTTTTAGCCCACCAGAGAATTTCATGCACCTATCAATTATGTCCATTTAACTTTGGCTTTCTAGTATATTTTCCATCCACCTAATGAGTATGGATTAGGATTATTGATTGATGATTGACAGTTCCTCTGTGAATTTATGTACCCACATAACAGGGATGCCTCACCAATCAGTTATCTCTATGGTGAGCAAATACTTTTTAGACATATTTTAACACTAGCGGCAGTGGGAAAAGCAACAGGTGCCACTCAGGGAATATAAATAATGGCAAATAGCCATTTGAAACTTCTACCTCCCCTAACGAATGTTTGGAATCAGATGAGGTTTTATATTAAATGAGAACAAAAAACTTTAAAAAGTTGAGAGAACAAAGAGCCAAATACAGAGGAGTTTGCCAAACAAAAGACTGTTTAATTTGATGGTTTGATAAAGCAATCTCAGAGAGTTTTAGAGAGAATGAATTAAACAGAATATTAAGTCACTTTTGCAAAACCCTGAAAAAGCTAATCACTTCGATTCTCTGGTCTATTGAAAAATATCTATACAGGACCAGTTTCCAAATTCTGCTTTGGAAAAGGTCTACATAGAGAAGTAATATTCCAGTAATCTTTAAAAACAACTTGGCAATATACATGAATTCTGTCAAGTCTCCTCTGCAATTTCTTTCAGTAAAGAAAACAAACACTCTTAAAGGCAACAATTAAAAAGTATGATTAATAGAAGATATTCTCTCTCTCATATGCTGGAATATCATTCTAATGTTTTACAATTTTAGAGCATGGTAGTTTTCCCAGTGATTTAATTACTATCCCTGGAAAATGTAGTCATTACAAAATGAATTCCAGGAGTCAGCGTAACTACCCTAGTTTTAGACAAAAATCATTGGAGGCGATTTCAACAATACCTACAAACTACAGAGTAAACCATATACACCCTGAACTTGGTTGTTTTCTTGCAGATGTTTTATTACCCAAATTAGTACTGATGATATTACTTAGTTTCGGTAATGAAACATCTGCACACACAAAAATCACAACCAAGCTCAGAGAGCACCAAGGAGCCCTCGTTTCAACCTGAGTTACAAATATCCTCCTTTACTGGTAAACCATATATACAGTCACAATGGGATCCACTTTGGGTATGGATGAGTAAAACTACTACTGTATAGGATAGATATAAAAAGGGAAACAGGTACCTTGTCTTAGCTAAATCTGTAGGAAACTCTCTTCCAATTCTAGAAGTCAAATTTGCTCATATCATAAAAAGTGTTATCCATACTACCAGGCAACATTGCACTAGAACAAGAAGATTTTACAGTAGCTGTTCTCCAATTCTCAACAACCCTGTGTGATAACATATAGACACGTGTAGTTAAATGCAACTAAAGGTCCTGTTACAATGAGACGCTTACATACACGCTTACATACACGTTGCATCAACAGCTTGATAAAGTCCATGTTGTAAAGTAGGAAGATGAGAGGATGCCAGCATCCATACAGATTCAGTTTTGAAGCAGCAATACACTCTCAAAATTCTTACATGGCCAGATAATTATTGAAGCATCAAATTAGAGTTAGAACTTGGGAGCCCAAAAAATGACAGCTTTCTATCTGCAGCAGTTTTCTGTCCCCAGAGCCTTAAAGTCCTAGCCAAGATCTAATAAGCTTCTCTATGAAGCTACCTTTAATAAAAATTCTCTTCCAAGAAGAGGTAGCACATACCTCATGGAACACATAATTAAAAGAAATTTTTAAAGAGTTATCTCACCATATGCTAGCTAGAAAAGAAGCAAAAGTATTGTTAAAGGAGCTCTTTTCATGCATTCAGTCCAAAAAGTCAATCCCCAAACCTATATAGCCATTCTTTTATCACAGGTAATAAAGGCAGAAACGTTTGAAAAGAGACACATTAGAGTCACCGCACACAAAATAAAGTCCTGGCTAGATGACATTACTTATCACTTTATATGTTTTACCCACACACATATAAGATCATTTTAACAATGTCTTCAAAAAGAGCAAATTACCTGGACAAATCCACCTTTCCTAGAGAGTGACTTTCATAAAAATCCATTAGTGTTTTTTTTTCCCCCTTCAACAAGGCATTAAGAGGTGGCTCTTTGATATCCACGGAATAAGCCTGCACATCAGGGCCTACTGGAACCTCAGTCTCAAAGCTCAGCAAAATCTTAAATCAACAGCATTCAAAGCAATTAACACAAAAGTAATGATGCCCCAGTTGAGGCAGCTCTCTCACTGCCCAGCCCTTGTCCTAATCTTCAAAGAAGAAGGAGAGGGAAAAAAAATATATGTACAGCCCTTCATTAAGTTTCTGCACTAGATAAATCAGTCAAAGGGACAGCCCTGGGCAAGGCAAAGGCAAAGGCTTGCATTGGAGCCACCTCCATGGACATTACTTTTTTTTTTCCCTTCCTTTTTGGAAGGTGGGGACCTTAAGCTCCTCCTGAGACACAAGTGATTATTCATCACACTCAACATTTAAAGAGGCAGTGGTGGAGAAGATTGGGGGGGGGGGGAGAGAAACCACTCCGCATGGGTGTCAAGTTTCAAAGGCAAGCTCTTCTCAGTCATGACTTCAAGTGGAAAGAGCCAGGCAAAATCCAAAAAAGCAACCAGATAAGGCTGCTTTGGCCAAGTCAGTCCAGAACATTAGAAGGCAGAGAATCAAAAGCATGGCCACTTCATCCCAAGCCTCCCTGCTGTCACTTCTGCCTTGGGGACCCTGTCCCACCAGGCAGTGCTTTCAAACGCACAGCTGAATTTTGTTTGCAAATTCAATCCGGGTCTAGCCAAAGTTGAACACCTGTTTCTCCCCCCCGCCCCCCAATCGGATTCCACTAAAGACCGCTGCCCTAAACACTCTCTCTTCCTTGTTGAATCTCAAGGCGGGCTGGAGTGTTTACCCTTAGCTGAATGGTTGCTTAACAGTGATCAAGTGGACGAACATCAACAGGACACACACACACACACGTGTTCAGGCGACAATCTGTTACAGGCGCGACCCTCCCGGGCAGGACTTGCTCCCTGAGCGAACTGGCGCCGATTCTCCGACTTCGACTTTCGATCGCCACGTTCGAAACCCGTCCGACAAGGCGCCCTCCAGTAGGATCTGAGTTTCGCTAAAGTGACTCGCCGGTTATCTATTCTGGGACTTGTAGCCCGACGCTGAGGAGGAAAGACCCTACCTAGTTAAGGGACGCCCATTCCAGAAAAGCAACAAGACAACCGCCCCGATTTCTGGGAAAGGAGCCACGACGAATCGATGCCCCACCACCCGCCCTTGGAAATTATTTGGGAGAGGCAACGCGCGGGGTGCAGGTTGTGTAAAAAAAATGGAGCTGGAGGCACGAACTCGGAGACGCGGCTCGGCGCAGGTGTCGCAAGCAAGCGGAACCTACGCCGCTTTGACTTCACCCTCCACGACAAGGCGGCTACCGCGTTGGGATCATTTCGGGAATCAGATCTGTAAGTTGCACACACTGAATCCGCGGGGTCGGCGGTCTCTTTCGCTCCTACCGCGCTTCTTCCCTACACACACACACACACACATATATATATGGGTTAAGATTTGGGCATATATATATATATATATATAAGATTTGGGCTTAAATATATATATATAAGATTTGGGTAGATATATATATAAGCCCAAATCTTATATATATATATATATGCCCAAATCTTAACCCGAGAAGCCCAGATCGGCTGCGGGGCGAGGAAGACCCGACGCGGCCGCTTGCCCTGTCTTCCACCCCCACCCCCATCCCCGCCAAGCTCTCGACCGATTCCGATCGCTTGGCCCCCTCCGCCGTTAGCAGCCGCAAGAACAGCCCGAAAACCGTGCCCAAACTCCCACGGGAGGAGGGGGCGGAGTGTGGGTTAGGGGTAGGCACACCGGTCGAACCTGCCCAGACTCACCCCCTTTTTCCTCTCCTTCCAGTCTACCCAGCTCGATCACTTACTTGTCGTATTCTTGTGTCATGTCTGGTAGTCAGTGGGTGGCAGAACTGGCCTGGCTGGTTGGGACGGGAACTTGCCGCGGCCCAGGCGAGTGAAGGGAGGGGATGAGGAAGAGCAAAAAAAAAAAAAAAAAGAAGAAGAAGAAGAAGAGCAGCGCAAGAAAGATCGTACTCAGATCGCCGCACCAAAACGGGTTTTGTCGGCTTTTCTCGCTCGCTCAGGTGGCTCCCGGGAGTCGCAGGTGGATTCGGAACTGCGCCTCGCTTTCCCATTGGCTGGAGCCGAGAGGCTGGTGCCCGGGTGGGAGGGAACGAGAGCGGAGCAACGCCCCAGCGGCACGCCGGATTGGAGGATTCCAGCGGAGGGGGCGGGGCCGAACGGCGGGGCCGCGTTCTAAATGGAACTTTGGGGGGGGGGGGATGGGGGGGGCGGCGGGAGGGGGCGGGTTGGAGATGTCATTCCCCCGTTGCGCTGCGCTGCCGGCGGATCGCCTCGGATCCCGACGGAGGTTCTGTCAACGGAGCGTCGTGGGGAGGCAGCTCCTCCGGCGTGGTTCAGAGGCTCCCCCTCGAAACCTCTTCGGCGCTTCTCAAGAAGAAGAAGAAGAAAGGGCCAAATTATGGAAACGCTCCCCCTCCCCTCCCCTCGGAGTTGAAAGGGAAGAGAGGGAGAGTCGCCGGGGTTGCGTTACTGAAATCTCGGCTGTGGTTGAGAGACGCAAGATCGGAAGGAGGATTTTTAAAAAAGTGTGGCCTAAGTTGTGTCTCACCGGCGGGGATTCCGACGGGCTTGGGTGGGGATTTCTGCGTCCGCGTGTTTGTTCCACTTGCCGGAACTAAATCCAAAACCTGTTCCCCGATTTCACTTTTATGTAGCGCGCGGACGCGGTCTATTTGTATTTAAATTACTACTTGCTGCCTTTCTGATAAAGTCGTCTTGGAAACGCGTCTCAAATATCTCGAAGAAGTGTGCCTAAAAATCAATGGGTATTTATTTATTTTACTGGGAGGGGGGAGGCAATAATGCCGCGCAAAATAAACATCAACCTGAAAGATGCATATCCAGCAATGGAGCTTTCTGCAAATAGTTGACTACTAAAAAAAACCATGCACCCGATGGTAGATGCGTGTCTACCAAAGTGTTCCAGAACAGAGATGCTGCTATTCGAGCGATTACACTTTTGGTTTGCGTTCCAATTTCTGAGGACTGAGACAAGGCCTTATGTGATGATCTAGGAAGGCAGGTTCCTGTACACATGCTGTAAACAAAATGCTTCGTCATACCGATTAATTTCTATCCTAACCTCCCCAGTAAAATGGATTGAATAAAGTGACTTTCCAAAGGCAAATATCTTGTAGGCTGGTTTTTGAATTTTGATACTTGTTTTATCTCTACATTTCCTAGTACTGTAATATGACATTGAAATATGGGTAAGATCAGTCATTAATGAAGGATGAAAATGATCACCAAAACATTAAAAGTCACCACCCTTTGAAAAGATAATTGGACATTTTCTTTCAGTTTTGTTGCTTCTATATTGATATATTAGAGTCTTGTATATCAACTCCATTTTTCCATAATTTGGTGTTACACTACCAAGCCTCCATAACTACATATTTAAAATTTATAACATTGACATTGTCAGAGGAAACATGTAATATTCAAATCGCATATAAAACACAGTTGAAATATTTAATAATAAAATCAGCAAACATTACACTCCAATAGTCGAATGGTAATAATGGAGGAATCAAACAGGAATGTGAGGGGAAATTGTGCAACGTTCCAAAATGGCATGGGGAAAATTGGGTGGTGTAACATAGATTGATAGTGAAAACAAGACATGATATTTAAAAAGTGAATGGGTCATTTGGAGATCCCAGAATGAATGGACGTCTTTAGTAACTAATTTTGAGAAAAAGATATACTTGTTTAGATTATATGAAGTAAACGTAAGCCCATCAATGTATAGACACAACAAAGGAATGACTAGAATTCTAAGAACATGATTTACTCATTTGTTTAGAGTGAAAGATTGAATTAGTGAAGGATACAAGAATTATGAGAGATTCTAATGTGGCGAAGATAATTTCTTGCGAATGTCAAGAGAGGATTTCAGGAAACAAAAATGTACTTGGAAGAAAAATGAAACAAATTAGCATAAAAACAGCTGAGTGAAGAGAACATTTGAATTCTGTATGAAAAAAATATTACAAGTGACTCTCCACAAAAAGAATGGAAGGGAAAACAACATGATCAAAACTTGTCATGTCCTTGGCAGAGTTGATGATCCAAGGACCTTGGAGTACTAATTTCTAATGACCTAAGTGCTAGAGCCCACTGTAACTACATAGCCAAAAAGACATTAAGAGTTGTTAACCTAATCCTGCGTAGCTTTTTCTCTGGTAATATCACACTACTAACTAGAGCATACAAAACATTTGCTGGACCAATACTCGAATACACCTTAGCAGTGTGGAACCCGCATTATGTATCTGATATTAACACAGTTGAGAAAGTCCAGAAATATTTCACAAGAAGAGTTCTCCACTCCTCTACTTGTTGCAGAATACCTTATGCCATCAGACTTGAAATTCTAGACCTAGAAAACCTAGAACTATGCCGCCTTCAGTCCGATCTAAGTATAGTATATAAAATTATACATTGCAATATCCTACCTGTCAATGAATACTTCAGCTTCAACCATAACAATACAAGAGCACACAATAGATACAAACTCAAGGTAAACCACACCAAACTTGATTGCAGGAAATACAACTTCAGCAACAGAGTGGTCAATGTCTGGAATACTTTACCTGACTCTGGGGTTTCTTCCCCAAAAACTTTAACCTTAGACTGACCTCACCCCTTTCCTAAGAGGTCTGTAGGGGGCATGCATAAGCGCACCAACATGCCTACCGTCCCTGTCCTATTGTTTCTTTTTATTTTTCTCATATGTATCCATTTCATGTATTCATAATTATGTTTATACTTATACCTATTATCTTGTAAGTGATTGACAAATCAAATAAATAAAATAAAACAAAAGAGAAGTGCAGGTATTTGAGTCAGAATGAAAAAATATTGTACATCACAGACTGTATAGAAGTGTGAAGAGCTACAGGTAAGTTCTCAACTTATGACCACAGTTAGGACCAAAATTTCTGTTGTAAACCAGTGCAGTTGTAAAGGGAATTATCATGTGACCAGACCTGGTTTTACATCCAGTTTTACTACTGTTGTTAAGCAAATCTAATTTCCTCAGTTGACTGTGCTTGTCAGGAGCCAGCTGAGAATGTCACAGATCATAATCAAGTAACCGTAGGATGCTGCAACCATCCGAAATGTGAGCTGATTGCCAAGTGCCCAAATTGTGAACATATGATTACAGACAATCTTAACTTGAAGGATAGGTCGTAAGTCGCTTTTTCCAAGGCTGTCCTAACTTCAAGCTGTCATTAAACAAATGGTCTAAGTCCAGGACTACCTGCACATTAATGGGAAATATGAGGAAAAATTGCTTCAAGGAATATAAAGTGAAAACAGCTGTGGAGGAGAAAAAATTGCATAGAGCAGAAATGAGGCCAAAATGAAGATGCTATCTGATGAGGAGAAAAAGAAAAAGATAGTTGCAAAGAATGTAATAAAACAAGAAACTCTGAAAGTCCAGAGAGACAGAAAAATGAAGAATTATTTTGACTGCTTATCTTAATAAAAGGTCTATTAAATACATGAATGTTAAAATAGCCAAATGCTAATCAAAAGATAATGGCAAGCAACTAAAATGGCTGTGCAGAGGAGTCGGTGTCTGTCCACTCTATTATATAGAAGTGAGGATTGGGTGTGTCAAGAAAAATATAAAAATAAGTGGAATGAAGTGGGATTGTTAAGGAGTGGGTGTGGGAGGAGAGACAAGGAAAAACAAGGGAGATGAATTAATGTGGATTGAATTCACAGTGGCCAAGCTGGGGTGGCAAAACCACTGGCATGATTTGGTTCGATTGAGAAAAGGAGCATCGGATTCCCAATCTTTCCAATGAAAGAGGAGCGAATGGGAGAGGAAGAAGGAATGAAAATCAGGGCTGATGGAGTTTGTGAGTTGGTTGAAAGGAGAGAAGTCTAAAGAACAAAAATCAATGTATGAAGAACTGTACGAACGATGTCTGGAAAAAAGGAGAGAGAGAGATGTGAACTGATACAGTGTGTGGTGTTGGTTTGATGTACTAGTAATAATATACTAATCGCATTTCCTTTTCTTGTTTTTTTCTTGGGCCTTTAATTTGGAGGGGAGGGCTTGAATTTCTTGCTTCTTACTACACTCTCCATACTGTTGCTTGGCCCAAACAAATTGCAGAATGGGTAACAGTGGTGAGATTCACATTTTTTTTACTACTGGTTCTGTGGGCATGGCTTGGTGGGCCTGGCAGGAGAAGGATACTGCAAAATCTCCAGTCAGAGGTGGTATTTGCCAGTTCTCCGAACTACTCAAAATCTCCATTACTGGTTCTCCAGAACTGGTCAGAACCTGCTGAACACCACCTCTGATGGGTAAGTATTGAGCGTGTTGATGTGTGGAGGAAGAATGGAAAAATCCACAAGGCAGCCATGGCAGTTTATTTGAAGCTTTAGCTTTTGATCGTAGGCATCAGCCTGACTTTTTTCACCCTTCCTGTGAACACATTATATAGAAAAGGAGAGAATAATTGAGAGAGAGGGACAGAGAGAGTTGCTTAAATCAACATTTTGGTTCACACATATATATGTTTATGTATGTCAATTCTGAGTCTTGGACAAACTTTTTGTAATCAAACTTAACTTTTTCCAGAATTTTCATAAAATCATCATTTTATTGGATAAATAAAATGCTTTGTCCTTAAAGAGCTCAGGGTGATCCATTATTTTATCCTCCCAACAACTATGGGATGTAGGATGGGCTGCAAGAGAGTGATTAGTCCACCATTGAGACTCGTGATGATGGGATGACAAGAACCTGATTCCCCCAGTCCAATTCTTTAGCTGCCCCATTAGCTCTTTGTGGTCTTTATCAGTGGTGTGTCTCTCACTCATAAAAGTAAAAGAATGTTGTCTCTTACAGTAGTAGGTGGCCATCCAACTGAAAGTTGAAACAGCACCCTAGAAAAATCCAATAGCAAAGCACTCCTATATTATTATCTAACAAAATGACTCTTAAATGCTACATAAACTTTAGACTTCTCACTCCATATCCATGCCACACAAATTTCAATTCATAACCACCTAATTCCAAGTGCCTTTTGTTTTTTTAAAGTTACCCACTTTTTCATCAAGGAGATATGGACAAAGTCACTCCGGGTGCAGAGAGGAGGAGGAGGAGGAGAAAAATGCTATAAAGAAGAGGGAAGAGAAACAAACTGGATTAAAATATCCTCTGGTGAAGAAGTACAAATCTGGGAAAGTACTTAGGTGGTTGTTTTTAACACATCCTTTTCATGTCTCCCTCTACTCCCAAAACGTGCGCCTCTAAACTTGTTCGAATTAATCAGTCAGAAGAAAGCTGCAGCTCCCACGTCAACCAGGCTGATTCATCAGTGATTCCATTCATAGAGCTGCTTTCAGTGAAGTAACACCCTTTTGTTGCACAGACTGGGTGGCTGCAACACATTTGACTAATGGGCCAAGCAGAAGTAAACGGCTTGTAACATTGCTGTAATTACACTGGAGTGGAGAAAAGTTGTTTACAGCTCTGGTTTTCAATCTTTCAATTCCTACTGCTCACTTTCTCTGAAAGCATGTGGGATCCCCCAGTGAGGGAATCAAAAGACACTCCACCCCACCCCTGGAAATTTGTACGGTACACTGATATTATAATTTTTTGTGCTTTAAAAGATTTCATTGAATTCTAAATGACTTATTGAATAGATTAACCGAGTTGGAAGGGACCTTGTAGGTCATCTAGTCCAACCCCACCCTCACCCCCACCCAAGCAGGAGACCCTACACTATTTCTGACAGATGGCTGTCCAGTCTCTTCTTAAAAGCTTCCAGTGATGAAGCTCCCACAACTTCTGAAGGCAACTGTTCCATTTGTTTATTGAGCTCACTGTCGGAAAATTTCTCCTTATTTCCAAGTTGAATCTCTCCTTGATCAGTTTCCATCTTGGTCCCCACACAGATCGCTTCTGAGACTCACTGATAAAAAACATGTTGCCGATTGAGAATCATTGTTTCATGGCCCGAAGCCCCCCTAAAGGCATGATTGCATGTAAAAACCTCCAGCATTCACAGATGAGGCTGGTGCTTTTTAACTCATCAATAGATGAAGAACATTCCCAAAGAAAGTGAAACTGTCATGATAGCAGACAACTTTTATTTTATTATTTTAATAGATTGGGCAATGACCCATCACATGGCTTTATATCAGTAAATCAAATAGACTAACCATTTCAAAACATTAGAGCATCCTTTTTGGGAAGCATTTTTTTCTTTTGGGGTGCTTGGAGCCCTTTGAGCTTGGTTGTTTACTCGCAGATGTTTCATTATCCAACTAGGTAACATCATCAGAGCACTGATAATGTTACCTAGTTGGATAATGAAACGTCTGCACTGATGATGTTAGCTAGTTGGGGGAAATGTCTGCAAGAAGACGAGCAAGCTCAGAAACCATCAAGGACTCCATAAAAGCTTTCGTGAAGCTCCATGATGAGAAGAGAAACGTCTTCAAAGCAAAACCAGGAAGTCCAGTTGCCTCTTGAAAAAAGCACCTTTGGGACAACCATGACCTGGATGGCTGAGAATCTTCATAGTTCATTCCTGAGCTGCAAATATTCTCTTATACTGATACTCTTTTCTCTTCCATCTTCCAATCTCTATTGACTCTTTTCAACCCTGGCTTGTTTGCAAAGGTGGAAGCAAGCTTTTCATAGAACAACGTCCACAATTTGATTTCTGGTAAATCAGTATTTTGTGACTGCTAAATGTATGTAATAATTATTTGAATGCACCCATGATATGCTCTGAGAATTTCCAATATGCTTAAAGATCATCTCCTTTTCTAAAGAACAAAAAGATTCAGCCTTTTTCATTCTGATGTGCTGTAGAAACACAGGGTAGGCCTTGTATTGGCACAGTTGTTGAAATATTTAATCTTTTTCTTAACAGCCAAGCATAGCTACCTTTTTTTTTGTTACTGCAAGATAAAATTGGCATCAGCAGTGCAGTGCCTGCCCTGTATTATTTTTGTTAACGATTTAAATCTGTCAGTTTGATGACTCAAACCAGTCCTGTGATGGCTCATATTGCTCATACCACTATTGGAATATCTTCAATTAATCACTCATCATTTGATTCTCAAAGCAATCGCGTTACTATTGGAAGTGGAATCCCCAAGGAATAAGTGTTTGAAAAACATATTGCTATTGGATAATTTTAATCGGTGACTTTAGTAATCTCTGTCTCTCTCCCTTTTAATGTGTATTGTTTTGTCATCAGAAATGGCAATCTAGTTTTCTGCTTACAGATAACAGATAATCAGAGTTGGAAGGTACCTTGTAGGTCATCTAGTCCAACCCCCCGCCCAAGCAGAAGTCCCCACACCATTTCTGACAGATGGCAGTCCAATTTCTCCTTGAAAGTCTCAAGTGATGGTGCTCCCACAACTTCCAAGGGCAAGCTGTTCCATTGGTTGATTGTTCTCACTGTCAGAAAGTTTCTCCTTATTTCCAGGTTAAATCTCTCCTTGTTCAGTTTCCATCCATTATGGTAGAGGATATTTTGCTAACTCTATTTAGAAGAATTTGGAACTTCTGCTCTATAGTCCTGCCTTGATGGCATCCCCAGCAGAGATGCCAAACATTTGCTGACTCTTCAGAGAAATGGTGTGACTGCAGCGGCGCTGTTTCAAGTCATAATCACACAATTTTTAGTTCTGCATAATCGGTTCCCAGATGAAGCTAACCCAACAGATTCTCCATTTGATTACAGCTTGGTTTCAAGCCAAACAACATCCAGATAATTTATGTAGGATTTGCTGTGAAGCTCTGAGGGAAACTGCAATCCAGAATGTGCTTTTTAAATATTTTCCACCTGCTACATACTATTACTATATGATATTTTCTGTTGCACATTAGTCTCACAATGTATCCTGTGTAAAAGGAAAATGTGGATTTAAAATTAAAATGGCTAATTTGCAACTGTTGTCATGGGGGTCTTTGTAGATCTTTAGGTCCTTTGTGGGACTCACAAAATATAGACAGCCAGGTAATGGGGGTATATTTAAAATATACTTCAAAAAGATTTTGGAGGAAGATCTTTATATCTCACATAGGCACTTTTTCAGATTCCTGCACCTAGATTGGTTTAATCAAAGGTAGAGAAGCACTGGGCTTGTGCATGATCCAAAATAATGATTCCATATAATTTTCAAAGTGTGTATAGTCCTATATATTAGTCAAAGCTGCCCCATATATTACAGCAGAAATCAACGGCAATGTTTTTATTGAAAATCTATCATGTCTGAAGAGTTTTCCTTCTTAGAGGCAGGAACACCGCATACCGTAAAATATTGTAAGAAAAACATACGTCAACCTACAAGGAAATAGATATTCTTTGTTTTAAAATGTGAAAAATTACGATCTATATTGACTATTTTCTAGCATGATTTGATTGCTTATTATACTCTATGACTATCATTAAGTGTTGTACCTTATGATTCGTGACGAATGTATCTTTTATGTATACTGAGAGCATTTGCACCAAGACAAATTCCTTGTGTGTCCAATCACACTTGGCCAATAAAGAATTCTATTTCTATTCTAAAATGGGAAGTACCTTAAAGTTAGCAATAGAATTTGCCAAAGTGTAGAGTATTTGTCGGTTAGCCTGTTCAATCATTCTTGAAACTTTATCAGAGCCCCTAGGATGCATGGATGATGGAGAGATATATGTATTCTTCTATTTATACTTAGAGAAATTAGATTATTGTTGTTGTTTTTTCATTATAAATGCAGACACACTATGAGATCAAACCACTAATATCTCTTTAATAAATTTACAGAGTGTAACTGCAATTTTATGGTAACCTGAGCCAAGAGTAAATTTACCTAAATTCACTAAAGCTTTATTTATTCTTACTTCATAAACTTATCTTTCAGAACACACAGAAGAATTCCGGCCAATTTTAACATTGAATTAGTTATATCAAAATTCGTGAAATGGTACCATTTAAGTTAGAACCTGGAAAACACAGTACAAAGAAAAAAGGAATATCCAAGCTCTGCTTCCTTATGGGTTGCACTCTTGGATTTCCCTCCTTCTCCCCACCACCTTTCCCCCTCTTGTGACAAATACATCTTGAAAGCTTTTCTGCTATTTTATTTGCTTGCTAGCACAAAGAGAGACTATTACCCTACTGATTTGGGAGATAACATCATCCTGCTTTGAAAAGCTGTTGCCCTCCCACTTCACCCTATTTTAAAAATCTGAAGATGGATTTTGTTCATGGCACCCCATACTGTTCCACTTTACAAAAATATGAAAAAGCTACCTAAATCCACAGGATGAGATTTTTCTGAACCTCGTTTTGCTTCTAAATGTTTGGATGTCATCTCCCGGCCTTAAGAACTATTGTCAAGCCAGATCAGGCCAGGTAATGTTATTCCAAATTTAACAATGCAATTCTATGTATATCTAATCAGAAGTCAGTCCTATTTTGTTACCTGGCTTATTTCCAAATAAGCATAAGGCTTCAATCTCACTTAGACATCGTTGGATTGTTGCAACACCCTTTTCATAGGACTGCCATCCAGAGATCTGAGCTGTAGGAATTGTAGCCAGCAAGAATATGGCAGCAAAAATCAGAACTGTAAATCTGTGTCTGTAATCTGTATTACAATGAATTTCTCCCAAATGTACTTTAGCTATAAATGCAATTCATAATAATTATTAACTGCAGTTAGTACAGATCTAGGATACCTAATGGGTTATCTCAGCCATAGTGGCACAGTGATTAGAATGCAGTATTGCAGGCTAGCTCACTGTTCACTGTCAGGAGTTCAATCCTGACTGGCTCAAGGTTGATTCAGCCTTCCATCCTTCCGAGGTTCATAAAATGAGGACCCAGATTGTTGGGGTCAAGATGCAGATTGTTTAAATTGCTTTGAGGGGGCTGTAAAACACTGTGAAACAGTGTTTAAGTCTATTGTTTTGTTGTTGTTAGTCACAAAGTTGTGTCCGACCCATTGCAACCCCAAGGACAACGTTCCTCCAGGCCTATCTATCCTCTATCATCTTCTGGAGTCCATTTAAGAAGTCTATTGCTACTGGGCCCTATAATTCCTTTAAATCTATGTTTTTCAAAGTTGGCAACTTGAAAATGTGTGGCTGGGGAATTCTGGGAGTTGAAGTCTGCACACTTTTAAAATTTAAATTTAGAATGCTTTGCTACTATAAATTGCTTTAAATTTAGTATGGGAAGTTATTTTATACATTCTGCTGATAATCAACCACATAATTGTTTGTTGCCCAAATCTGGACGAATTATTCTCTTTAACTGCACCTGATTACAGAACGGAATTTGCTTCCTGTGAAATTCAACACAGACACACCCCACTCTGGTTGAAGATGCTGTTGTTCTAGCAGGCCTTTTCCTTGAGGAGCTGAATAGTTTCAATATGCAAATGTCATTTCTTAAAACACAATGATCCTTTCCCAGGATGATATATAGTATTGTCTATTGTGATATTTTATTAATTTGGCATTTGTGCAAGTTTTTAAACTATTGAAAGCCACCTGGATGGTTCTGACAAGAAGATTGAATTTGTACACAATAAAAAGTATATTTGAGCCTAATTAGCAAAGAATGCCAAAGTACTGGTTACGGTATTAGTGTTCTGTATCTGAAGCGAGGAGGACTGCTATTAAATCAAAAGTAGAACCGGAGACACACTATTAAAAAAAACACTACCATCAATCATTATTAATTATTTAAATTAATTATAGCTGCTCGCATCCATAGACTCTGGGTGGCTTACAAATACAAGATAACAAAAATGGTTAAAACATACAATCCCACAGGGAGCCCAGACTAAAGCAATCAAATGATAACAAATCAAACTAAATCAGGGACCCCACAAACTCATGAAGTCCAGGCCTGGGACCAAGGCCAGATTTTAAGAATTTTCCAGAACTCTAGGGGAGAAAGGTGGTGTCTGAATCTCGGTGGGGTGGGGCAGGGGGAAGATGTTGTTCCAGAGAGCAAAGAATGTGACAGACAAGGCATACTTCCTTGGTACCACGACTGCATTTAATAGGAAGGGCCTGTGCACACTCCCTCTGCCAGAACATACTGCGCAGGCAGAAACAATTGGAGATCAATTATCCCTCAGGTATCCAAGGTTCAGAATGCAGCACAGGTAGTCCTCGGATTACAACAGTTTGTTCAATGTTATAATGGCACTGAAAAAAGCAACTTATGACCATCTTTCACATTTATGACCATTGCAGCGTCCCTGTGGCCATTTGAGTTATATTTGGATGCTTGGCAACTGATTCATATTTATGACGGTTGCTGGGTCCTGGGGCCATGTGATCACCTTTTGCAACCTTCTGACAAGCAAAGTCAACGGGGAAGCCAGTTCCACTTAACAGCCGTGTTAGTAATTTAACAACTGCAGCGATTCACTTAACAACTGTGACAAGAAAAGTTGTTAAATAGGGCAAAACTCACTTAGCAACATAAATTTTGGGCACAATTGTGGTCGTAGGTTGAGGACTGTCTATATAACAGAGTTGGAAAGGACCTTGGAGGTCTTCTAGTCCAACCCCCAGCCCGAATAGAGCTTATACCAAGGATGTCAAACACGCAGCCTATGGGCCAAATGTGTCACGTCCTGGCCACACCCACCTGCTTTAGCAAAGGGGGAAAGTCAGGATATGTCACGTAATTACATAATGCCACGAGTTTGACACCCCTGCCTATACCATTCCAAATGGTTGTCCAGTCATTCTTTTTTTTCCCACCTACTTCTAACCCAATGTATATGGACAAGATCTGTGGCATTCAGTTTTCCTATCAGCCTCACTGCAATCCTCATTTTTTCCACAGAAGTTGAGGTGGAAACAGAGCACAGGGTGACAAAGAAGGAAACAAAAATACAAGAAATTGTAAAACAGAAATGAACCACTGATTCCAATAGAAGAGTATATATGTATACTCTGAGTTTGGTTGCTCACTTGCAGACATTTCATCACTGCTAGTGAGTGTGGGATTGCTCCTTATTTATATACAACAGCTGGTGCTGCTAGTGTTGGTGAAGGATTAGTTTTCTCTTTGGTAGTTCCTTAATTAGAGTATTGTTTTCTGCTTGTTTGTTTGTCTGATGTTAATCTCAATTTATTTGGCTATAGGCTGCTGAAGTAGATGTATTTTGGTCTGTTTCCTTCTTAGCTTTATTGTTTCTTTTGAAGTGTGTAAATGTAATTTATCTCTACGTGTCTATTAATGGCTGATTTGTCAGAATGCTGTGTTCCCAGGAATTACCTAGTGGTTCTGAATTTAGCTTGTTTTAGGATGCTCAGTTTCCCAAATGAAATTATGGTTGAGTCTATCCGTGTATTGTATCTTTTCATTGCCTTGTGACTGTTATTTGGTGTTCATTCTTGTGCTGTGCTATCTTCTGCCTTCTATCCTATATAGTGGGTATTACAATCCTTACGCTACATATTGCAGATAACTTCTGGGTTTTTTTGGTTATCATATTTGTATTGTAGCCTGCCTCACATGAAAGTGACTCTGAGCAGTGTTGTTCTTGAGAGACTGGGAGGTTGGATTGTTACCTTGGAAATAGAGCACCTAGCATGGGTTAGTATGGGTTGTTTTTCAATTGGCTTGTTTTTCCAATTTGCTGTCATTTCTTCTGGTGAGGATATGTAAGGACGGTAGTGAATTGTTGCTTTTATTCATTTCAAAATACTGTTGATTGCTTCACTTGTCTTTTCCAATTGTTCCTTTTTTATTATCAGGGAGACGTCATCTATACATGCACATGTTGGAGTGCTATAGTTTCTAGGTGTTGGATTATAGCCTGTGCTAGGCCTAAGTGTGGTGATCCCATGGTGTTCCTTTGATCTGTTGGTCTGTCTATCAAACTGAAAGTTGGTGCTGAGTCAGAGATTGCTGAGGCTTATGATTCTGGTTATTTCAATCATAGTGTATTGGACTAGGTTGGTGTTATATAGTTGTGCTGCTGTGGATCTTTCATTCCTTCTAGATCTATGGGTGTAAAAAAGGCTATGACATCAAATGAAACTATACTTTCATTTTCTCTTTTTACATCTTTGATTTTTCTGGAGCCACTATAGTGGGGAGTTGATAGAATATTTTTTCCTCTTTATGAGATGTCCAAGCTTTGGACATATCCAAACTGCCAATTTTGCATTTGGGAAGAGAACAAAGAATGCTCATCTGAATACAAACAGAAAAGAAGTTAATTTCTTTAGAGTTATTATTTAGAGACTCACACCTTACCCCCAGGTGATTCCACTATTAGCTGCTTGAGAAATACAGCTCCACCTCAGCATAATGTGAAGTGGACTTAAAGCATTTAGTGTTCTAGGCTCATATAAATAAAACCAGTCTCCTTAACTTCTGAGCCTTCCACAGGTACATGGAACGTATGCAGTTTTCTTGGCCTCATAAAGAAGTGGTTTGCGACTGACTTCTGGATATTTTTTCCACTATTTTCCCTTAAAACCTGATTCCCCAAAAGGCTATGCATTACTATGCACTATTACTCTGCCTTTTATTTGTAATTTAATTCATAAAATACTGAATGCTCAAACTGAGATAAACTGCTTAAGAAGTGTGGCACCTTTTATTTGTAAATAAATGTTTTGGATTGTTTACACCAAGGGTGTCAAATTCAAGGCCCAGGGGCTGGATCTGGCCTGCAGATCCACCTTGGAAACAACAAAGGACCGGCCTGCAGTGTCTCTGCCAGTGAAAACGGGCTGCACACAGCCCTCCCAAGCTCCATTTTCGCTGGCAGAGGGTTGCAGAAAGCTGTTGCAGCCAAAACTGGAGCTTGAGAGCCCATTTTCACTGGCAAAGCCCTCAGGCCACCACAGGCGCCACCCTGACATGAGTGATGTCATGCTGGCCACGCTCACCCTGGCCATGCCCACAAGCCAACAATCCTGTGCAGCCCTCAATGAAATTGACACCCCTAGTTTACTCCAAAATATAAGGACTAAAAAAAGTTTTAGTTTTGTATACTGGATATTAAACTGCTCCAGCATCCCAAAAAGAATACAACACATTGCTTGGGCCACAACTGATTCAAGGTAAGCAACAGGAAAAATAGAATTGACTCCCTGTAGCTGTATCTGTCATTAAAAACACCCGATTTTTCAAAAGGAGGTAAGCAATTAAACACGTCTATGCAATTAGGTAAAAGTTAATATTGTATATCAGAAGCAGGGTGGAGTTTAACTTGAAATGGTAAGGTCCAGGAAAACCAAATTTGAACCTGTAGTAGTCCAGTATTACAAGTTTAACTTGAATAGTGTAGTAAAATAAAAATATGGCTAGGCATGACTGCTGTTCCACACTTCTTTAAAAACCTTAAAATACTACAGCAAAAAGGAGCCACTTAGGCCATAGAACCCAACCCTTCTTCAATTTAGGAAACCAAGAGAACAAAATTCTAATAAAATTCTAATAAAATTCTAATAGAAACTAATACAGAACAAAGAAATAAATAGAAAGAAACTTCCAACTTTCTTTTTAGCAAACCAGTACAAAGCTATTTCTTACTTTATGATTACAAAAAATCTAGCCTTTTCTATTATCTGCCTTTTTTAATCATCAAAACTGAAAATCAAAAGTGCATTTTTTGTTTTATGCAAAAAAAAAATTGTAACAGATTTTCAGCCAGCTGTCAATGTAGATAAATATATTTTCTCTAATTAAAAAAAAAGTTAATTTAGTTGCCTCTGCAAGTTCCACCAGCTCCACTAACCACTGTGGGTAGTGTTGAATCGTTCCACTTTGGAGCATATTAATCTTGCTACAAGTGTCATATATAAGAACAAAGATTTATAACTTTTTCCCTAGTTGCCTATTAGTTCCAAAAGAAAGCCTCTAGTTTCAATTGTACTTTAATATTTAAAATGTTCTTAATTAATGTACTATATGAATTTTGTATCCACTTTTAAAAAGTTTTTTTACATGATAAATGTCTTTCTACTAGCTCTTTGTACTGTATATTGAATTCAACTGTCACTGATTTATTAGGATACTTTTTCCTTCTAGAATTCAATGGTTTTCTACCTTTCTATTGCTTAAATTGTTATTTCAGGTCTTACACGATGGAATAGTAGAGAACTAGTCTTTTATTTTTTTTATATGCAGCATTCTTTCAGTGTTTGAAGCCTTTCTTTAACCCTATTGCCCTAAGTTTATTGTCTCTTTTGATAGGATTCTTTTCTTAGACCTCTGATCGTCCTCACTGCCCTTCTCTGCACCGATCCAATTCATCTAAAGCCTTCTTGAAACAAGGCATCCAGAACAGAGGAGTGGGGCTGGGGATCTGACCAAATACAGAATAAGTGTGTTACTTCTTATGACTAAGAAACAGCTCATCTATTGATGTAGCCTAAAATTACATTTGCTGCTTTGGTCTGTTTCACTCCCATTCAGTTTGGAATCAACTAGTATTTTAAGTTCTTCAAAAGTATCATTAGGAAGTGAGATATCCCTGAACCTCTCTCAAGTACATTTGATTCTCCTGCCCAAGACAAACAAAAAAAAAAATCCATTACCTTTCAATGTTATGGCCATGTTTAACTACTCTTATGAATAACCTACTTTGTAAAATATAAAAGAATCAAAGAGAGAATTAGGAAGGGAATGAGACTGAAACTGTTTGGAGATTCAGACTGAAAAGTTGGAACGGGCCTCTGCACTTGGACAGAAGGCAGTGTAACAAGTGGCCTTCTGTTTCACTAGATTCAGATTTATATTTCATTTCCAAAAGGGTAACATTTCAATATATCAAGTTTTATTTTTTGCAGTAATAAGTAGACTTTAATGAGAAAAGTATTATAGAGGTATATAAATAAAATATTACCTATATTGTTTATATTATACAATATAAATAAATGTATGAACATTTTACAACATCCTTGGTATTGCACGCAAAAAAACAAACTTTGGTAGTCAAATCTCATCTTTTCTACAATTTACCTGATGAAAGGATGTGCAAGATTCAGTTCTAACATATTACTCATCCAACAAATTCAGCTGGTAAACTCAGTTTGTATGAATCACAAATTCAAAAATTTCCCAAACTGGATGTTTAGGAAATGGGGTCTTCCCAGTATTATATGCATTTTGCAGAAAACTGTTGTTTAACAAACTGGTTCATCTTTAACAAAACAAAGACTCTAGGCAGGAGAAACCTGAGAAAACAGAGGTAGTGTTCGAACTCATCACTGATTTTTTTTCCTTCACAAAGCTTGGTTCTTAGATTGGGCATTTGATTTTTGAAGCTGACCTAAATACAAAATGATTGCAGACAGGATGAATCTATCTTAACCTGATGATTTCCATGGAATTAATGAGATGGAGCACGAAACTTACATGGATTATTTTTGGTTACTATAGATCTTCATTACAATAGTCACTGGTCTTACGACTTTTCACTTTTTTTGAACTTTGAATATTCTGGACTTCATATGCAATTTGGAACGAAACAGTTTCTGTTCTATTGTAGATACTTCTTCATGGATGAGATAGGGCTGCACTCTCAGGAGGAAGGAAAACAGATCTAGCACAAACCGATAGGTATGGGGGAAATCTGATTCATTGTACCGTTCACGAGGACTGCGTGCCCTAACAAAGAAAGAAATAATGTTGAAAGAAAAGTAGCACAAATGTATTCTAAAATTAAAATGTTAAGAAAAAAGGAACCAAATCACAAATACTAATAATCTTGTGGGCTTAAAATAAAAAAAGATCCAAGGTCAATTTCCTTGGCGGAAAAGAAAGATATACACACAAATAAATAACATACAAGATAAATTCATTAAGTTTGGTTCTTGGTTTTAATGTCTATGTACTACTTCTGGAATCACAGGAATTATGTCCAAAATACATGCAGATAAAAGACAACAGGGAAGAGGGTTACTGTCTTCCTTCCATGTTGATTAACTTCCTGAATGCATCTGGTTAGTCATAATGCTAGTCCAGATGGCCTTCAAATAAAATCATTACAGATCATCTGATGGACTTTACTGAAAGCACCAAGATAGTACAGTGAAGAGTAATGGTGTTGGATAGAGGTCATTCCACCAGTAGAACAAATCATAATTTCAGATTCACGTTCTTTCCCCTAAAAATATTTTTTCCAAAGCAGAACTGGGATACATTTAGGAAATGAGGTAAAGTAAGAAGACTGAAGTGAAGGTAAAGGTAAAGTGAAAAATCTGTAATAGTGAAGGTAAAGTGAATAATCTGTAATATTGGATGTAGTCTACTTCCAAATTTATATTAATATACAAGGTTTACAAGATAGTTCAAAGTCATCTAGCGATTATTAAATTCATAATATAATTGGTCTGATGCTTGTGGAAAATGTCTAGACTTACTATAGCCTTACTGGAGAGCTTAGTTTTTAAAAAAAATTCAATTAAATATAAGTTTATATTTATATAACAAGATTATACATAAATAATAAAAATATAAAATGCAAAATAAAAACAAAAGCAATGTTAAATAAAACCCAACATATATCATTTACATCTAAAATTAATTAAAATGCTCATAATTAATAGGATTCCTCTCAGATCATAGGATTAATAATGTTCCTCATTGATCATTTTAAAAATTATTTTTATTTGGTTAACAACCTGTAGGAGAAGAACTGGCAGAACCTGAGGGCCGAGTCAAAAGAGGAATCAACCCAGAGTCTTTATGTGGCCACAGATGGACTAAGTTCAAACCTTCTTCAATTTCACTGACCCTTCTCTAGAGCTAAAATAGTGTTAACCATCAGCTGAATAGATTCCTGTGCATAAGCATGTTGTCAGTTTAAGTGGAACTTCACGCCAGATACAACTTTTGGCAATCTCTCGATTGGATCACCAAACATACTTGTGTACTGGTGCTCTAATATAGGAAATTGAATTTAGCCATTTTAAAACAGAACATTCAACATACATTTTCAACAAAAGCATTAAATATTTACCTCTTGCGCTTTTTAACTGTACACAACCAATAGTTTCTGTTCAGAGGGGTAAAGGTATCTCCTTTTTGTTGCAAAAGTGCTCCGAGACTATGACCATGAAAACAGTCCTTTTTTGTGCTTTCTTCAGTCCAGTTGAACTGGAAAAGGGAAGGCTTTCGCTTCTCAGTTAGTTCCAGGCAACCAGTCAGGGTACGAAACTGCCTCTGAAGATCCATTACCATCTCTGTACAAAACAAAATATTACAATAATAAAGTACAACCATTCAAGATTGTTTTGTCAAAATTGTTTTAGGTACACCCAAACATTTCAGGTTGCATGAAGGAAACAACCTTCACATAACACATTCAAATCCTTTGTAAAAGTTGCCTCAAAATTCAGAAGCGATAGAGGAGTTTAAAGCATTATTAAAACCCGCGAGACTATGGGCATCTCATTTAATGTCAATTCACACAAATAGTTCTCACAAATAGTTGTGTGGATACAAACAAACTTGAAAAATCTTATTGGTTTAAGAAAGGATGACATACATTTCCTCCTCATGAATTTCTATTCTTGGAGTCTCACGAAGTGTAACTTCAAGAGAGAAAGAAGCTCCAGGAGCAAATGAGGAAGGATCCAATTTCTAATTTTGTTTCATTTATTTATTGGTTTCAATTTAGGTACTACCTGATCTTAAATCAACCATGGGCAACTAGCAAAATTATAAACAATAAAAACAAAATACAACACAAAAAAAGGGGGATCTAATTGGTCTATACGAGGACTGTCCCTATCTAAAAAAAATCTCAAGTGGAGCTATCATCTCAATTCTTAGATCGGACTGAAAGAACAATGCAATAGCTCAACCCAGCACTAACGTATGTCTAAAATTGAAAGCTCTAACAACTGGAGTTGTCAATAAACTAGAATAGTTAAGCAATATAAGGGAAAAAAATGCAAATCAGAAAATTCCAAAGAGTGCTGTTTAATGTTAATTTGTTATTAAATTTGTGGTCCTTTGTTGTCTTTCTGGTCTTAGGAAAAAAAAAAGATGGCCAAATCCCTTCCACGGTATTTAAGAGAATATAAATTTAGAGTAAGGAAATTATGTGTGCCTCCAATGCCCGCCTAGCCCCCTAGCCCCGCTTCAAAAGAAGTATTTGCAATCTTGGGATTTAAGAAAGCATTAGGAAGAAGTCTTTCAATTATCAATAAATAAATAAATTCTGCACCACTACTCTCAGAAGAAAATGTATAGCCAAAACAGCTGTAGCCAGGCTAAAATAGTTAGCAAAGAGGGGCATAAAAAACTGAAGCCCTGGTTGCATAGCATACTATGTGGGAAACTTAAACCACATCTATCTAGAAATGGAAATGCAAAATCTTAGTACCCAGGAACCTCCCATGAATAGCCATGAAAATATGTGGCAGAATTATTTCTGGAAGAATCCAAGTGATCTATGCAATCGTTGCCAACACTATATTTCTCTGGAGGAGGAAAAGAATGCAGGCAAAGTTAAAAGAGGACCATCCTGCGCATGGCGGAATTATACTGAGGTTAACATACTAGACCTCAGCAAGGAAGAATCAACTGAGAAATTTCAGTTGGAAGCCTAGTTTCTGACCAAGGAGATGGTCGGGTGATTTCAATTACAGGGGGAACAGGCTAAACAGGGACACTTCTCAAGCCAATTTCTAGGATGTCCAGAGTTGTTGGCCACCCTACAGATTTAAAAAGGTAAAGGCTGAAAAAATGAATTTTAATTCATTGTGACAGAACATAGATAGCAAATAAAACTAAATGATCTAATCTGAATAAATGGGTGGATAAAAGGAAAAACCTATTCAGCAGAAGCTATTCAATGCTATTATATCTTAAGGAATCAGAAGTGAAGTTTAATAAATCTTTAACAAATACAGATACTACAAAAACCATACGATTTTCTTAACTGAACACCAGGGAAGAAAGCTATTCATTAGAAATCTCAGAGTGCCTACGGTAGAACATCTCTTTGATTCGAATAACATTCAAAGTGATGAGTTCTTGGGGAATTCTATTCCACTCAGCTCACAAAGTAGGACCAGTGTGAGGATCAAGATGGCTCTTTTTTCTGTTGAGTTAAAATGAGAAATTAGACTTTGTTTTTCTGGAAGGAGGTACTCTTCTAATGTGTTCGTATTAGGGCGCAGAATGGGAAAGTCTGGAAATGGATATCCTGGAAGGATTAGTTCTAGGAAATGCTTAACATTATCTACTCAGAAAGATTAGGGCGAGTGATCTGGCTAGAGAGGATCTGCTCCTGTGATTTTGATATGTCTCACATACTCTGGTAAATTACCTATTAAAAGTCACCTGTGTAAGATCAGCAGTCATATAAATCATATAAATAAATAGACAAATGAATAAAATTTATTTTATAATTGTAGAGCAAGTTATTTTTGCTTCTCATTCTCTGAACGAAAAGGAATATGACGTATATTCTAGGAAAGGGAAGTAACAGGAAGTACACTCACGTTTTTTCTTGAGGACAACATACTTTTCAGAGGCTGAATATAATAGTGGTTTCTCACATCGCCATAAACGCCTAAAAATGAAATAATAGCTGTGGGTGCATGGAGGAAACATTTAAATATCCCCAAATGGTCATGTTACAATCAAACCTATATACAGGTCCCCCTTCCCTTAAGTTCTGGGAGTTGAGAACTGGACCCTAAACGAATGTACAACTGAAGCCATACATGCAACCTTCTACAATGCTGTAATAAATCTGGGACTGGAACAACTAGTAACCAATAAATACTAGGCTTAACAACTGCCTCGATCTCATCTTCTGCAATAGTTTGAATTCAATTTACGGAATACAAATTTCCAACAGTGACCACAACATGATTGACTTTTGTCTCAACATACATCCACACAAAAATCATCACAACAACAAAATCCCCAATTATAACTTCAGAAAAGGCAACTATGATCTTATAATCAACGATCTCTCTTCCCTTGATTGGAAATTTCTATTCATTGGATGCAATACTGTTGAAGACCATTACAGAATATTCTTACTAGAAATCAAAAGAGCCATCAAACTATATGTACCATTAACAACTCCCAAAACCAGAAAAAAACAAATTACCCATAACAATAAGGAAACTTCAATCCAAAAAGAGATCACTTTGGCGAAAAAACAAATCTGGTCACCTTGTTAACTTCAAAAGTTGATACAAAAATCTATGCCACCAGATAAAAACTGAATGCACTAATTATCACATTAAACAAGAGGAAAACCTACGCACAAATTCCATCCGCGCCTTCTACAATTTTGTAAACAACAAACTAACAGACTCAAGGTCCACCCCACCCCTGAAAGGACCTAATGGTAAAGACTGCAACGACAACACCATCAAAGCTAACACATTCTTTGGCTCAGTATTTGTAAACAGCAATGGATCAAGCCCAGTACTTCCTAGTCGAACCACAGACAACTGCAATGATCTAATACATATCGATTTTACAGTAGACAATGTTGAAAAAGCACTACGCAATCTAAAACTATCTCTATCTATTGGACCGGATGGAATATGTGCCTACTTCTTAAAAAAGCTATCCACTGCCATAGCCGAACCTCTACGCAGAATCTTTGAAAAATCTTTCAGGACCAGCTCCTTGCCAAAACTATGGTCACAAGCCACGGTCATCCCCATCTTCAAAAAGGGAGACCCCAGCCTAGTTGAAAATTACAGACCAATCTCCTTATGCTGCGTCACCTGTAAAGTCATGGAATAAATTATTAACCAATCCATTAGCCTCCCTTAGAGACAAACAACCTACCCTCTAATAAACAATTTGGTTTCAGAAAAAAACTATCCTGTAATCTGCAACTCTTACACTGCAAAAACATATGGACTACACAACTCGATCAGGGCAAAGCAATAGATGCAATCTACATAGACTTCTGTAAAGCATTTGATTCAGTGGTACACAACAAACTACTACTAAAACTAAAATCTTATGTTATCTATGGACACTTACATAACTGGATAGAAGCATTCCTGTCAAACAGACAACAAATTGTCAAAATTGGGAGTGTCCTATCAAATTCTGTACCTGTCAACAGTGGTGTCCCCCAAGGCAGTGTTTTAGGACCAACTCTCTTCATACTCTACATAAATGACCTCTGTGATCATATTAAGAGCAACTGTGTTCTCTTCACTGATGATGTAAAGCTATTCAACACCACAGACAAGACTACTACCCTCCAAAAAAGACCTTGACTATGTATCAGAATGGTCAATCAAATGGCAACTTCAAACCTCAACAAATCAATGCTCTGTCTTACATATTGGCAAAAAAAATGAGAAAATAAAATACAGCCTGAATAGTCAAGACCTTGCTGAGGATCCAAACTCTGTCAAGGACCTTGGAGTATTCATCTCTAATGATCTAAGCGCTAGATCCCACTGTAACTACATAGCCAAAAAAGCATTAAGAGTTGTTAATCTAATCCTACGTAGCTTCTTCTCTGGTAATATCACACTACTAACTAGAGATACAAAACATTTGCTAGACCTATACTTGAATACAGCTCATCAGTCTGGAACCCATATCATGTATCTGATATTAACACAATTGAAAAAGTCCAAAAATATTTCACAAGAAGAGTTCTCCGCTCCTCTACTCATTGCAGAATACCTTATGCCACCAGACTTGAAGCTCTAGACCTAGAAAACCTAGAACTACGCCGCCTCTGGTCCGATCTAAATATAGTATATAAAATCATACACTGCAATGTCCTACCTGCAAATGAATACTTCAGCTTCAATCATAACAATACAAGAGCACACAACAGATACAAACTCAAGGTTAACCGCACCAAATTTGACTGCAGAAAATATGACTTCAGCAACAGAGTGGTCAATATTTGGAATACTCTACCTGAATCTGTGGTTTCTTCCCCAAACCCCAAAAACTTTAACCATAGACTATCTACTATTGACCTCACCCCTTCCTAAGAGGCCTGTATGGGGCGTGCATAAGCACGCAAATTATGCCTACCGTCCCTGTCCTATTGTTTCTTTTTTCTTTTTCTTATATGTATCCATGTATTCATAACTATGTTTACTCTTATACCTGTATCTTGTAAGTGATTGACAAATCAAATAAATACTAAATACTAAAATTATGTCATGCTTCCACATACACAGTTTTACATGACTTCTAACTTTACCATTATCTCTTTAGTATCATTATTCTTTCCTCAAAAGGAAAATGTTGACCAGTTGACCAGTACTGGCCTCAACTGTTAACAGGGAATATTGCATGCAAGCTGGAGGCAACTGAAGCTTGTAACTTAGGTTACACTTTTCCAAATAACTGGACCAAATTGACCAAAGCCACCACAGATGGTAGAGATAAGTACTTATGATTTACCTGGTGACAATGGCAAATGGAAGACTACCACATAGAGCAGAGTCCACAACACCCAGGCCATGGCTCACAACCGGGCCATCAGCACCTCAGAACCGGGCTGCCCAAAGCAGCGTGCGAGCACTCACACATCCCCAGTGGGCGAGAGTGCGCATGCATGTTCCATTTGCGCAAGTAGCAGGCGTGTGTGCCTGCCACTCGCACAAATGGAACTGTGTATGCATGCGGGTGCTTGCCCGCCTCTCATTATTCCCTTCCCCAGTCCACAAAGCCAAAAAAGCTTGGGGAACTGACAAAGTATAAGTGGACTCAATGATAAATACCATGAATTAACAGAAGAAATTTTAAAAAAACCCCAGTTTGATATATTTTATGTATGTGAAACCAAGGGAAGCCGGAAGTATGATTTTGATATTATAGATCAAAGTTGATAAAAACAGACATGAAAGCAAAAATATAGGTTTGATTATGAATGAAATAGCTAACCTATGGTTTAGAGTAAAACTCCAGAAGGTGAGAAAAGTTGTGTACGTTGGGACGTTTATTTTATTAGAGTATATGAACGAGTAGGTGTGAACAAAATGAGGGAGTACAAAACAGAAGTGCTTTTGGCCATTCAGAGACTCCAAAATGAATACCAATGGTGAGTATTTAATGAGCATCTGCTTGGAAAAATTATATTTAATAGCAATAGAAATAGCACTTAGATTTATATGCTGCTTCAGAGTGCTTTACAGCCCTCTCTAAGTGGTTTATAGAGTCAGCCTATTGCCCCCAACAATCTGAGTCCTCATTTTATCCACCTGGGAAGGATGGAAGGCTGAGACAACCTTGAGCTGGTTAGGATCAAACTCCTGGCAGTCAGCAGATTTAGTCTGCATTACTGCATTCTAACCACTGCGCTGCTACAGAAAAAAAATTAAAACCAAAATGAAAGTTGAAAGCCTGCAGGAAGATAAAATTTTAAACCCTTATGAAAAGGGAGTAGCAATATAATTTCCCAACACAATAAATAGATGAAAGGATGTGGAAGCTCTTTGGAATAAACTGAAAAAAATTATACTACATAATACCATAGAAGAGTATGCAGCTATAGATATGAAAAAGAATACTAGGCAGAATAACTAAATGCAAGAGGCTTTGTGGATGAGGAATAAAACAGAACAGAACAGATAGAATAGAATAAAATCAGTGGTAAGATGAATTTGTGAACTTTTTAGAACTATCCCTAATGCTATAATGCAGGGGTGTCCAACCTTGGCAACTTTAAGACTTGTGGACTTCAACTCCCAGAATTCCTCAGCCAGCTTTGCTTGTGGAGTTGAAGTCCACAAGTCTTAAAGTTGCTAAGGTTGGACACCCCTGCTATAACGTGTGGTCTGCAATGTGATCTGGGCTTCATCCAATTCCTGCTAATAGATATTCTAATTAAATAAACCTCACAGAAAGCAGTGCACTTCATTGTTTGTTTAAGCACTCTCTTTACTGCGAATCAGATAACCTCTGACATAGTAGTACAATATTACGTATAGCTCTGAAGAATTTACACTACAGTATATTAGCTAATGATTGCTGCAAAAATGATAAAAGAAGCTTACAATATAATGTGAGATAAAGAAAGCTGCAATGAAAAAAATAAATCACAGCAAGAATTAGTTAAATAATCTAATATTTAAAAGGAGGCTAGGTAATGGAAAACAGCTTTGATTATAATAAAACATAGTTCTTCAAGTGAATGAAAATGACCAATAAGGAACCTCCAGGAGAATGAGTTGAATTAAAAAATTCACAAAATAATTTGGGATAAAACTGACATGAAGGAATATTTGGAATATTTATGACACCTGTACGGGAATGATAGTGATTTGCCAAATGGGACCGAAATGCACATCTAGGAAATATATTGATGAAAAGGAAATCATAAATATAGTGGGTATGTTGAAAAAAGTGAAAATACAGGTGTGCTTGTGAAGTGGCTGGTTGACATGTGAGTATAAAGGCTGTGTCTGAAAATTGAAATATAACACCAACAATATCTGGTAGGGAACTTAATCGCAAATATCCACAACAGAAGTCTAATATATAATTTATCATGCAGCTAGGCAAATACAACCCCTTACAGTATGATTTCTAAGGGGCTCTAAATGTTTATACTCACTGCAAATTGATCAGAGCACAAAGAAAGGGGAAGTTAGAGGAGAAAAAGAATCAGAGCAAACAGATAAATGCAGCAGTAGCGTCGCTTGTAGTAGTACTTTAGAAAATATTTTAAAAATGGAAAATGAAGACATTTTAAGATGAGCCAGTGATATTATGTGGTTTGTTGCAAAGAATAAACATTTGCTTAAAAAGTGAGATGGCTAAATTTAAGAGGGGCTTCTGTTCAGTTTGTTACCAGGAAGTGACAGTTGGGTGTATGTGGGAACAAGTGGAATGCCATGGAAAGGGGGTATTTAAAAAGTCTGACATGAAAAATAAGAAGAGATAAAAGTCATGAAGAAGGTGGACCAAATATTAATGATGTATATTACGCTGGTGTAGTCATACAAAGAGAATGAATGAGGATTGAGTTCCAAAAGAAATATATGAAGGATGAATAGGTTGAGAGAAACAGGAAAACCGATAAAACCATTATTGACTGAAGTTGATGAGAAACTGAAAAGAGGAAAGATAAAAGGACAAAAATAATGAAGCAGTGTGAGGGAAGCAAGACTGGTTTATATGGATATAAAGATAATGGAGAGATGCAGTGAATGGTGTTGGTGTAAATTACAGTAAGCTGTATTTTCTTTTCTTATAATGCCCTATTTTCTTTGGCTCACTATTTCTTACTTCTTTGCTTTCTTTTGCATAACCTAAAAGGAACTGTCACATATAAGAGTATGTATTTCAGAAATATACCTGATTCTTTCTTCATTATATTTCTTCTGCTCCACATCCAGAATATTCTTTACAACAATGTACCATTTTTTAATATCAAAAAATGGACAACCTGTAGTACAAGACAGCTTGTAAATCTTCTCTTAAAAGCATTCAATAGCGAAGAAAACTCAGAAATAGAGACAAGCCTTATTACACAAACAAATCAGGCTAACTCTCTCTACTGTGTAATTAAAAGTACTACACTGATTTTCCGATATCCTAAGATTAAGGGCATATATTAGCTAATATAAACAAGTCTACTTCCTAATGCATTTTGAAAGATAATGATTTAATTCCAAACAAGCTACACTGAAGCCTTTAAAACAATTTCACCAGCTTTGCCACCCTGTGACAAAACAATCTTTATTAAACCATAATAGCCCTGGGATACACAGAGCTCCATTGACCAAAACATGTAGGTCATCAAAACAGTTTAATACTAATCACAGTTATGGACAGCGGGAAGATTTGAGGGAAACTGCATCAAAATAGTGAGCGACTGTGAGAAAGAAAAGCATAAACTTGCAGCCAGTCTGTGAATGCCTGTGACTAAAAAACTGGTTGATTCACATGACCTCTGAACTCACCGACTCAAAACTTAGCATAGATATACAACTCTAAAATCCAGGCAACCCCTTGAACATTCTTAAAGTCATCTGCCAACATATTCTGAACTATGCAAAGTTTTTTGTTTTCTCTTTCCTAATTTGAAATATTTTTCAGATTAGTCTTCACAATTATGCCACAGATACTTTAGGAGGAATTGTTGAAATTACAAAAGTAATTATAGTTTTATTTTTTATTTTTTTACCTTCTTCATTTTTTTTGTTTCTTTCTTTCACGTAGTTTGCTAGCAACCTGAAAATACAAAATATTAATCAGATTGGCTTATTTATTGGAATCATGTCCCTATATTTAAACTTATCAAATGTATTTACTATTTCTATTACTACCACTGGGCCACTTAAAAATTTAATAGCCCAGAAATCTACTGTAGTCTGTCAGCCTTATATTTACACTATATACAAGTTAGCACCTGCTGCATCAAAGTGGCACATCATTAAATTTTCACAGAAATTCAGGTTGCCAGCGCAGCCCAAATATTAAACTTCACTGCATCAAAACAATTTTTATCTGCCTGCACATAAGATTAAAATAATACTTTAATAAATATTAGGTTCAGTAAATTCTGACACTGTTACAGCTTCAATAAACACAATCTGACATAGGAAATTGGCAAAAGGAAATGCAAGTTGCAATTTATTTTTTATTTATTAGGTTTATGTATTGTCTCTTGACTGTACATATTGCTGACTCCTTTTTTCCCTACAACACTTCGGTGAAGTAGGCTGGGCTGAGAGAAACTGACTCACCCAAAGCTATCCAGTGAGAGTCATGGTTGAAATTAATATTAACCAAGCAATAAGCTAACTTTTATCTAAACCAATACAATCTTTTTAGATTTTTACAGTTAAGAACATTTGACTACTAATTTTGCAATTCAGAACTGCAAAGTTAAGTATTCTTTTTTATAAAGCAAAGGACACTTACCACTCATATTCATCATCTAATAAGAATAGAATTTTCAGCACTACTATAATAATAGCTACAGCAAGTATATCATATTTCACTTTCCAAGTTGATTTATTGCCAGGATGAAGTGTCAGAAAGTCTGTTTCAGCAACACCAATTTTTTTTATCACTCTACAAGTCCATTTATTCATATCATCTGAATGAAAGAAAAAAAAAGATTGAGAACAGCCTCAAATGTTGTAGAATACAGCATTCTGAAATAGTCACATCAACCGTGAGTTACATATTTTCTCTCTGAAATAGTTATATGGTTTCAAGTAAACATGTTTAGCCCTTAGGAATTAGTTTATATTAGAACACCTCCCAGCACAAAATACCCCAGGTCAGTAAAAATAAAACTCTAAAAACTAGTTACTTTGGGCATTACATAACCAAAGTAAAACTTTTTTTTTACATTTGATTTGATTTGTCAATCGCTTACAAGATACAGGTATAAGAATGAATATAGTTTTGAATACATGAGATATACTTATAAGAAAAATAAAAAACAATAGGACAGGGACGGTAGGCACAATTGGTGCGCTTATGCACGCCCCCTACAGGCCTCTTAGGAAGGGGGTGAGGTCAATATAGAGTCTTAAGGTTAAAGTTTTTGGGATTTGAGGAAGAAACTACAGAGTCAGGTAGAGTATTCCAGACACTGACCACTCTGTTGCTGAAGTCGTATTTTCTGCAGTCAAGTTTGGTGCGGTTAACCTTGAGTTTGTATCTACTGTGTGCTCTTGTATTGTTATGATTAAAGCTGAAGTATTCATTTGCAGGTAGGACATTGGAGTATATGATTTTATATACTATATTTAGATCGGACCGGAGGCGGTGTAGTTCTAGGTTTTCTAGGTCTAGAGTTTCAAGTCTGGTGCCATAAGGTGTTCTGCAATGAGTAGAGGAGCGGAGAACTCTTCTTGTGGAATATTTTTGGACTTTTTCAATTGTGTTAATATCAGATACATGATATGGGTTCCAGACTGATGAGCTGTATTCAAGTATAGGTCTAGCAAATGTTTTGTATGCTCTAGTTAGTGTGATATTACCAGAGAAGAAGCTACGTAGGATACTCCATAAACTTCCATGGGTTTTGTCACAAAACTATAAGTAATCAGAAACCTAATGCACTAAGTAACATTAAATTATAGTTCATGGTCATGTCTTCATATACTTCAAAATAAGTTTAAAAAAAGTATGCGTTAAGATTTCATAGGTTGATAGTTTGATAGCATCAATGGTTCTTGTTATTTTTTTTAATTATTATACTAAATTAAGAGCATAATGTAAGAGTATTTCTGATTTTCAAGTTAGCAAGGATGTTACAAACCTTCATTAGATCCAGTGATAGATGTGATAGAAGACAGACAGACATAGTTCCTTATTTTTGTTTTGTAAAGGTTGAATTGCTTGTTCATTGTACCCATTACCGTGTTTTTCTATAGGAACCCCTGTTTCAAAAAATAAGGTTTTGACCAAGAATATATAAACAACTAGAAGATACTAAAGTAGACTATTAAATATTCCCTTACCAGGCAAGTTGATTTCCATCATGTATTTCATGCAAAGAATATTTGGATGAAGGAAGCTGTGCTCTGTTATATCTGGAAAACAAGGCAGGTCTATGAATCCTGCAAGGGCATGCATTTTTTTATAAACATCATCATATTTAGGCCAAGCCTGAAAAACAAAATATGTAAATAAGTAATAGAAGATGTCTTGGGTTATAAATGTAAAGAAACTCACTTTCTACAGGATTACTATCCTCATCTTAGTCAAAACAGATGCCTATGTTTTCTTAGCTACCCTACAGACCCCCAAGTATTATGCAGAGTTCCTCTAGCATCAACTTTAATCAGTTATGCTATTTTGAAAAATACATAGCCAAAACATAAATATCACAAGAACAAATTAAATAACTTTCATTTTAAATTATTTGTTTGCAATAGCTTCAGACTATATAATTATTGTCATGCAAGTACCATTACTGATAAATACTGTAGAAACATATATATATATACATTTACACAGACACACAGAGAATGTATATATAAAGAGAGAGAGAAAGAGAGAGAGAGAGATAATATATATAAAAAGCAGGATAAATGTAATATTTTTGTTTGCCACAAAACTGAAACTGATTTTGGCATTTTTATCTACCTGTCCAGGGAAACTCTTTGGGATAGATCCAGATTACCTTAATTTCACAAAGGTAAAAGAGCAAAATTAGAATAGGAAAAATATCCCATGGATATCCACAAATGTTGCCTTTGCATTTTTAGACAGTTTTTTTTTTGTGGTGTCACACACTATTTCTCCTTTTTTCTCTGACATATCTAGAGTGCTTGGGAGATACAAGCGACTTGTTCTTATAGTTGTGATGGGAACTAGTGATCAGCAGACATGAAAACTCTTTTAATTTCACAACACATGGACAGACTTAGCATACTTTCAACTGGGAAACTCTGAGCATCCTAGCCAACCCAAGTTTCAAATGCTAGAGAATTTCTGGAAGCCTGGTACTCAGGCAAATTGGACATCACAGGCACATAGAGATAAATAACTTCTACATACCATTCAAAAGAGGCAACCAAAAAGCCAAAAAGAAAGCAAAGACCAAAACACTTTCTCACTAGCAATCAATAACCAGATGAACAGACATTAACACCAAGATTAATACAGAGAACAATCAAGAACTACTACCTCAATTAAGAAAGCACATAGTAGAAAACAACATTCTCACCAACACTGACAGTCAACCACTGGTATATAAAATCCCCCTTCTCTTCTAGCACTGATGATGTTACCCAGCATGATAATGAAACATCTGCAAGAAAACAACCAAGCTCAGAGCGCACTAAGGACCTTATAAAAGTGTAACACACGTATTGGTGCAGGATAAGCAACAATGGAAGAGAAGACATTTCACTAAAGAAGCTTCCATGTGCTGAAGATTTCATTTCGGTTTTACAAGTTATGGGGCTGAACAAGATCATTATATTATTAAATTAGACAAAAGGGGGCAAACATTGCACAAATGGGTGGAAACATTGTCATCTATAGCATAACAATTTTTCTTCCCTTGTTTTAGTTTATTTAAAAGGCTGGTGATACAACATTCATTCAAAACATTTCAAGCTTTACTGCTCATTGAATATGCTCAAGATTCCAGACATCAGAAACACATAATGTGTACAATTTAAAGAAAACTCTTGTACTCGAACATAAATATTTAGAAGCTGTATTACTATAGTCACGAATATTCAGATCAGCAACTTTTCCCCCTGAAGTATCTTTCCTACCTGGAGGTTTTTCTTGAAAAACCAGAAATATTTGTATTACCAGTCAGTTGTACATTGGGTTTATCCTGGCTTTCAGACACTTCACGACATTAGTCTAAAAGCAGGATTTAACCATGGGAATTACAATCTGGAAGCAAAAATCCTTTCCTAATATCTATGATATTTCCATGCATAATCTGTCCAAAATTTAAAAAACTATAAAATAAGATTTTAATTAACATAAAATGAACTAAACATATAGGAAAGGTTTTATTTTGAAACATATGAATTGAAAAAACAATTTTTCAACCCGAAGC
The DNA here is from genome assembly GCF_049901715.1 of Pseudonaja textilis. Lineage (NCBI taxonomy): Eukaryota > Metazoa > Chordata > Lepidosauria > Squamata > Elapidae > Pseudonaja > Pseudonaja textilis. Next base: position 132,889,114 of record NC_141990.1, on the reverse strand, counting down.
AATAATGAGACATAAAATTCATGTGTATATTGAAACAAATTGTTTAAGGAAGACAAATAATTTTTAATAGAGAATAACTATTAACCTGTCTCCAGAACAAAATTTCAGAAACATCTACAATGTCACTAAGGTAACTATACAATAATTATCTAAAGGTTTTAAAGAAACATTTAATGTTATTTTTAGGCGCTGAACAATTCTATCAGGATAGAGCCACTCATTTTAAAAAAGCCAACTAACTAAAAGCCATTATTAATACCTTAAATACCAAAAGCATTTAAACATATATCAAGCCATTAAAAAAATAATCTGGAATATACAGGAAATGGTGAAGACCACATTCTCTCTCCCCACCCAAGGCGATGTGAATGCTTTTTCGGTCACCTCCATAACACTGACATTTTCACTGTATTAGCAAAAATTAATCACAATTATAATGTGGATACAGACTTCCACAAAGACGAGGGGCATAATCTAAGCAAATCAGAGATTTCTGTCAACAATATAATTTTTCTGCAGCTATTTAGCTGCCAAGTCTTTCCCTTCAAAAACAAGCAGTTTGGCCATCCAGCAGGGCAAAGACTTTTCAGGCAAAGAAATCAGTTATACCAATTTGGATATAGCAAATATATGCACACTCAGATGAAGAACAGAACAGAACTTTAAAAGCCCAACACTAACATTTAGAGCAAAGGTCTTCAAGCTTTAAGACTTGTGGGCTTCAAATCCCAGAATTCCTGCGCTAACATGACTGGAGGAGGAATTCTGGGAATTGAAGTCCATAAGTCTTAAAGCTGTCAAGTTTGAAGACCCCTGATTTAGAGCAACCTATAAAAATTGACTATCCTATTACAAGGGTGGAAGTGTGATCTATTGATAAATGTGTCAGACTAGCTGGAAGAGCCAAGTTTTATCTAGTCCATTTTCAAACAAGGAAAATCACCTTATGACTTTAAACCAATTTTAGTCTTACCTTCCTGATTGTGTGGAGAAAAAAATATACTGCAATTAGATGTGAATGTGTATTTTTAAAAATATCAAAATACTACTGAATCATATAAAACCAGACACATCACTAGAAGCCAATCATAAGATTACATCTGATTTATTTTGGCCATGTCGTGCATGGAAACTCATTGGAGAAGTCAATCATGCTAGGAATAGTTAGTGAAACAAGAAAAAAGGGCAAGCAAAGAACATGCTGGCTTGATAACATCCAATCTGATATGAAGATGAACATCCATCAACTGAAAGAAGCTGTTTTTGAAGGGTAGCATGGAGAGTGCTTGCCTATAAAGTTGCCAAGAGTCAGACATGGCTGAATGGCTAAAACAACAAACAAACAAACAAAATGTGAACATAAAAGATTATGTGTCACTGTTTTTGACTCTTTGCAATCACACGAGATTGATTTTCTCCGCAACGATCTAGGCTTAATCTGTTCTTAACAATGCACTCGTTGCCACCTTGGTCCTGGTCATCCTTTTCTCTTTCATTCCACCTTTCCCAGCATTAAAGCCGTTTCTAGAGAGTTAGGTCTTCGTGTAATGTGTCCCAAGTTGTACAATTTGTCATTTATGCTGCAAACTCTGGATTGTTTTGTTTAATGATCCACTGCTTTGTTTTTTTTGCTGGCCACAGTATTGCCAAGGGTCTTTTCCAATACCCAAGTTTAAAAGTGTCAATATTCTTCCTATCCTACTTCTTTAAAATCTAACTTTCACTTCCAATATAGACTGTCACAGGGAAAACTATGGTTGCATGATTCTGATCTTTGGACACATCACAACACTTGAGTATCTTTTTTTAAAGATCTTCATGTTTGCTCTACCAAATGCTAATCTGCAATATATTTCTTGACCCCTTTTTCCTTTACTTTTGATGATTATTGATGATTATTGATGTTTCCTCCGCCAAAGGGATCCATAGACATAATACTTTTTAATTAAATCTAGGTATATGTCTTGAAAACTCTATTTTGTCTGTACTGCTCAATAGTTCTGGTTGACTATCCAGTGCACAGCCAATCCAGAGACTGCTTCTCTTTTGTAAAATTTTATGCTTAGATACTATGAGAAATGCTGCATTGTTGCATTCTCTTAAGATCATCCCACCTTAGTCAGTATTGACATTTCCACCTTACAAGATCTGAGCACTTATAGCTCTACAATGTCTTTGTCTAGTTTACTCTCTCTAAATAAAATTTATTCTAAGTCCTTGACTAACAATAGTTCGTTTAGTGACTGTTCAGTTACAACAGCACTGAAAATAGTGACTTATGACTGTTTTTCATACTTAAGTTATGACCATTGCAACATCCCCATGATCACGTGATTTACATTTGGATACCTAATAACTGACTCATATTTATGACGGTTGCAGTGTCCAGTGGTCATGTGATATTCTTTTGCGAATTTCTGACAAGCAAAGTCAATGGGAAACCAGATTCATTTAACAACCATGTTACCAATTTAACAACTGCAGCAATTCATTTAACAAATGTGGCAAGAAAAGTTGGAAAATGGGGCAAAACTCACTTAACAAATGTCTCACTTAGCAACATATATTTTAGGTTCAATTGTGGTCATAATTTGAGGACTACCTATATATGAAGCAACATTTTCAGGCTTCTCTTCAAAAGTAAACCAACCTTCATTGCTAGTAGTAAAAAGTTCCAATTTTCAGACTTTTCAAGTAACCCTTGACTATGTGTATCAACCTTATGGAATTTACTGATAATCTGGGAGGGGATTCCTATGGGTCTGCATTATCGCCATTTCCAGCTTCTCTAGTGAGCAAACTATTGAGGATTGTCTGTTTTAGCTTACAGGGGTATAATTTCTCCTTTTTAGACATACTATAGTACTATGGGAAAATGCCAGAGCCTTGGCTAAAAGGAAAGTATTTTATTTCCTCGTGCCTTGAACCAATGTTTATTTTTTCTTACAAAAACACCACTTTAGAAACGTTATTTGTCCCCTATGAATGTTTCTTTGTTTTTATTCTTTTGTGTCTTTGAGTCAGTGTTGATTTGTGGCAACTGCTTGCACTAATCCTTATAGTTCCCTTGGCAAGATTTTAGAAGTAGATTGCTATTGCCTCCTTTCTAGGACAGAGAGAAAGTGACTGCCCAATATCACCCAGCTGACTTTGTGCCCAAGGCAGTTTCTCCCAGTTTCTAGACTGATACCTTAATCACTAGACCAAGCTGGCCCTTGGATATGTTTATTATTATAGTAGTGGAAAACTCCATATACAGAAAACTGTGATGCAATGGCTTCTACTGCAGTCAGCTGACAATTATGCAAAAGTGTATGGATAGTATCAGCAATGATTACACCAGATTTAACACTTACATCTAAAACAATAAATCACTTTGTGACTTAACATTTTGCAAACTCACACTGTAAAATATAGATCAGATTAAAATTCCCTTCCTGATTATTCCTTTGTTATGCATTTCATTTCTGTAGATCATGAACCTGGTGAAATAGAATGCAGCTTGCAGCGCATGAACTATGTAACATCAAAAGTCAGAAGTGCTCAAATGATACACCGCTGTTTCGTAATTAGGTATATTGGTCCTTTTAAGAAGCATCTTTCCTTTACAACTCTTCATTTACTTTCAATATCTGTGGCTGCAAATTTTATTTGTTTAGTTAGCAGTAAAACTAATTAATATTCCTATATTTTATATGGCAATATGCCATTTCCCTTCATTACATTCAATCCCAGAATGGTTAACCAAATAATATTTTAATTTCTCTCTAATATGGATATTTCTGGAGGTTTTCCTTCAACTGATATATTGATGAATGGCTTTTAATTATTTCACTTCTTGGGATAAGCTGAAGTGGATCCTTACATTTCTTTTTTTTAAAAATATAGTTTATTAGTTTTTACAATTAAAACCAACCAACAATACATACACAAATAAATGGAAGAGAAGAAAAGGAGGAAGAAAAGAAAAGAAAGGAAAATTTGGAGAAAAAAAGAAAAGTTAAAAGCATTCTTATTTTTACAGTTTGCAAGATCTTTTTCCATAACCTTGATTTATGTCATATACACAGGATCCTTACATTTCAATGCCCTATTCATGTGCTGTCATTTCTTTCATGTCAAAACATGGCTCTTCTGCAGCTTTGGGTGGGGAGCCCAAAGGAACGTGCAGCCATAGGGCTGCTTGGTGCACTGAGAGCTATCTTTTTGCTTTTTAAATTGTTATTAATTAATGGTTTAATTATTGCCTCCTTCTAAAAATTGATTTCAATTTTTTAATTCTAACATTTAATTTTATATACATTTAAATACATTTAAAAATATTTTTTATTAATTTATTGAAATCCATCACCAGATTCCTATAAGGGAACTTGAAAAATATTATTTTGTTGTTAGCCCAGTGCCATATTCATAAAAAGCAAATAACCAGACAATGACAATGTTGTTTTATTCTGACATTATGAGCATGAAATAAAGCAAACATACACTTCACAAAAGATTTTTATTTGTTTTGTTCTATCTGTGCCTATTTTCACATGACAGTCAAATGCAGTAGGCCTTATTAAAGCTACTGGTGCAAAGAAAGGCTCTAATTTATCTGATGTCTTAGGACAGCAACTTTTTTATGTGTTCTTTTTCAATAGGTATAATCATGTCAGTAAATAAATTTATTTTGAATATTTAAGCTCTTCTAAAAACTATCAAACTTATATCCAATAATGAGCTTCCTAGGGAAGGAAACACATCAATTACATTAGCAGACGTGATCTATTCATTTCAGATACTTACAGATCATACAGGCCTGTCAATTTATATCCTCCCTTTCTATTTCGAAGTTTACAAATGTAAGAATATTTAACAATAAACTATCAGTTTTCAAAATGCTATAAACAATAAATAAATAATAGCAGCACCACAGAAGTAACAGAACACATTTATTTTTAAAGGCCTATATTAATTCCTCTAAACCAGGGGTGTCAAACTCGCGTCGTCACAGCATCGTCATGTGATATATTGAGACTCCCCCCGCTTTGCATGCAGGCCACAAGTTTAACACCCCTGCTCTAAACTGTTGAGATTGCAAGAACAACAAATTATTCAACACTACATAGGGTAAAATTAAATTACTCACTAGAAGTATTAATTATGAAACTAAAGATTAAAAACGTTGGACTCATTAATTTCACTGATACTTGAAAAAGAGAAACACACTGTGACTGATGACACAAGTATCAATCTATATAAGAAAATGAAGTTTTTATAAACAGTTCTGATGAAACGTTTATTTACCTATTTATTATTAGATTTCTAAAGCACTGCAATCAAGCCACTCTTGGCAGCGTACAAATATAATTACAAAATATGTGAACATAAAATAACCATAACACAATACAAAAACTAAAAATACAGCAATGTAAATAATATGAACATGATGTTCCCCCAATAAGTTTAATTTTAAAAGCTTCTGGAAGAACTTCAACTGCATCACCAGAATGGTCTGGAATGACTATCACTGGCATATTGAAATTACATCTCAAAACCATGGATGATGACATCTCCCAGTGAATTCAAGTAATGTTAAAAAGAAATATGAGATAACTGAATCCTGCAATAATCTAATGGAAGAAGCCACTCAGCTGAATTCTCCCCACTAAAGCACCAACTGAAATATCCAATGAAGAAAAACCTAACTACAATGTTCTCAATTTCCACTCCTCCCAGATGGTTCTGAAGAATACTATTATCAATATTAATGAATGCCACTAAGAAGTCTAACCACACCTAAGGCCTAACAAAAGAAAAATCAAAAGAAAAATTTCCACCCCATGATCAAGCCTGAATCTTGACTGAAAAAGGTTCAGATAATGTATTTCTTCTAGTATGTTCTGAAGTTGCATCTCCACTACAGTTCTGACAATCAGAGACAAAACAATGGCTATCTAATATAGATTGATTCAGGGAAGTTTTTAAACAGGAGGCCTCTCTGAAAGTTGCAGAAAATCTGTAGAAAATCACCTCCCAGATTCACCTGACCACAATCTCTTGGTTCTTTAAAAGCCAGCAGAGATTCAATCCATGTCAGGTTAAATAATATACTAGCAAGCAGCCTATTCACTTCATTGGACTCCATAAACCTGAAGATATCCTAATTAACATGGCAAGATACTATCCCATTCCCTACTATAGACGCCATCCATAGAGTCAAGACTGAGATAACTTTATTAGCAAAATTCTGATAAGGTGGCAGATGTGCTATATTCACCTACTCCAAATGTAATCTATCATTTTAAAAAAGGTAACCAACTAACAGCCTGTTGATGCGATAAGGCAGGGGTGGGGAATTCTGGAAGTTGAAATCCACAAGTCATAAAGCCATCATTCCCCACCTCTGCCATGAGGGAAAAGTAGAGATGTTTGTTTCCCTTACTACCAAAGTGTAAATTCCGTAGTAAATCTGTGGTTGGTCAGATTCACTTGCCATCCCTCTAGTCACCATTTTTACTACTTCACCTCCTAGCAGTCCTCAATAAACCAGGGAAAGACAACTAGAATTGACAATCAGAGGCTACTCAAAAGTCTGGATTGCTTCCTGTTGCCAGCAGCTAACCAGACATTTGATGGATCTATTCACAAGATTGTAGAGAAAAATCCCCATGTACCCAACGGAACCTATCATGATATATAAGGTGCCTGGGGTGGGTTATATGAATGGCCCCATAGTGGTTATAGGGGAGAGTCAATCTCATCAAGATGCAGAAGGGATCTAAACATGGATCAGATACTTAATATTGGGTAACGAAAAGTCAGAAACAACCGAATGACTAAGCAAGAAGCCATTAGATTTGATCTTTGAGAAGGTTCCATACTTGGAGAATTACAGCTGGTATTGAATACTGAAAAGTCTCAGAAAATGGACCTTTCACTGGAAGAATGACCATATATTTTATTTTAACCTGCAGCATCATATAAACAACTCAAATCTTTTCTGAAGTTTTGCAAAATTCCCAAGACAAGGAGACATATGAATGCAGAGGAGAGTTTCATGATCTATAAGATGTTAATGACATCTAGCAGCCTTAGCCCAGGGGTATCAAACTGGCGGCCTGTGGGCCGTATGCGTCACGAGCAGGCCACACCCACCCCAGTTCTGCGAATGGGAAAAATGTCGTGAAACATAACATGATGGCAACATGAAACCACGCGTGTGACATCCGTGCCTTAGCCTGTCAAGTAGCAAATGTCAAAATCCAAGGGGAGAAAAAAAAGCAGTAAATATGGGGAGAAGAGGGAAAAAAAGAGCACTATTGCTCTCAACATAGCCAAATTTTGCCAAATCTGGCTACTATGAGAATAAGGTTGCAAAGATTTTCTACCACGACTGAATTCTCCAATATCACTGTTAATTTTAATTTCAACTCTAATTCACTCTCCTTTTATCCTTTATTGTTATTTTTATGGAGGATTGTATGTATATTTTACAGGTTGGTATAAGATTGTAATAAACCTTATACTAGCTTCATATCTCCTTTTCCTCCCTTGCAAGTATTTGGAATAGGAAAATAGACTTCTCCCACATCATATATATATATATTAACATTTACTGTAGTGGTCTGCAAAGATTAAAGTGATCTTTCAGTAACCTAGACCCCATACCATAAAAGGCTTCAAGCCAACACTTTGGAGTTGTACTTAAAAACCAGGAGACAGTGACATTATTTTAGGAATTCCTTAAATCTATGGCATTATTCTCTTTTTCCATTCATCAGCATAATTACTATATGTTGGAAAATGTAACTTAAGTACAGGTAGTCCCTGACCTATGACCACAACCGAGCCCAAAAATTAAATAAATAAATAAATAAATTTTAAATAAATTTTGTCCCATTTTACGATCTTCCTTGCCAGAGTTGTTAAATGAATCATTGCAGTTGTGAAGTTAGTAACACGATTAAGTGAACCTGCCTTCTCCACTGACTTTATTTGTAAGAAGGTTGCAAAAGTGGATCACATGACCCTTCGGGCATCGCAATCATCATAGAGTCAGTTGCCATGTCAGTTGATCATGTGACCATGGGGATGCTGCAGTGGTTGGAAGTGTTGTATTCCCTCCACCCCCCAAAAAAAAGGGGGGAAGGAAACTGTGCAGAGGCAAAAAATGAGCTTTATGACACCACCTTCAGTACTTAGAAAATACTGTAATATAGCCAGTCAGAGCTACGTTTGGTATGTATACATTTCTTCATGTCATACAATTTAATCTGGTCAAACAGGTTTGGCGGATATTTGTAAGGCTTCACAAATGTGGTTCGTTAGCAATGACAGTAGAAGAAGAGAAATGAGCAGATATAATTATTGCAAAAATAGCCTATCATACCATCTACAATGTACTTGAGAAAAAAGAACCCAAGAGTGCTACATAAGTGAGTGTAAGAATACCATAGTATTTCATGATCTTACATTATATTAAAAACAATTATATCTTTATTTTGATTTGATAAAAAGGCTAAACAAAAACCACCAATATTGCCTTACCCTGTCAATGTGATTAGCGATGCTTTCAAAATGCCTTACAATGAATACTGACAATTTTGAAATTATTTTGATTGACTTATTATATGTCATGTCTCTATAGTTCGCTTTTATTTGCTTTCTTCCTAAAAACCAATGCTACTTATAACAACTACCAAAACAAACCACAATAATATGCTATGGCCATTGGCGCGGGAGTTAATTCCTCCCTTGGTGGGACTGTGAATATTTTTGAAAAAGACTACTCATCTGACATGTTGCATCCACTGTGATTCATCTGCTGGCAAAACAAAACTCGCTAGCAGAACAATTCTATCTTCTTCCCTATATAACCTAAACTCCAAAGATGAATCCACCCACTTTTTTATATATGATGAAAATAAACACACACACACACACACACACACACACACAAAGCCAGACAAAACCATGTGAATAAATTATTATTTTTAAATTTTGTGTCACATTTGGCTCAATATTGAAAACTACTGTAGTTTTTTCATCTTCCAATATGATGATTTTCAAGACACTAAATACAGAGCATGTAAATTATTTAAGAAACACAGATCAGGAAAGAAAGGGAAGACCCTTATTTTCTAAGACTTGGGAGGCACGTGCTCATATGACATAACAATTTAGGGCGTGCCATGGATTATTAAAGGACAACTGAGGGTAGCAAAGAACAACTGTGTGGGTGAAACACCTACTGCTTAACTTGGAGAACTGCTTAATATCCAGAATCACTCCAAGGAATAAGCAATATATAGTACAAAGAACTACAGAAGTACCTCAGTGACAATGGAAAACATTCAAAATTTTCTCAATGTCACAAATTAGCAGGCCTGGCAACACCAGCAAAATGGAACTGTCTTCAGAGGGAGGGAGAAGAAGAAAAACAAGAGAAGACGGCAGTGGGAGAAACAAACATAATTCATATAGATCAAGGCTTAACAAGAGAAAGCAGCATTTGGGGGGGAAATGTTGAACTTAAAAGCAATTCAGTTGTGTTGGGCATGATAATTTTAATGGCTAAATCTTCTCTCTCCCCACTTTTAACCCATTCTTATTTTAATCTGGATCAGATGTTACATCCTAATTTGTATGCTTCATCAATCAAAAGTCTACCAGAGTCCAATTCACACTATGAAAATACAACTGCTCTATTTTAGTCTCACTGTGTCTCTCACATGCTAAACTTCTTTGTTGAATTCAATTCTGCGATCCAAAATGCAGATCCGCTTAGGGAATCTGCACCATTAGGAAATAAATGATGTACTTACAGGGACATCAGTTCTGCCATACAATTCTTAATTACCACTGCAACTACATATGAATTCTAGTGAGCAGAGGAAATATGTAATTCACATGGATGTTTAGAGTGGCAGCCACTATATACTGCTATTAACAATGTTCGGATTAACGAGAACTTCCGGTTTGCAGGGCTTCGGCGGCAGGTAGGAATCCACGATCGTACGCGGTTTCTGCCTGGGCTCACCTCTGGAGTGCCCCGAGCCAGCTGGCTTCAGGGCTAAGCCACCCCGTAGAGGTGGTGAAGAAGGGAGAGATCGCCAGCAGGGTCGAGGAAAGCCGCATCTCTCCTCCTCAGCTGGTCAAACTCCCTTTTCTGAAGGCGGTAGGAGCAGTGGCCAGAAATGGCCACCTCAAAGAAGCACTCAACTGGAAAAGAAAGTGCAGGAGGAAGATAAGAAGTGAAAGTTTTGGCTGACCGGGATAAAAAGCAACAACTAAGGTACCCTGGAATTTAAATTTTATACAAGATAACATTGCTCCCAAAGAAGAGTCAGAAGCAGCGAAAGAAAGTGAAAAGGGAAAGTTTTTTTTTCCTTCTCTCTCCTTCCTCACATTGACAACGAAGAGAGCTGAATAAGAAATCAGAAAAAACTGCTTTGGCACCAATAGGTAATTAAGCTGAAAATATAATTAAATGCCAAAGATTTCTGGACACTAAAAAATCCTTTTTTTCTATAAGTAGGAAGGGAGAGGAAAAGAATAAGGGCAGGATTTGGAAGGAGGAGACTGCCTGGACTTCAAAAGAATCTAAAGTAAAATCTCAATAAGACTTCTAAAACATAAATTTTAACTGGAACTTTGTAACTAAATAGTAACCCCAGGAAGAGAAAGTGAAAAAAGAGGAAAGTGTAAAAAGAAACAGCTTGTGTGTATTTGGATTGCTTGGTGACTTTGGGATTTTTGGATATTATATTTCAATGACTAAAAACAATTGGGTGGTTGTTTAAAAAATTCTATAATGGCATCATCTCTGGATGAACTGAAAATGGAATTTTAAAAATATAAAGAAGAGATACAAGAAGGGAAGGGCCCCTTTGGCTCCATTTTTCAATTCTTAGAAATGGCGATCCGCAGCTACGAGATACAACAAGAAAAGACTGTGCAACAAGAAGATTGGGACAAAGTAGAAGCCATATTTAATGAACAAGTAACTCTATCTGGGGAAGAAAGGGGAAAAAGGGGAAAGAGAATGGAGAATTTAAAGACTTAAAAAAAACAGCCAAAAAAGGGAAAAATAATTTGCAAAGTGCATATAATGTTGGAAAGCAACAGAAAAGGGGAATACAGAAGAGGGAAATGGAGGTGGAGAGACATGGGGGTAAAAAGGGGAGAGAGAAGAAGAGAGGGAAGAAAGAAAGGAAAAGAAGTTACAAAGGCAAGATATAAAGAAAAAGGACCTATTTAGAGATAATGGGTGAAAATCTAATTGAAAAAGGGATTCTGTGAAGGTACCTAAGATGGTATTGTTATATTTGTAATAGAAATAATGTTAGAAAATTGGAAACAACATATGATTAAAAAGAGGGATAAAATAGTCAATGTAATTTAATGAAACTTTTGTGAACAAAATAAATGAAATAAAATAGATGAGAGAACTGAATTAGGAAGGAACGGGAACATTTTAATTACTCAATGTTTTATAAAATATAAGTGAGGTGGGGGGGAATTAACTATGGAAAGTTTATAAGTGTTCCCATAGAAGTATGATATTTATCTGAAAAGTAATGTGTAAAACGTTAAGATTTAAATGAATATTAATATTAATGATAGAATTGAATTGGTATGGATTGTTGTTTTAATTATATTATACATTTTTAATTTTTTCTTTTTTAAAAATACAGTGTGTAGTTTTAGAAAGTACCAAGCAGAATCCGAACGGAAGTTATGTGTTATACTAAGTGTTATAATTTTAGGGGAAAGACATAAAGGCGTCATACTCCAATCAGTGATTACAGGAGAAATTTTGTTTAATGAGAAAAGATAGTAGACAGTTGAAACAGGACAAAGAATATAAGTACAATGATTTGAATTGAGATGAAATAAATAAAATAAAATTAAGAAAGTTAAAAGAGGGGAGAAGCTATATTGAAAATGTAGAATTAGTAATAAGATATGGAATGGAACATAAAAATGAGCATGAACTTGAATTTGTGTCTGTACGAAGAGATGTAACCCAGGATTATGCTGCTTTCAAAAAAGATGTTTTATGTTTTTATGTTTTATGTTTTGTTTGTTTATGTTTGTTTTCAAAAATCAATAAAATTTTCAAAAAAAAACACACCAATGCTCGGATTAACATTATTTAACTAGCAAATATAATTGGGAAGCCTATAAAGCCACAACAGTTTAAGGTAAGAATGTAGTGTCACTCCCTCAAAGACACAAAGATGGATATTAAAGGACACTTGTCTCAGTCAACCCATTTTCCTTCTCTATTAAGCAATGCTTCAACAGGTAAGGACAAGCAAGAGTTTCTGTTACACAACAGCAGATTCCAATGATAAACCTGATTAAAATAAATGTCAGAAGTGAACTTCCTCCTCAGCTCTTTTTAAAGAGCCTCACCCTTGCTTACTGTCATTTTTGAAGTTGTTTCAAGAGAGAGACTATAAAATGCTACCTGCCCACCTTCTGATTTCATGATTATTAATATTTGAAGATGAAGGGTCTTTCCTTTCAGTACTGGTCTGTATTTCTTAAATATAACAGTAGAAATTTTGAAAATGCATATGAAAAAGTGCTTCAAGTTCCAAAATATTAACTGGACTGATGAGAAAGTTATTAAATGGCATGAAAGGAGAAAAAACAGAATTCGGATCATTTGATCTTGCTATAGGCATTACAAGAAAATAGCACTGGACAAAATGTAGACCTGTCCCAAAATGCATAAGCACCTCATTAAAATGAGCACAGTATGTCATGTTAGAGAGAAGTTTTCAACATTTAAAATGACAAACACCTGCATCTGGAACATCCTGTTTATCTCCATATAGCCACCACACATTGAGCTGGCAATCATGCTCTATTGACCAACTTGCTAAATGCTATTGGCTTGGACCAGGAGGAAGGTACTTGGAAAAAACTCAGCTAGATCCTGGCAAGCTGGACTTTAATACAGGCCTATGATTGGGCCATTTTTATAGCCCATCAAAATCAAAAGACTCTAGATAGGTTATAACACATTAAGAATTACTTTTTTAAAAAGTAACAAATCAATATACACATACAAACACACACACACACAAACTGCCAGGGGTCAATGTCAGGTTTGAAGTCCCAGTGGAATGTCAAATACTATGGGAAAAACAGCTCAATGAACCTTTGGAGCTACAGAGTGCCAAAGCTGGAGCTTGCCCCAGAAAGGGTGTACCATCTCATCCATGCCCTAAAAGTCACTTCTGATGAGATCAGCAACTATATAAGATGATAGATAGATATAGAGATATAGAGATAGAAATAGATAGATAGATAAGAGAGAGAGAGAGAGAGAGAGAGAGAGAGAGAGAGAGAGAGAGAGAGAGAGAAGCAGGCAGGCAAACTTTCAATGGAGAGGGAGGGTCTTAACAATTTTCTCAAGAGGCTTTCATTGGGCAGGGAGATTCAATTTTGGAAGGGGTGAAACAAGTTTGTGATAAAGAGTCATCTTTTTTTGGGGGGGGGGGGTGTTTTCTTTTAATTTTCAAACAATTCTTTTTTCTCAAAACTCAATTTGAGAAAGTAAGCGTAAGGACCTGTGACAGAAAATGATTCTGATACGCAGGGAAGAAGCATAGAAGGCTGAGCCAGCTACAGAATTCTTATAAAAATATAAATAAGATGGTGCTTTATTGGAAGACAAAGAATAAACCAAGAAATGTGGATGGAAACTAAATATAGTCTGTACAGGCACAGCTAATCATTTTCTAGAAGGATTGATGGGCAGAATGTTGTACATAAAGTCCCTGTTAAGCATCTGCCTCGTTTAGTAACCTTTTGGAAATGAAACAGTTTGACCAATCCTTGAATTTACAAACTTCAAAGGTCTGTATAAAGTAGTCACCTTACAACCACAACTAGGACTGGAAAATTCAACATTAAGCAGTGTGGCATTCCATTCTACAAACTTTTTTGCAGTTGTTATAGAAGACATAATGTGATCATGATTTGCAACCTTTCCTGTTGGCTTCCCCATTGATTTTGCTTATTGAAAACTGGCTGGGAAAGTTGCAAATGGCAATCGTGTAACCCCAGGATGTTGCATCATAATCATGTTATTGTGAGGATACTGCAACAGTCTGTGAGGACCGATCGCAAGTCTTTTTTTTTTTTAGTACTTCAGATAATTGCTAAAGGAATGGTCATAAATTGAGGATAACCTATAGAGCAAAGCTGAAGTGAGATCATGAGTGCAGTGACAATTTCATTTAATGACTGCTTTGCTTAACGACTTGAGTTGCCAGGCTCAACTGAAAAAAAGACTACCTGTAGTTTTACAAAAAACACATGAACCAAGTTTGAATGAACTGACTTCTTGTATGTGCCATGGCAAGAGAATAGCACTTGGCAATAGCATTTAAGACTTATATACCGTCTCATAGTGCTTTTACAGCCCTCTCTTGGCAGTTTACAGAGTCAGCCTATTGTCCTCAAAAATCTGACTCCACATTTTACTGACCTCGGAAGGATGGAAGGCTGAGTCAACCTTGAGCCAGTCAGGATAGCCTGCTTTCTAACCACTGTGCCACCTTTGCTTTGGTGGCTTTTGTTAGTTAGTCATACAGTTTTGCAAATGGAATAGCCACTGGACGCTGGATCCAAGTTGGTGTAATCTCTCCAGAACAAAGGAGAGATAATTGAGATTATTCATGTTATTCTGGAGAGCTGCTCCTCACGAGTAGATCACAGAAAGAATTTTTACAGTTGGCTTATGAGTGAAGTGACTGAGAACTACATCCACTTCCAAGTTTCAACTTGCAAAGTAGTGTTTAGGGATACTAGGCTTGACCTTAATCACTTGGTTTGGATTACTTTCTGTATTATTTGCAATTTAAGATCCTTCAGCCTGGCAAGGTTCTATTGCATTCATTGGATGCGTTTCCTTCTCCTTAAAAGATTATGATGCAAATTTGATTTTGATGCCTAGATTTCATAATAAATCTTCTTTGTGGTAAAATATAATTTTTTTTCTCCTGTCTTGTTTTCAGTATATAAATTACAACACATACTGATTTATAGATACCTGACTCATCAGAAGAAACTGCAAGAAGGATCTAGGAGTTCAAGTACACAAAATCACTTCAATATGAGCCAGCAGTGAGCTGTAGCCACCAAGAAAGCCAATCCTAGGCCTCATTAACACTGAGATAGAATCAAGATCATGTGAAGTGTTAGTACCACTTTATAATGTATTGATAAGACCACAGAATAGAATAGAATATTGCATCCAGTTTTGGTCACCACAATATAAAAAAGATGTTAAGACTCTGGAAAGAGTGCAGAGAAGAGCAACAAGGATGATTAGAGGACTGGAGGCTAAAACACACAAAGAATGGTTACAGGTATTGGCTATGTCTAGTCTAATGAAAAGAAGGACTAGGAGTGATATGATAGCAATGTCCCAATATTTGAGGGGCTGCCACAAAGAAGAGGGGGTCAACCTATTTTCCAAAGCACCAGAAGACAGGACAAGAAACAATGGATGATAAATAATCAAGGAAAAAATCAACCTAGAACTAAGGAGAAATTTCTTTAGAACAATTAACCAGTGGGAATGACTTGACTTCAGAAATTGTGGTGTTCCTTCACAGGAAGTTTTTAAGAAGAGATTTGACAGCCATTTGTCTGAAATGGTATAGGGTTTCCTGCTTGAGCAGGCAGTTGGACTACTAGAAGACCTTCAAAGTCCTTCTAACTCTGTTATTCTGTTATATAACCAGTAATAATAATAGTCGGATATATAAAAACCTAATACAAATAATTCACATAGAAGAACACTGAAAGATTATCATTGTTAACAAAACCGCATGACCAGTTGTGATAGTTGTAAAGAGGGTGATCAAATGACTAGACTGAATTTTATGACCTTTTTATGGTGGTCATAAAATGAATGCCACGGTCATTAAACGAACCCATTGTTTGCTAAAGGCTGTTTTTTGCAGAACCAGAAATAAATGGCTGCTTCCAGCAAAACTATCATAAATCATGCTCATGTGACTGTGGGGCATTGCAAATGGCTGTAAATAAATCCCAATTGCCAAGTGCCTAAATAGCAATAGCATTCAGACTTATATACCTCTTCATAGTCCTTTTCATCACTCTCTGAGACGTTTAAAATGTCAGCCTATTTCCCCCAACAATCTGGGTCCTCATTCTACCGGCCTCGGAAGAATGGAAGACTGAGTCAATCTTGAGCTGGTCAGGATCGAACTCCAGGCTGTGGGCAGAGTTAGCTTGCAATACTGCATTCTAACCACTGTGCCACCATGGCTCTTCACCTAACCCGTAAAAACATGACAGTGCAGCACTTTTAATTCAATCTCAAATCAGCTATTTTAATATGTGCACTCTGAAATGCACCTAGAAACTGAATCCAAAATGCAGTAGTCCTAACAAATATTCATGTATTACATATCAGTAAGTCACCTGCACACAAAAGATCTTAAAGTCAGCTCCATACATCTTCATCTCCTCTGGGAACTCTTTAAAAGCATTCAAATAAGGAATGTGATCATCCATTGCCAACCTGGGTTAAGGAGATTAAAATAAATCAATACATGAATTACAGTTTGGTTCATAACACAGAATAAATGTTAATTATAAACTTTTTAAAAGATGTGCTCATTTCTGACATCCCCTAATTCATGCTAAATATTATATTAAAGTATCTTAACTTATCAGGGTTAGTCTTTCTGGCTGCATTCTAGTAGCTGAGACAAGTCTACATGCCAACATAGGCATGTTTTAGGTAGCATGGACTGAGTATTTGGAGACAGACTAGTGCAGAAATGTGAACTAGTTCAATTTGTTCAATGACCCCTTTTTAAAGATAATTAAGACACTTTTGTCCTGCTTTGGGTATACAATTAATGACCAGTACTAGTTCAAACTATTTGTATTGACTACCACATATATGTCATTGTAATCCACGGGTGTCAAACTCGCCGCATCACATTGCCAACATGTGATGTTTTGCGATGTTTTTCCCATTCGTGGAGCTGGGGTGGGCATGGCCTGCGTGTGACGCATCTGGCCCATGGGCCCCCAGTTTGACATCCTGTAATTGATCCTGGAAATTAAACAGGCAGTCAATGAATATTTTAAGTATGTACTGTAAAGCTACTAATTCACAGCTGAATAAAAAACTGTCATGTTTTACTCGGTGTAACTAATGATAATTTTTTCTATCTGATGTATAACACTGTAAATTCTATGCAGAAGTAAAAGTAGGATTATAACCCAAATATTTATTAGACATTATTTTTCTTACCTTAAAAGATCTGATAATGTAATGGATTCCCTCAGCCATAGTAATGCCAGAGAACAGAAAGCCAGAGTCAGTGGCATGGACAAGCTCAGGTCCCCTTTCTTTCTTTTCTGTAAATATAAACTGCCATCCACTGATCCAGACCAGCCAGACTTTGCTACAGAAAGAGTTCCATAAGGTAAAGAAAGTTAATCTTTCTACAGTACACTTCAATCCAGATTGAAAAAAGCTGCAGAAATAACAAACCATGCCTGTTCTAAAAAGAGCACATTAGCATCCCTCCACTGGTTTAATTTTCCAGCCTTGCTGGAGGATAGCAAAGGGGCATACATAATATTTAAAGTTTGACACAAATAATTAAGCCTACATGGCTTCACTTGAAGCACAGTTTGCATATTACCAACTAAACTAATTTATACAGTTAAAAGTAAGGAACAGAAGTATTTTTTCTCAAAAATAAAAATAGCTACAGCTACAAATAATCATTTAATATACATACACCAGAGGTAATATTTCATTAATGAAATATGAGCATTCAACCACAAGATCAGTAGGAGGAAAAGCAGTCATTCTTTCTTGAGTCTGCACCCACAGTGTAAAAGGTACTGTAAAATTAGCATCTGTTCCACCTTAGGAACTCCTACTTGAAATTGCAGAGATCTTTTGGACAGTCAATCAACAGGACACAAATCACACAAATAATGTATAACGTGTCAAAATTATACCTGTCCACAGCTTTTATAATAAATATACGAATTATAACATGCATATATGAACTAATTTACATATAGAAAGAGTGTGCTGAGTATCAAAGACAACTTCCAGATAGCACATCAGTCTTGAGAAGGAAATGCTACCTCATCCAAGATCAGAAATAATGGAATTTTAGTTCAAAACATCTGGAAGGTATCCTATTGTCTAACCTAACAAGTTAGCTACAAAGGCTCATGATTTTTTGATGTATACATTTAACTTCTACCATAAATAGTTTAAACATATATTTTATGTTTTTGATAGCATGTACACTGAGAACCATCACAATTCAGTCATTAATAAGACTAAGCGTGGGGAGACCCACATTCTACTCCATCTTCAACCATGGAATCAATGGATTACTTAACAATTCAAAGTACCTGACAGTGTTGGGCGGGAGGGGAGGTAAAAAACAGGAGGAGGAAACATATGCTTTTGAATGAAAGGCATGACACAAACATAATAAATTAAGAGCTACCAGTATCTTACCTAGAAACATTACAAAATCTCAAGGGGATTATACTATAGTTTCCCATCTTTTCCAAAATCTAGCAATGAAGATTGCAAGCTATTCATATTTCGTATTGATCATGTTTTATTTTCAATGTATGTATTCAATTAAATCCATTAAAAATAGCATTCTACCACACTCAGTATCAAGCTGCCTTTACTGTCTCTTTAAAGATAAAGTCCCTTTGTTTAGACTGAATATAGTTACTAAGAAAATATTCTCTAGATCACAGGTGTCAAACTCGCTGCATTACGTTGCTGTTGCATGACGTTTCACAACATTTTTCCCATTCGCAGAGCTAGGCTGGGTGTAGCCTGTATATGATGCATCTGGCCAGTGGGCCACCAGTTTGACACCTCTGCTCTAGATCATGGCTTCTAAAAACTAGAAGGAACAATAATAGTTTTGGGTATGACACATATATGACTCACAAAATAAAAGCTATGACGCTCAGTTGATCTTTTCAGTGATCTATTCTGTCTTTTTTTACATACAGGCTGTGTCTTAAAAACATCGCTGATATAAATTCTATCACTAACTCCAGATTAAGTCCAAAATGCAATTCTTTGTGCTCTATTTGTAGCCATATTAAAAACAGCACACTAGCAATCTTTCATTTTATTTGTTCTAGATCATGTAAAACAGATTTAGACAGTCAGCACTAAATTTAATTCAACATAACTTACGTCTTGACAATCCAAATTTAATATGCTTCCCAATGTCTACGTACCTGCATCAAGTGGAAAATTTCAACTTGCCCTTTTTGTTAATAGTTTTATAAACATTTTAAAACTCCAAGATCCCATAATACCTAATTAATAGAGAAATCCCCCAACCACAAGAACGATGTTAGAAAGATGAAACTCCTTAAAACTTGAGGATTCAGATTTAATTTTCTCTGCATTATATTTACCCATATAGATTTACTTTTAGACCTAGATTTTAATTTATTCAACGTACAGAGTAAAAAGAAAGATTACATAGTGTTGATGGTCTTCATATTGTTAAAACTTCTACAGTAATAATTGGACAGTGTACATGTATTTTTATACTACTGTTTGTTAATCCTATCGGACCGCCTGCATAATTTATCAATGCATATTAAATGAACCTTCAAGAAAAAACACACACTTTGGGGCAGCTGGTGGCAGTGTAATAGACTACACCTTCAGGTGGCAGCATGACCTATAAAACCTATGATTCAATCTTCTCCCTGGTATTTGCTTTAGCACTAGATGAGCCACAAAACTGACTTGATCAAGCAGTACTCATGTGCCTTCCAAATGGGTTGGAATACATCATCCTTCATTTCTAGATAGATTTCTTTGTGTACCTATCTACTGAGAGAGTTCTAAGTGGGAAATACTGCTCAAGATGACTTCTGCAATGTACAGAAATTCCCAGTCTGGCAATCAAAAATTGTTTCTGTATAATGGTTTATTCCTCCATTATTCTTAGGGTTAATTCTTAGACCATGTTTTCTACAATTTTTCTACACAGACATGAAGATTGTATGCTTAAATCTCCAAAGTAATCAAATAGAAATATATTTTCATATCTTAAGTAACTACACAAAGAACTAAATAAGGTACATTTGCTCTTACCTGATGCTTTACTAACAGAAGAAGCAGCGGCAGTGCTAAATTCTGATATCACATCTTCTATATCACTTGTTGAACAAGTCAAGTTAATCGAATTAGTACTTTCAACTTCTGTTTCAGTGTCTGTGTGCTGTTTAAAAAATAGTTGAATAATAATAATAATAATGTTAATCCAGAATTTAAGGGGATTCTCTCTTATTAAATCAACCCTTACTAATCTGCTCAGCAAGATACCAAACAGAACATATTTTTAGAAAGGGAGCATTTTGCTCAGTTAATGCAAAATGATTTCTATAAAAACTAAACCTGTCAATGAGTTGCTTGCTTTTTACTGATTTTCTTACAAGATGCAAGTAGAAATAAAACAAAACAACAAAAATGTACTATCAACAATTCAACCAAAACTACATTTTTTAGGGAAAAAAAAGATATGAAAAAAAATGGAATTAACATTTAAATACATAGAAAGTGTAAATTAGTTGTAGATAATTCAAGACACCTTTACATTTATACCAACTGATTCATAGTAGATACAAGACTAAAAAAAAAGACACATTGTTTTCTTTGCTCATGTCAATACAGGTAGTCCTTGCTTAACGACCCTAATTGGGACCAGCAACTGTCACTAAGCAAAGTCATCACTAAGTAGGAAATCATGTGACTTGCCATTGTGCTTTTGGATGGAAGGAGACAAGACTAGTCGGTTTCACATCTTCCGCTTTTGTTTGCCTCCCCACCTTTTGGAATGCTCCAGTGCCTGTTTATTGTCTTGTACATCACAAATAGCCTCTTATTCTCTTGAAATACCTTGGTTTCCAATCTCTCTGCTCTGGATGGCAGTGAGAGGAAAAAAAGCAACCGATTTCTCTCTTTCGCCTAACTTTCTCACTGCCAGCACAATTTTCATGTGTAGAAGAAACATCTTAGTCTCTTGAAATTTCTTCCTTTTCTCTCCAATTTCTCTACCCTGGGTGTGTGTGTGTATGTCTATCAGGCAAAACAGAGATTGTCTAGAGAAATGGTTCTACAGAGCAGAGAGATTAGAGACAAAGGGATTTCAAGAGAGTAATGTAAGCTGTTTGCATAGTTTGCCCATGGTTCCCAGTCCCAGGCTACTGGCTGAATTGTACTGCTTTTGAGAAGAGCAAACAGCTTACTTTTCTGCAATCCTTTTCTCCAAGTTTGCTGCTTTGAAAGGGAGAAAAGGAAGAAAAAAAAAACAAGGATCAGGCACAGGACATTACATACTGACTCTAATGGTGATCATGTGATTTTGAAGGTTGTAAATTTCAACAATGTTGTAACTTCCAAGAGTGGCTAAATGAATCGTAAGCAAGGACTATTTGCACTCTCACGGAGTCGCAATTACAAGCATTTATATATAATCTATGCTTGAATTACTGAATTACAGTTAAGAGCGTGTATACTCTTCCATGGCGGTACTCTTCCCATCTACAGGTAGTCACTCACTTATAACCAGTCAAGATAATAACCAGTTGTACTAGCCATGGACCGGCTGCTTTATGATCATAAAGCACTCCCAGATGTCGTAAAGCATTGTGTTGCCCTCCCCCCAATAATGTGACTGCATTTTGGGTGCTTGGCAGCCTCTCTGCATTTACAACTGGTTGCCAAGTACACTGTGATCACGTGATCATTTGCAAAATGATCATTTGTAAAATTCTCTGCCAACTTTCCCAGAAGGTTAATGATAAAGTTCAGCATGGGAAGGGTTGCTGTGCATCTGTGTGAATAAGCACAGGAGGGGGGCTGCATCACACAAGTGTGAGAGTGTGTATGCTACAAAGTGTAGGTGGGTGGGCACATGCTATAGAGTGCAAGCTTCCTGAGGTTCTCCTCAGGAGGAAAAGCAAGGGAAGCGATTTACTTGTGACTTTCCTGCCAGTTTCCCATTGGCTTTGTTCATGGGAAGCTGGCAAAGGTCACAAAAATGCAAATCATGTAACTGCAGGACACTGCAATCATCATTTAAGTGTAAGTTGATTCCAAGCATCTGGATCACGATCACATGAACACAAGGGTGCTGGAACAGCCAGAACTTTGAGGAGTGGTTATAAGTCCCCACACACTCAGTAACGTCACAGTTTCAGTTGCTGAACAAGTGGTAATTGAGGACTACCTTATCATTGTACTTTTCATCACGGAAGTACCAATATATTTAAAAAGCAACACCAAGCACTGTGGAATCTTAAAAGATGATAAACTATGTAGCAATGTAAGTTTTCATGGACTTCAAGCCGCCCACGAATTACATTGGATGATGTACACAAAACGTTGTGCTTTAATACCTGGAAATACTTGAGAAATCACAATCATCCTGTCAATACTTGAGAAATCACAATCATTGCTACACTGAAGTAGTAGCTACCTTTTGGGAACACACATTTTAACTATTATAAGTCTTAGGAAAATGTTCTAAAAACCAGAATATTTAAGAATTGTCAAAATTTACCACATTAGCTTATTTTGTTAAAAATAGTAGCAAATATACTTTTTCAAGGAACTGCAAGGCAAGTGTGATTTGTAATTTAAGCTTTGGGTGTAATGTGTTTATATACCAATAGCACTTAGCAATAGCAATTAGACTTACATACTGCTTCATAGTGCTTTACAGCCCTCACTAAGCAGTTTACAGAGTCAGCCTCTTGCCCGCAACAATCAGGGTCCTCATTTTACTGACCTCAGAAGTATGCAACCTTGAGTTGGTGAGACTCAAACTGCCGAACTGCTGGCAGTCTTAGTCTGCAATACTGCATTTTAATCACTGCTCTACCAACAGCTCTTATATAAGTGCTATATAAAATGTGTATGTGTAAAGAAGGTAGTTATTATTTCTCTTGAATATTATACTTACAGATGAAATACCATCAGTAACATCACCAACAGGCTTCTCACTATATTTGCTCTTGTGAAGATATCGTCTCCAAAAATTATACAGAACTTCATCCTGATAAGAACCAGCATATTATTCATTAGTATTAGTATAAAGGAGGCTTTTTCATTCATCCATTTTGACAAGGTTATCTATATGGTGGAACTCATATTAAACTATGGATTTTAATATTTTAACACAGGAAGGGGGAAAAGGAAAATATAAAAAAGAAAAAAGCGGATATACAGTATTGCTAGTTTGCAATATTCCTCATTCAATAATTCAAATTGGTTAAAAATATAGATGGGTAATTAGCTTACCTAAAGCATTAGTATCTCTGTTTTTATTTTTATTGCCCAGAGTCACTCTGTAAATGAGACAGGTGATCTCCAAGTTTGGTGAATAAATATTAGCCCATGAATTTAAAAAGGTTTACATACTTGAGTGGGGGGTCCTTAGTTACTCCTGTCCCGATCATCTCTCAACAACTTCATCACTAAAATGATTACTCTACATGGGGCTGCCCTTGAAAACCAGCTGGCCCAGACAGCAATGGACATGTCATGTCCTGATTATCTATCAACCCTGCTTCATGAACAGCACCGGTTGTCAGCTAGCTTCTGGGTTCAATTCATGGGCCTGGTTACTACCAGGGGCTGTTTATTTCAGTGTCCATCTGTGTCAGATAATTTCTGACTACCCAGTGAACTCAAGCAGAGCAGATACATTCCAGGACCAATCAATCAAACTGAGTCTTATCAGGACCTGGGCAGCATCTCGTTTCTGTCCCAGCACTTGCCCTCTAGAAGAGCATCCTCTGGAGATTTGTACAGCTCCAACTCTACAGCTGTTTGTCAAGTTGTTAAAAATGTGATTCTGTTTCCAGGCCTGGGCTAAATTAGGGTAAGTGCCTAGCCTTTTTAGTTTATTAATCTATATTTTGTCCCTAATAAATTCCCTGAGACATCAGATAAATCTTATGTGTACCTTCTTTTACAGGATCTAAAACAATTCATTTTATGTGCAGTAGCTAAACCGTTGCTGTGATGAACATAAGACATAATTTATCTGTTATCTGGGAACAGTTTGACCCTGTTGCTCCTGAGGAAGTGGACATGATCCTAGGGAGTATGCGTGCGAGCACCTGTATTTTAGACCCATGTCCCACCTGGCTTGTGGAAGCTTCCCAGGTGACAGGCAGGTGGACTCTGGCGGTGATTAATGCTTCTCTAAAGGAGGGAATGGTGCCCCAGCACTTTAAGGAGGCTGTGGTCTGCCCTCTTCTTAAAAAGCCATCACTGGACCCCACCCGGCTGGATAATTTCCAACCTGTCTCCAAACTTCCCTTTTGGGGAAGGTTGTTGAGAAGGTGGTTTCTGGATGAAACAGATTATCTCGAACCCTACCAGTCAGGATTCAGGCCTGGATTTGGGACAGAAACAGCATTGGTTGCACTTTTGGATGATCTCTGGTGGGAGCAGAATGGGGGTAGTGCATCCATCTTTGCTCTACTTGACCTCTTGTCAGCTTTTGATACCATTGACCGTGGGATTCTTCTGGGACGGCTTCAGGGAATGGGAAGACTTGTGCTGTCTTGGTTCACTTCCTTCCTCTGGGGCTGCTCTCAGTCAGTGCTGATAGGAGGGGAGAGATCCAACCTCGCCCACTGCTTTACCGGGTTCTGCATGGCTCGGTACTCTCTCCACTCCTGTTCAACGTTTATATGAAACCGCTGGGTGAGATCATCCATCAATATGGACTGAAGTATCACCAATATGCTGATGATACTCAGCTTATGTCTCGGGCCGTGGTGAGTTAAGTGTTGCTGTGTCCTCCCTCTTGCAATGCCTGGAGGCTGTTAGGGGCTGGATGGGGAGCAACGGGTTGAAACTAAACCGATGCAAGACCGAGTGGCTCTGGGTCTGGGGTTCATTGGTTCAGGGAGAATTACCTTTAGTCTTGAATGGGGTGACACTACCCCAAACAGACCCTGTGCATAATCTGGAGGTTCTCCTGAACTCATGACTCTTAGTCAAAGAGGAGGTAGCAGTCATGGCCAAGAGGGGCTTTGCGCAACTGCGGGTTGTGCACCCTTTCCTGGATCAGTGGTCCCTACTCACAGTCACTCATGCCCTGGTCACTTCCCATCTTACTGCAACACGCTCTACATGAGGCTGCCCCTGAAGAGCATCCGGAAGCTCGAGTTGCTGCAAAATGCAGCGGCCCGCATGGTTTTATGCAGACCCCGGTGCGCACATGCTTCACCTTTCCTGCAGGAGCTGCATTGACTGCCAATTTGCTTCCAGGTGCAATTCAAGATCCTGGTTGTCACCTTTAAAGCCCTTCCTGGGTTGGGTCCAGGTTATCTGAGAAACATCTCTTGCCAGTGACATCTATCCGACCCATTAGAGCGAGGAGGCAGGGAATGCTGCAGGTCCCACACCTCAGGGAGATACACCTGGTGGGACCAAGAAGAGCCTTCTCTGTGGTGACTCCATCTCTCTGGAACATTATTCCCCCAGAGATTAGAATGGCCCCCTCATTAATACTATTCCGAAAGGCACTGAGGACCTGGTTTTGCCAGCGGGCCTGGGGAACCCAGAGAGGGATGGAACCCATCAAATGGCTAGTGTGACCTGCTGTTGTCGGGGTGTGGGTGGGTAGGAGTTGGTTTTTGTTTTGTTCTGTTTTCCCAAATTTTGTTCTATTGTACTTTACTATTTGATTCTTTTTGTTAGTTCTTATTGTTTTTATTTTTATTTTTTGTTTTAAATATGATTTTACATTGTGTAAGCCGCCTTAAGTCACCATGGGCGAATAGGCGGCAATATAAATCAAATCAATCAATCAATAATTGATTGATTAAAAATGTATTCCTGTTTTAAACTTTATTTTGGGTTTGATACATCTTAACTAATAAATTGTTAGGGGATATATGCTTTTTATGTTATACCTATGGTATTAACCTTTTAGATGTGTGTCATGGGTAATAAATGCATTGATATAGTAAGAGGAATGAATGTTACATTATGTGATTTTTTTAACCAGTTATTAGCATATCATTGTATCTACTTGTTTCACTCCGTTTCATTCTTTTATATTTTGCTACCATTACTGACCAAATAAATATTATTGTATTATATTGTCTATTTGGTGTATATCTGGTTATTTATTTTTTCAGTCATGGATGCTTTTTTATTGACTGATCTGTTTTTATTGTAAGCAGCCCATAGTTTTCTGTGAGTTGGACAGTCTCCAAATCTAATAATAAATGCTATTACCAGTCCAAACATCCAATAATAATTATAATACAAAGAACTTTTAGGAAAACTTTATCCTACACATAAAGTGTTCCTACAAGTTATCAATTACTTAAAATGTGGATATTTCTTCTTATTCTAAATCAAGATTCCATGTTATACCTTATATAAAAAACACCCAAAAGCCATTATGTGGACTTTTTATGTTTTGGTTTGCTTAGTGTGTGTTGCAGGACCCTAGCCATAGTCTAGCAGATTGTGTAAACCCAGAAAAGTGCTTTATTTTTCAAATGGTTAAGCAAACCATGATTAACCTTAGTACAGAAAAGAACAAAATACCTTCATCTGAGAAGAAACTCCAAGAGATTGCAGAGCTTCAGCTTGTTTTCTAAGAATATACTGAAAGCCTTCACATATGTACCATTCCCAGCCTTTATCTGAAAATTAAGAAAAAATGAAATCTTATGAGTAGCTTATCTTTGCCAGTTAGAAATTTTAAGAATAGGTTCTTAAACATACTTATTAGGGAATAAATTGCACAATCAACATTACCTACCAAATAGACCTAAATGATGACAATGACAAACCACCTTCGTATCATACCAAAAATCCTACATGTTGTATATTATCAGCATACTGGTTATACCCAATCTCAAGTGACATCAACAACATCTGAAAGCAACCATGAAGAAAGGAGAACCCATGTACCAGTGTCTCCTACACCTCATTCCTACAGGTGGTCCAGAAGGATATTTGATCAATAGTGTTAAAGGCCTTAAAGAGTCTTAAGCAATCAAGAACTAAGGCCCTTGCACCAGGTATCCATATGTCTACAAGGTTAGGTTTTTTTTTAATGGAACCCTTAAATTTTAACACTATGAAAATTAATGTAAATATTGCTGTTCTTAATTGTTGCAAGTGTATAGTAAAATACTTTATGCCTTAGAAAATGTTAGAGATTGAAAAAAATGGCAAAAGTTTTTAATATCTTTTTTTAAAGATATAAGGGTAGAGAAAAACATTTAGATCCAAAAGCTAGATCAGCGCTCTCTCATATAATCTGGAGGAGCCATAATCAATACACATTATATCTGAATATATTTGGTATGCCTGAATCTATTATTCTGCATACTCTTCCTTTATATAGTTGTTTTTAATGAATACCAATCCTAATTCATTTTTAACATTATTGGTTCTGAAACACATATCCTTGAGAAGTAAGAAAAAATTCTCAAAGGTAGTCTTTCAAAACATAATTTTTACAAAACACAATAAAGTTATCTCCATATAAGTTATTGATTTCAGATTCTTACCACTGTGTGACCATGTGTCTAGAGCAGCGGTCCCTAACATTTCTGGCTCTGCATAACGGCAGCAAATGGGGGGGGAGATGGGATAATTTTACATTTGCACCTGCCACTTGCAAAATATGGGATGCACGTGGTCACCTACTGCTTGCACAGCCCAGTTCTCAACCTGCCACAGCCCAGTACCAAACTGCAGACCAGGGGTTGGGGACCACAGTCTAGAGGATTAGAGTTTATTAAGCTGATGCTAAAACTCCAGCTATGAATAAACCTACAACCCACAGATTGTATTTATTACCTCCACTGAAGAACTGATATAAACAAACACACCTTATTGGATGAGAAGGCTGTAAACTTGTTCAGCATTAGCTGTATCTGATGGGGGGGGGATCAACATTTTATACCTTTATAACTAATAAAAAACAAATCTTACCAAATTTATTCTTCCCTTTTCTTAATCCTCTAGAGATAGACTGCGCCCTTGCATTAGTAATAACATCACCAGTTTGAACTTCTCTAGTCTTCTGCAAGTTTTGAAAACATATATGGTTAATACACATGCCCAAAATTATTCAGCTAAAACAACTAAACCAGGTCTACATTTATTTAAGAAGTTCATACATTGCATTCATGTATTCGATATTAATAGTTAATATTTAAATATTTACCCTTCAACTTAAGGTGAGTTTTAAAATTGGGAAATAAATAAAAGCAACCTTACTTCTATGACAGTGTGGCAAGATGTGCAGTAAAATCTGCCTTCTTCTGTAACACTCCAGCTGACAGCAGAACAATATCCACAAGGTTCATTGTAGTCTCTCTAAAACAATGTGAAAATGTCCATACTTTTCATTCTATCCAAATGCACAATGCAATAAATATTTAAGAAAAAAAATTCAGCATATAACAGCAAACACCCTATTTAACCCTAATATATTGTCTGCATGTAACATGGCTTTTTAAAACTAGTATGGTCCTGCAGATCTGCAAATTCAGGGCCATTTCCTTCAACTAAACATGAATAAAATGGATTTTGTGACATACAGTCCTATGTATGTTTGCTAGAGAAAAGCCCCTTCATTGTAGTGAGGTTTATTTTATAAAAACAAAGTACTACCACCACTATTATGCAACTAAATATTTACTCTCACAACTGTGCTTCTTGGCTTTGCAATTCAAATCCTGCAGCACAATTGGGGGAGAGCATAAAACGGTCGAGAGGGAATAGCCCATAGATACAATCAACTCCACTATTAAGATGCAGGACTTCATCACACAGGTATACACCGTTTTGAACGTTGCAAATTTTATTCTCTTTTCCCTGATCCAAACCACGCAAGGAAC
Source organism: Pseudonaja textilis (assembly GCF_049901715.1). Taxonomy (NCBI): domain Eukaryota; kingdom Metazoa; phylum Chordata; class Lepidosauria; order Squamata; family Elapidae; genus Pseudonaja; species Pseudonaja textilis. The sequence continues at coordinate 132,860,143 of NC_141990.1, read as the reverse complement.
AGCAGCACAGGAAGAGGTTGGCAACCCCAGCAACACCTGAGAGAGGGAGGCCAATTCAAGCCACAAACAGAAACGACGAAGTTAGTGACTCGAGATCCAGACTATCATTATTAGATGGCCGTTAAGAAAGTATTCTGTCTGTGCCTCTTTAACTGCTGCAACTTGGTCTTCCACGGTTTAACATCCAGATCGTTAACTCCTGCGTTAAATATATCCTCAAGCTGTGCCTTTCCTCTCTCAAAAGAATCCTGAATTCAACCAATTAAGCTTCCTCAGGCTTGCAAGTGAAATAATAATTTTTTAAAAAAACAACAGCCTCCAACAGCTACCGACGGGCTGTTCCAGATGCAAAAGTGGTGCTTTAAAAAAAACCAGACCCCACCTACGACATCATTTGTCCGCAAACGAATGGATTTATTTTCCCGCCCGCCCCAAATGTGCAATATAGGTTTCCTAGTCCTCGCGTCCTTTGCTAAAACGCCGCCACCTCCCCTCGCCACGCTACGCCCCAACCTCACCGCGTCCTCCTCCTCCATCGCGCGCGCCCCGTTTCACGCGGCAGCGATCATCGCGACTGCGCCATAGCAACCAACTGGGGGATGCCGGGGAGCCACGGAAACAAGCAACCGGCCGGGAAACGAGACCTCTAGCTCTAGGGTTCCGAAGGTAATAACAGCGTCCGCTTTCTTGCTTGAAAATTGAAGATTTTGAAGCTTGTTGTGGCTCTTAAATCGAAGTTATCTCCGAGGGGTGGTGGCTGGAAATGAAAAGTAGAAATATTTGTTTTGAGTGAAAGATTAGATGAATGACTATCGGACACGTGTCATTTAGCAAAAGCCACCGCAACAAACGTTCCAAGATATTTTTTTTAAAAAATAGTAAAGCGAGGTTAAGTGTGGAGCAGTAGTTAGGTACAAGCAGAGTGGCCTAGTTAAGATAGAGCAATGTTGCTTATAAAGTGGGGTTCTAGGGCTCCTCCAAGAACCTCTGAGACCTGCAAAATCTAAATTATTTGCCAGCCTATGTGGAAAAGGAATAGAATGTTTTTTTAAAAAACCCACCAATCATGAGAAGCGGTTGCAGCAACAGAGGTATCTTTTTAAAAAATTTAATATGGGTAACATTGATAAAATAACTCGCGAACGAAAACTGTTCTCCATTTTTTGTACTCCATTTTTTTTTTAAACCAACAAGCAATTCCGAAAGAGAAAAAGTTTAAGAAACACTTGAGAAGTAGAGACCCAAGTTTATATTACGTGTGAAACGTAATTACAGCCATTATAGCAGCTTTAATAGGGAGCAACCCTGCCCCCCTCTGCCAGATGTCGCTGAACAAATCCTGGCCTATGTCACCATTAGCTTTATAGATTGAAGTGCTAGGAATTGGAAGTTTAGGGAGACTTAGAGAAACGCTAATTTCTGCTAAAGATCAAACGCTCTGATTCTATTTATACATTAACCAGTTTTGTTTGGATAAGGGACTACACTTGGTTTAAATTATGGACTATCAATAACAATGGTGCATTATTTGGCTTTCTTGAGAAAATGCAAAGTAATAAACTGGGTTTAATTTACAATAAACAGATACTTCCAATCACCTGCTTGCAGCAATATTGTAAGTGAGGAAGAGTACAATGGCTCGTTAGTATTTTACAGCTACAATCCAAACAGCTGCTTCTCTACATTGGGCTAATTTATTTATTTTTTTACATTCATTTTAGGTCATTTATAATCCGCATTTCTGCAAGTAGTGAATATTCAAGGCAGCTAAAAACATTAAAGAAAGAATCTGAAAAAATACAAATGTTATTTGATCCTAAAGCTAACTAGCAATTAAAGACCAGGGAAGGAAGTGTATCTTTAACTATGGTGTTTCACTATAAGATACTGATACATTTTTTTCAAACAATTATTGTGATACTTTATAGCACTGTGTATTATAGAAATTAAATAGAATGTGTTCCTTTTCTTGTATGATTTTACTACTCAGAATAGAAATTGATTTCACCAGTTCAAAGACACTATCAAATGTATAGTTACTGTCTTATCTGATATTTTAGGCCTCTGAAGTACTTTTAACATGCAGCATCATTTTATAATTAGTAATTAGTTTTTACTTTTCGTTGGAAGAAAAATCCAGGTCCAGTTCCAAGCCAAGAATAAAATGAAGGTTGCTTTAAAAAGGTCTGTTTATTGATGAACAGAACCACCAACAGCCTGTGGTTCTGGGTTAGCTGTCCCAGAATTACAGTCTGGTTCTACTCATCAGTAAACAGAATCTTTCTTTCAAATCAGCCATTTTATTTCCAGCGCCTTTCTCCCAGCTTGGAACTGAACCAGATGAATTTTTCTTCCAACATTTTCATGTACAGTATATTAATACTTTACAGATGCAATTAAAATCTGAATATTTATTTTAAAAATAAAATAACAATACTCTTTCCCTTTCCTAGTAAAGAAGTAAAAAATATGCATTTGCTATTGCAAATGCGAGCGTTGTCAGAATTACATTCTGTCAGAGGTGGTATTCAGCAGGTTCTGACCAGTTCTGGAGAACCTGTAGCAGGGGTGGGTTTCTACCGGTTCTGTCCACCTCTGTAGAACCAGTAGTTCTGAAGAGCAGCAGACATAGAACCGGTTCTGATGTTTTTGCCCACCTGGGCCCTTACCTGACCTTTATTTCCTGATTTTTCAACTTCAGCTGCTATGTGAGGCACAGCTGCAGTTAAAAAAGCAGGAAAAAAGGGCTTTTTGAAAGGCTGCTTCTCTGCACGCAGCATGCTGATGACAATTTACAGGCACGCGCCGGCAGCATGCAGGGAAGCACATTGTAAATCACCGAACCTTGTAAATGACCGAACTGTCGGATCCCACCCCGACCGGTAGTGGAAATTTTGAGTAGTTCAGAGAACCAGCAAATCCCACCTCTGACTGGAGATTTTACAGTATCCTTCCCCTGCCATGCGCACCAAGCCACGCCCAAAGAACCGGTAGTAAATAAATTTGAATCCCGCCACTACATTCTGTGATACATTACATTTTGTGCATTTGCTTCACATATTGCCAGATTTATCAATTAAAACATATAGATATTAACTATGCAACCTTTCTCTTGCACTTATCAATATGAAACTAGTTTTTCTAAATCCTGGTTTTTATTTCTTAGACATGCTGTTTGGGTTTTTACAAATTAACAGACTTAATAGCAGCTAAAATGCATTGCTTATTGTCCACCTTGGTTATTGTATCAGAATTTGAATGACTGAACTACTGCATTGCCTGCACATTTTCTAAAATTCTCATTTATTTTACCGAGGTTATCTGGAATCTCAATTATTGCCCAATCTATTGCTTGCTTTATGACTCAGTATCTCATGTGAACTAAGAAAATTGGGTAAATTCCATAAACCATATTTAAATTAATCTTAAAGATGGGTATGCCATGTGAATGTATATCTTATATGGATGCTACTTGGCACCAATATGGGAGATTCTGAGCAATAAGAACTTGCCTTGTGCCTTGACTAAGCCTGGCTGGTTCCTCTTGATCCATTATAGATTTTTAAAGGGGAATCGGAATAACAGTTGGAAGGGACATTGGAGATCTTCTAGTCCAACCCTCTGCTCAGGCAGGAAACCTTATACTATTTCAAAACAAATGCTTGTCCTATCTCTTCTTAAAACTTGCAGTGTGGGAACATTCACAACTTTTGGAAGCAAGTAGTTCCACTGATTAATTGTCTTAACTGTCAGGAAATTTCTCCTTTAGTTGTAGGTTGTTTCTTCTCCTTGACTAATTCCCATCCACTGCTTCTTGGCTTGCTTTCAAGTGTTTTGGAAAAGAGGTTGACTTCCTCTTCTTTGTGGCAACCCCTTAGATATTGGAACACTGTTATCATGTCAGCCCTAGTCCTTCTTTTCATTAAACTAGACATACCAAATTCCAGCAATTGTTCTGTTCAACCTATATTAATATAGTGTTTTAATTCTTTAACAGCAATTAAGATATCAAAACTTGAAACCCGCCATCCTGTGCCCAAAGTTTGGGAAACCAGGCTCTTCCTGTCACAAGCCAGGATAAAGGGTGAGTGGTGGAGGAGTAACACCTCTTTAAAAAAACCTTGGTCCAGCTGGCCCGGCTGGTAGCACCTTGTAAGGGCCCCTTGCCAGGGTTACAGAAAATGGTCAATGGTTTTGAAGGTGGGAGAGGAGCCTACGTCCCAACAGCAGATAAAAGGATGGAACTGTCTTCACTTAGTTCACTTCAGTGCGTGGCTGCAAAATGCGTCTTCTCCAGCGGAGCGACCTCTTATTAATACCTGGCAGTAGGTATAAAATACCTTCCATGACAGATGGAGTGACACATCGATTAGAGTTGGAGTACCTCAGTTGTATCAGTGGCATTATCTAGTCAAATTTTGGATCTGAGGATATAGCCTCTGCAACTTGGACAACCAGCACTATGGTACCAATTTGGAAGGGCAAGGATGACATGGCTGAATGCTTGAATTATTGGCTCTGTGTCATACCATGAAAATGTTTGAACATGTTATCAATGCCAGGCTCCGCAAGATTGTCTCCATCACTCCAAATCAATGTGGCTTTTTGAAAGAGAGTGGAACAATGGATGCTACACTGCTCAGTTGCTTTTGAAAAAGCACTGTGAGAGGACTAAGTCCATCCATGTGGCATTCCTTGACTTGGAAGAGGCCTTCAGTCATATCCCACACAAACTTATTTGGCATGCTCTATGATCTAACAATGTCCCTGAAGCTTACATCCAGTGGATTTGACTATTGTACTGTGGCATCACTAGCATGGTTCAATGTGCAGTGGGAACATCACCTCCCTTCCACATCAATGTCGGAGTACATCAGTCATCGGTGCTTTCACCTCTACTATTTGTCCTTTGCATGGATACTGTGATGCTTGACCTCCAATAGCCCCATCCATGGTCACTTGTCTATGCCACAACACCATCTTGGTGAATAAGCAACGTGAAGACCCCCAAGAGCAAACACGGCAATGGAATGAACAGTCGGCGAATTTGGCCTTTGACTGAACATCAAGAAAACGGAATGTAGGGAATGCGCCCCTCCCCCCCAAACCAATGGAACCATCACCTTTGGTGGAGAAGATCTGAAAAAAGTAGAACAAATCAAGTACCTTGGCTTCCTCACATGCAACGACTGCAATAGTTTTCCGGATGCCCACACCCATGTCAGTACTGCCTGGATGCAGTGACCCCAGGTGACTGGAGTCCTGTGTTGACTCAGTGCCTCCAGTCAAAGATTTACATAACAGTGTGCCCAGTCGCCCTCTACAGATTGGAGTGCTGGCCAGCAACAGCAAAGCATGAACAGCATGGAAATGTAAAGGCTCCGATGGTACCTTAGACTAATGCAATTTGACTGCACCATGAACTATCACATCTGATGTTGACTGGAAGTTGCACCTGTCGAAAGGTGTCAAAATGAGTGAGTGCTTGTATTTGTATTTCTTAATGTTTCAAATTCTGTCAGGGGTTGTCTTTATTTCCACCAGAGTAGTTGCATTTTAGTTCTGTGTTGCTAAGAATGGTGCATTCTGCGACCCTAGGTGTGCTGCACCCAGTGACATTAAAGCATCTCTCAGAGGTGGTTACTGCAGCGTTGTGTAGGGATCTCAAAGGGGGAAATACCTATATCTTGTCTTGGTCTAGTTCTGATATAAAAGAGGGCAATTGGGAGCACTTGTGGTCAGGAGAGGTGTGTCTCCTGACAGAGTTTGTCCAGTAGGGTCTTCACCTCTTTGTTTGCTCTCTCCATGGCTCCTGATGATATTGGAGAATAGGGCACAAGGAGGTTTTGGGTAATGCCCAGGGCCTGGAATATATGTGTGAGGACTTGTGCTATGAGGGGCACGCATGGAGGTGGTCCATGTTTCACTTGGATAGTAACAGGTGTTGCTCCTTTAAGTAGTCCCACTTCTGATGCATCCCAGCCCCATAAGGAGGGTGGCAGGCTTTTTAAATCTTCATGAAGCCCTGTGTTGCTGGTTATCAGCATGATTGTCTTGTATGTGCCTTTCCTGGGATCTCCAATTGCAGTCCCTGTTTGCCACGTGTTATGGTAGTTCCCATTTTACGTAGGAGATCCCTTTCTAGTAGGGATAGTGGCGACGGGGGGCAAATAGTGAATGCATGGTCTACTGTGAAAGGTCCTAGTTCTACTGTTACGTTGTGGGTAAATTCTACAGGGATTATTTCACCCCCACCCCCACTCCCATTATGCTATCCCGAGCCCCTTCAGCCACTGAAGCTTTATATGGTGGTTCAGTAATTAATGAGGAGGTGGCTCCAGTATCAACTAAGCAATTGTATTTTTTTCCTCCTATAAGAATGGTGACAATGGGTTCCCCTTCAGGGCAGTTTTTTTAGGGGGCTAGCCAGCCTGTTAAAGGTAGCCATGAATTCAGTGCTTTCATTGTCATGTTCTAGTGAGGAAAGGGGTAAATCATGTTCTCTTCTTTGCTCCCATTGATGTCTATTGTTATTATTTATTGGAGGAAACGGAGCGCTGGGTGGTGCCTGGTGACTGAAACTTTGTTGCTCAGTGTAATGGACTGGATTATTGCCTGGCCTCATGTTTCTAGGTGGTGGGTGATACCGGTTGCGGGAGGGGTGTTGCCTACATTGCCTGCTGAAATGACCTTCCTGTCCGCACCTATAGCAATGCTGGCATTTGCCTTGCGACCATTCTGCTTTATCGCAATGCCAGCATTTCTTTGAATTATAGGGAGTTCTACCTGGCGTTTGTCTGGCATCATGTTGCATTACAGCAAACATTTTAAAGTCTTCCTGTCTTTCTATCCATCTCTTTCTATTTTTCTCTTCCTCTTTCAACTTGTCTCTTTGATCATAGACAAATTTAGCGATCCTGCGCAACTCTGCTATGTCTAAGGTTGGCCAGTTAGAGACGAAGCAGTGGAAATGTTCTTTAATATCCACGGTGGACTGGTCCACGAAGGCTGAAGCTAAAATCCTTTGGTCCTTCAGGCAGCTAAGGACTAGGTGGGCATATGCAGTAGCTGCTTCTGACAGGCAGACCCAAAAGGCATCAGGGTTTTCCTTTTCTCTTTGTGTTGTTTTTTGAAATTCTGACCAGTTTAAAGGCTTTTTACCTACTTCATCTAAAGCTTCTAGTAAGTTATTTTTTGCTCTTGTGTATTCATCCCAGTGATTGGTATCATTGTAGTCCCAGTCAGGGCGATGTACTGGCCATGCAATGCGGGCTGGGGCTGCCTGTCCAGGGATAGTTGGTAGTTTAGCTATTTGGTCTGTTTTTTCAAACAGTTTTAATAGTTCATCTTTCATTAGAAAGACTTGTAGCAGCTGGGTCGTATCACCCCAGGATGGATTATGGCTGCCTATGATAGATTTCAGGGTTTGAATTACTGTTTGAGGATCAGCCCTGAAAGCTGGGGTATCCTTTTTCCAGATGACCAAGTCAGAGGCAGAGAAGGGAGTGTGGGTAAAAACGTATTCTAGTTGTCCCCTATTTCTGCCTGGCACTGGTTTGCTTAAAAGGGGAGCCATAATCCATGCCTCAGTCTTCCCTTCCCAGGAATGGGTTTCAGGCTTTTCCTGATCTTTTCCCTCGGTCAGGTCTTTGGTCCTAGCCATTTCAGCCCAGCAGTACCAGTAGGGTATTTGGCTGGGTTTAATGCATGTTCTAAGTGCTTTCAGGGTTTTATAATCTAAAGTACCACTATCAGGCCAAATTTGTCTACCCGTGTCATCTCGCACCAGTACGGGCCCCTCCCCACACTCAGCCTCCAGTTTTCAGATCTCCCTTAAAGGTGGGGATCTGGAAGGACCTACTCTGCTTTTTAGACAAGCTTTTTCCAATTCTGTTTGCCAGCAGCCGGTACGGGCCCCTTCTAAATGCACTGGGCTTTGCTTGCGGGATGCACCGGGACTATTTCTCCTCTGCTTTATATTTATTTCCTAACACCAGTTCCTTTTGCAGCCCGCTCGTTTTTTCTTATGTCCTTCAGAAGGACTCACACTCCATGGTAACCCCTTGCGTTCCCAAATCCAGCTGGTCACGGCTCGTTTTGGAGCTAGCAGCTGGCTGGGGTGCGGCTGGCAATCATGGAGGAGGTGAGGTCCCGCTGTTTCCGCAGAGAAAACCCACAATCACACACCTGGTATACTCACGCTTCCACTCCCCTCCCTAGTAAGATTATAAATTTGATGCGGTACTCACCTGCTTTCAAGCAGCTGTTGAGCGGAAAAGCCCAAGGACTCCCTTTACTACCCTTATGCCTTCCGGGCTGGGTCCGTGGATGTTGTCCCTGGACAAAGAAGGTCCATGCCGGCTGGGTTTGGATCCGCGGGCCCGGTCCAGTGGCAGGGTTGGCTGGAAAATCTTCATGGTCACCAATTGTCGAAAGGTGTCACAATGCCTTTCTTCCGAGGATTCGATTTTCCCGCTGGGAGAGCTCCAGCGCAAGGATGCGGACAACTGCTTGAAAGCTAGATCTTTTTATTTTTCAGGAAGCCGAGAGATAGCGAGAAGTCTGTGTTCCTGGGCTAGCTACCTTCGTATGGTAAGTCCCTGATTTTTATACCCTTTTCTCCTTTTGTGTGTGAGTGCTTGTATTTGTATTTCTTAATGTTTCAAATCCTGTCAGGGGTTGTCTTTATTTCTGCCGGAGGGTAAACTCCGTAGGGTGCGGAAGGCAAACTTTGCAGGGTGGTTTGATTGTATTATCGGTTTTGCCCTAATCTCTTTTAACTTAATGGTTTCTTATATTTGTTTTGTGGCAATCTCCTGTCTCCTTTGTAATATATTTTGTGTCTTTTGTCTGTTTGTTTTGCTGATTTGGCATGTCTTGTGTTTGTAAGGGTTTTCTTTTCTTGTTTCCCTAGTTTTCTTAATTATTTGGGCTTTTGTCTAAAGGGCTTCTTTAATACCTTTTATTTGATTCCTTTTCCTATGCAAGTTTGTTTTATGGCTGGCCTGATGTTCCCTTTGGGCTTTTCCTGCTTGGGTGACATCACTGTCTTCGTGAAGTTCCCTTTCCACACACCAATTGTAGAAAAACTGTGGGAAGAAAGTCTTAGATGGTATGGAACATATCATATGCAGTAAAGAAGACTCAGTGGCAAGGACAGCCATGCATATGGACCCTGATGGCCAGCGACCCCTTGGGAGACCAAAGAATCAGTGGATGGATCGCATCAAGGAGGACATGAAATGCATTGGTATCATCCCTAAAGATGCCCTGGATCAATCCAAATGGAGACGGATATGATGACACACACAGACCCTGCCACAGCGTGGGAATAACACTAACATATATCAGACATGACAGTATGTAATTTATCAACATAATTACTTTTCATAGAGAAGGTTCACACAACATAGTAACTAGTTTTACTCACAAACTAGCCTACCATATTTTAGTTTGCTGTGTTGCATGAATATAGCCTGTGTAATAGGTTTATGGTTTAATGGGTTCTGTGTAAAGTCCCCAAGTTTAACTGAGTAAACCAGTGGTTAATGCAACCATGCAAACATTTGTCATGCAAATACAACCCTGGCTATTTACATATCAGTTGGTGATTTGTGAGTATAAATGTGCTGCAGAAAATCTGCATCATATTGTCTAGTGTTACTTCCTTTGGGTGAAAGCTGGGCCAAATAATTTGATTGAAAAATATACACCTATGTTATATCCACCCTTTTTATCTATTTGCTTAATTGCATCTTCAAGGAAGCATTTAAATTGTGAAAATAATATGGAGGAGGTGTTTGGTCCTGGTTTAACGTGCATGGAAGTATCTAGGGCATAAAGTCTCGCAAAATCATCAATGCTATAAACTCCAAGCATTCAAATGTCAAGTAAATGATGTGCATCTTGAAAAATGAATGTTTGTATTATCAATTGATAACCATAGAGATGTCTATAAAACTCAGCACATCACCGGGGTTGGGAAGCAAGCTGTTGCAGTTGGTTTCATGCTGACATTTCCCTCTCCCTCAAAAAAAACAGACATACTTATTTCAGATTGGAAAGTGCTTCTGAGTGAAACCTGACTGAAGAGACATTGAAATAGTTGAAAATATTTTTCAAACTGAAAAAAATAAAATAATCAAATTTGGAATGCAAAATAAATGCATACTGAAAAATAATAATCCTGAAACAGTTATATAATTATTGGAAGTCAAATTAATCATTTCAGTTCCACCTCCATTTACTCATCTGTCCTAACATGAGTAGAGACTTTCTTTCTGTCTTACTTACTCACAAAGCTGTTGGGGAAAGCAAGTCTTGCCTTTGAATAATGACACAAATATAACTGGTTATTCAACATATAAAATTATGTGTTAACCTTTGTCCCTAATTATAGGTTATCCAAGCATGCTGAGGCCCTGATAGGAATATGATAATTTTGGAGTTAGGAGACAGCCTGTCTTCTCGCTTCAGTTCAGTTTCTAATTAAAAGGATTGCATGCAGCATATTCAAGTTGATGCATACACTGATAAATATATGCCCGGTGGATTCTAACTAGCCACATTTCTAATGAGCAAGGTTCCATGGCTAATATTAATTTCTGATCTTTGTTTTCCCAAACCTGCAAAGGGTATAAGCATATCTAACTTGAACACAAGACCATTTATCTCCTTCAGTATAACAAAAGTCTGCTTTTGAGCCATATTGTTCAACGTAGCATTTGCTTTCAGAATACAGTCAGGGTCCCTCAGATGAAGCTTCAAAACAGAGTTTCAGGGAAGAGTCCCCAAGGAACATACCAATTATTTCTTGCAAGTCCCTGACAAAGAAGGGTTACAAACAATTGCTTCTTATCATAGACTTCTGAGTTTGGTACGTCTTTCTGTTATACGGAGACGTCATTTTCTTTGCCTTGCAAAGCATGCTGTATTTTTCACTTTATGGATCAGGGGTGTCAAACTCAAGGCCTGGGGGCTGGATCCAGCCCACAAACAGAGTGCTTAGATCTGGCCTGAGGGGCTGCCCTGGAAACAGCGAAGGACTGGCCTGCGGTGCCTTTGCCAGCGAAAATGGAGCTCGGGAAGGCCACGTATGCCCACCCTGGTAACGCCCCCCACCCTCTCCGTGGTCAAACACAAACCTTGATGTGGCCCTCAGTGAAATCAAATTTGACACCCCTGTTATAGATCTATAATATGGAGCAGAAATACTTCTCTGGCATTCTGGCTGCTAAGTAGAAATTGCTGCCACTACAGACTACTTCTGCAAACTTGTTGGATGGAGAGCCAATAGGAGATATCCCAAATATTGTATGCATTTAGTGACTGAAAGTGAATCTTGAGTTTCTGGCAAAAAACAAACAAACTAGGTACTGAAGAAAGCTTATAATCAAAAATTTTTTTTGTAAATGGCAGGAAACAATAAACCAGTCATTAAGAATATTATTAAAAACATAGGAAAATACTGTTAAAAGCATCAGTAACAAAGACTACACCCAGCCAATTTAAGCCTGATTCAGCTCCCAACCTTGCTTACTCACCAAAGGCTGACCAGAATTTTTTTTTTAAAAAAAAACAGGATTTTCTTGCCAGTGAGTGCATAATAGGGAGGGAACTTGCCTGATCTCCATCACAGGGAATTGTAAAGCTTGCAGCAATCACTGAAAAGGCTAGTTTTCAGGTGTGGGTGTTAGCCTATCCACCATCAGAGACTTCGCATCATAAACCCTGAATGGGATCCTGTTCAGGACATGTGTGCAATTTGATAATTTTCCTGGACACAGAACTTTTGCTTGAAGAGTAGATGGCAAATATGGGCAGAAAGCCATTACCCTCTGAACCAGTCATGCCTGTTTCTGGACCATGGGGATCATACATACCTTGGTCATCATGCATGGACTATTGAATTGTAATAGTGGACTATTACAGCACATTCTACATGGTACTCTTACTGAGGTCCACTTGAAAGTTGCAGTTAGTCTGGAATACACCAGCAGTACTGGCAATTATAGTAATGCTGTGGTATGTCCATGTTACATTTCTGCTTTGTGAGCTATACTGCTGATTGTCTATAAAAGTGAAAAACCCACAATGGACCCGTGAATAAATTCTTGAAAATTGATTTCCAGTCTATCAGTCAGAATCATAAACAATTTGTAGTCATTATTCAATAATGATATAGGCCATAATTTCTTGTTAAAGTCAAATCTTGTCTCTCTTTAGGTATTAGTGCCATATTGGCATCTTTCCATTTCTCTGGCATCTTTCTTTTCTTTAAGAGAGTTCACCATATTTGTAAAAATTGTAAAAATTCATCCTCCAAACTTCTATAATAAGAACCGGTAATCCATTTGGTCCAGGCACCTTTCCTGGTTTAATCTTTTTTACAGCTTCAGAAAGTTTATTTATAGTTCTAAATCCATTCATAATCTGTTTCTGTTCCTTTATAATACTCAGTAAATTTTATTTCTTTAGATATTCATCTATCGTCTCCAAAGTTGTCACTTCTTTTATACAGGTTAGAATAATATTGATTAAATACTTTTTGCATAACCTTACTATCCGTTAGTACAATATCTCCCTCTTACCGTGTCCTTTTCCTTTCTTAATTTATATGCCAAGCATTTCTCTGGTTTGTTTAGAAAACTCAATGTTTTATTCCTCCATATAGTTCTTTCATTTCTATAATTGTTAACATAGATAATTAACTATCAATGTAAAAGTTAATTTGTTGAGAAATACTTATTTTATCTGGAAAATTCTTTAATTTTTTTTTCTCTTTATCTCAATCAAAATAGCTTGTGTTTTCTCTTGCCTGTTTTTCTTGAGTTCACTATTACGTTGTTCAAAATAACTTCTGATAAAAGGTTTTCTTGCGTCTCAACTCATTCTTAAATCAGTACTTTTTTTTACATTATTTTCAAAAAATTCTTTCAATTTGTTTTCTGCTTTCTGTAATTTTCCATTTAGTCTCATATAAAAGAACCAGATTTCCCTTTACAAATCAAACTTATATGATTATGACCTGAAAAAGTAAAAGTAATATCTCTACCTTAGAAAACTTGGTAGATAAAATTCTTAGAAATCCATATCATATTTATTGTTGAAAGGTATCTATGTCTTTTAGAGAAGAAAGTATGCCCTCTTGAATTGCCATTTTTCTGTCTTCATATATTCACTAGCTCTGAATTGTCCAACAAATGCAATAAATATTTTAGTAACTTGCCTTAAATGACTTTAATATTTTTCTTAGAAATTGTATTCAATTGTGGATATAACACTCCATTCCAATTCCCTGTCAAGCTCCAATTTCCATTAGAGAAATATGTTAGTCTTTCCATAAACCCTTTATAGAGCAGTACTTTTTCTTGGGGCAGAGATTCCATGCATTAGCCTTTTAGTCCCCCATGCAAATTAACATCCACTCCAATAGATCTACCATGGTTATCAACCAATACAAGTTCTGGTTTTACTTTGGGATTAATGTAGAAAGCAAGTCCATTTCTTTTCTTTTTTTTGTTCCTGATGAAATAAATTTTATAAATAGTTATGCCTTTTTTTCAAATATAGTATGTATTACTTTCAGGCAAGTAATATTTTGTTTTTAATGTTTTCAAATCATTATTTTTTTTCTCTTTTGAGGATCATTTACTCTTAGATTCAGTGTTAAACATTTGTAATCTACAAACAAGCCAAAAATTCAGCATCAGTATTTGATCAAAATTTGTATACTTGGCAACTAGCTCATATTTATGACGGCTGCAGTGTCCTGGGGTCATGTGATCACCTTTTGCGACCTTCTAACAAGCAAAGTCAATGGGGAAGCCACATTCACTTAACAATTGTTTTACTAACTTAACAATTTCAGTGCTTCACTTAACAACAGTGGCCATAAAGGTTGTAAAATGGAACAAAACTCACTTAGCAACTGTTTTGCTTAGCAACGTAAGTGTTGGGCTCAGTTGTGATTGTAAATCAAGGACTACCTCTACTGAAAACAAACCCTTGAAATGTTGCTAAGAGGCATTTTTTTCTTTAGCTTTACCTGTTCAACCATTTTTGTAATTGGGTTTCATAGGAGCATCTCACTAGACTAGATTGTGGATGCCTAAAGTTTCCTCACACTTGGGTACAGAAACTGTTGGCAATAAATAAGTTGGGCTGTTGTTTTTCTGAAAAGGGAGGTGTTGCCACCTTGTGGAAATAGATTATAGATTCTGTTAAGTTTGAGCAATGAGAGGCTGAACCAGAGCATGAGTGCAACAGTACTTTATTTTACAAATAAAGGGCTGACCGTGCTTGCCAAGCCTGGAACTGGCTCACAGCAATCAGCACCAGTTGGACCCCGCAGCCTGCTTTTATAGCTGGCTGCTGGGGAGAACCAACCAATGGGGAATGGGGGAATAATGCCCACACAAAGTGAGTGGACCTGAGTGAGAACTCCTTGAGTCCTCAGGACATAACACCCCTTCCCCCAGATGCGAACACGCATAGTCCTTGAGGTAGATGGGGGTTTGTGTTGGCGCCCGGAGCGGCGCAACTCGGGAACATTGTCTGACTGTTCGGTATCAGTCTGTGACGGTTGAGCTGGCATAGTGTCGCCAACACTCTCTCTGGACTGGGCATCCTCGGAAACCACCGGGTTGGTTTCTGGGGTCAAGCTCTCGAGGGTTGGATCTGGTTGGTCAACTCTCTGGGCACTGTCGTCCGAGTTTGGGCTGACCGGAGCGACCGCTGGCGCAGACTGGTCACTGGGTGCGGTGTGGCTGGGTGGCGGATGAGACGGTTCCCCTTCGACTGGAGACTCTGGATTCTTGTTTGCGAGGTTGCTGAGGCGCCTTCTGAGTTGGTCTATGTGTCTCCTCCAGACGCGACCATCCTCCAGCCTTACTCTATACGATCTCGGCCCGGTGACGGCGATGACCTCTCCCGGAATCCAAAGTGGGTCCCCAGCGAAATTCCTTGCGAATATCGGCTCCTGTAACATAAAATGTCTAACCCCGAAGTGGAAGCGAGGGGAGAGTCAGGGCAGTATTGTGGGTGCAGTCTATCTAATACAGTCCTCAGGCGCCGGCCCATCAGAAGTTCCGCTGGGGACTTATTGGTGACTGTACAGGGGGTTGAGTGCTGGCTCATCAGGAACCGTGAGAGTTTGTGGTGCCAGTCATCTCTGCCAAACCTAGCGAGGGCCTCTTTGGTGGTCCTGACGGCCCTTTCAGCCAACCCATTACTCGCAGGGTGAAATGGGGCTGTGAAAATGTGGCGAATGCCTAGGTTGGCTGCAAAACGGCTGAATTCTACTGATGCGAACTGTGGGCCATTATCGGAGACCAAGGAGTCGGGTAGTCCATGTGTAACGAACAGGCGCGTTAACACGTTGGTGATTGCTAGTGTGGTGGTCGTGGATAGCTGCGCCACGTCTATCCACTTGGAATAAGCGTCCACGACCACTAGGAACATCTTTCCATGCACGGGCCGGCCAGATCGATATGGATTCTAGACCAAGGGCGCTGGCGCTCTCCCATCTGGTAGGGGTGGCGATGGGGGAGCAGGACGGGATTCCTGGCAAATGCTGCAGGAACTTACCCAATTGACAATGTCCTCGTCTAGACCCGGCCACCACACGTAGCTGCGTGCCAACGCCTTCATTCTCACAATGCCGGGTGTCCCTCGTGCAACGCTTCCAGGACTCGGGACGCAGCGAGGTCGGAATGACCACTCGAGTGCCCCACAGAAGACAACCCTGCAAACTGGACAGCTCCTGCATGCGAGTCTTAAAGGGTGCGAATTTGTTATCAACATTGCCTCCCGGCCACCCCCTCCTCACCCAGTCGAGCACCTGGGCGAGCGTTTGGTCTGCCTTGGTTTTGGCGGCGATGTCAAGGGCGGTGATGGGCAGGTCCAACTGGGTGATTTCAAAAATGGCATTGACAGGAGCTGGGTCTTCAGCCGGAGCGGGTAAGGGGCAGCGACTGAGCGCGTCAGCGTGGGATAGGGTTTTGCCCGGGCGGTGGATAAGTTTGTATGAGTAGGCCGCTAGGAAAAGTGTCCATCTTGTCATCCGAGGGGAGAGGACTTGAGGTGTCTGTTTGTCGCCAGCCAGTAGGCCCAGGAGGGGCTTATGGTCGGTGACCAGTTCAAGAAGTGGCCAAAAGGAATTCGTGAAACTTTTTCACGGCTGCAACAGCTGCTAGGGCTTCCTTGTCTATTTGGCTGTAATTTCGCTCCGTGGCCGAGAGCGTCCTGGAGAAAAAGGCGATGGGGGCCTCGGCGCCATTGGCGAGTCGGTGACTAAGGACCGCCCCAATTCCAAAAGGGGATGCGTCTGCTGCCAGTACTAAAGGAAGGTTGGGGTCGAATTGTATGAGCACTGCCTCTGGACGTAAGTAGTGATTTGACGGCGTTAAACGCCTGGTCTTCTTTGTGCCCCCAGTGCCACGGTGACTTTTTGTCTAGTAATCTGTGTAGGGGTTCGGCTACTGAGGCTTTATGGGGCAAAAAGGATGCATAAAAGTTTAGGAGCCCCAAGAAAGCTTGTAGCTCCGTTTTGGAGGTCGGTGTGGAGCTTCGTGGATCGCCCTGACCTTGGACTCCAGGGGTGAATGCCAGAGGCGTCAATTTTATAACCCAGAAAGTCCACCTGTCTAGTGGCAATGGCGCATTTTTCTTTTTTTTAACTTGAGGCCATGCTGTCTGAACCTCTCTAACACTGCTCGCACTCTCTGGAAGAGTTGGGGTCTGTCCCTGGCCGAGACCAAGATGTCGTCAAGTAGGGTACTACACCAGGGAGGCCCTGTAAAATCCGCTCCATGAGGGATTGAAAAATACCGGGGCAACACTTACGCCAAATTGGAGACGCTTGCATCGGAAGGCACCCCTGTGAGTGACGATGGTCTGAAGTTCGCTGTTTGGTTATCAACAGGGAACTGTTGATATGCTTGAGACATGTCCAATTTAGCAAAAATACTGCCCGGTTCGAATGTGTGCAATAAGTGCTGAATGACGGGCACGGGGTAGGCGCTAACTTGTAAATATTTATTGATTGTTGTCTTGTAGTCCGAGCAGATTCTCAGGCTACCATCTTTTTTGAGGGTGTGACAATGGGCGTCTCCCACTTGGCGAAATCTGTTGGCTCAATGACCCCTTGTTTTAGTAGTTTATCCAATTCAGCGTCTAGTTTTGGTCGAATAGCAAATGGAACTCTACGTGGTTTTAATCTGATTGGGACTGCCTGGGGTCAACGGTGAACGAGATGGGGTTCCATTATAACACCCAGCTCCTCGCTGAACACATCTGCGTAGTCAGCGAATAAGGAGTCAGTGTCTGAGGTTGAGACAGCATGGACTCCTGTTAACCCTAGGCCGAGGTGGGGAAACCAATCGAGCCCCAATAAGGTGGGTAGATTGCCGTTAACTACCACTAGAGGTAGGTGGCCTTTAAAAGCTCTAAAACTGACAAAGAACTTGCCTCTGCCGATCACGGGAATGGCCTTCCCTGGTAGTCCTTCAGACCGAACTGGCATCTCTGAAGCCGGGTAGTAGATAGGCTGGGGTGGAGTCTCTTGAGGGTGTTCCACGAGATTATTGAGAGCGCTGACCCTGTGTCAACCTCCATGTGGCACGGTTTACCTTCTAGGGAAACGGAGAGAGAAATTTTACTAACAGAGTGGCAAGTACGCCTGGCAAGGCGGTGCGTGCGACAGTTTAATACTTGCCTCTGTGGTCCCGAGTGCGAGGACGGGGGTCTTTGTGCAGCGCTTTGGGGGCTTGGCAGACTCTCGCAATGTGCCCCCTCTTATGGCAGTTGTTGCAAACGGCTCCTTTAAACTTGCAGGTGGCCCTTTGATGTGATCCCCACAGGCTAGGCACAGGGTGATGTGCTTGGGTGGACCGGTGTATTCTTGTTTGGCCCCTACCTGCGACCGTCTGTCATTGGTGAGGCGATGGACATCGTTCTCATCGTTGTGGCCTTCCTCCGCTTCCACCTCTTCGGAATGGACTGGGAACGCTGCTAGCTTGGCGCTTGGGCCCTGAATTTCGGTGGCTGAGTTCGTTGCTAGCTCGGCTGCTAGGGCCTCCTCTACCGCTTGCGCGAGGTTGAGGTCTTTTTTAGCTGGCAGTCGCCTCTGTAGGTTGAGATCCTTGACCCCACAAACTAATTGATCGAGGAGCATGTCCTCCAGGTATGTTCCAAACCCGCAGTGCAGGGCTGCTGTTCTGAGGGCGGCCATATATTGGTTGATGGTCTCCTTACTTGATTGCTTCCTCATTCGGAACGTGAACCTCCTGGCGATTTGTGAAGGCCTGGGAGCGTAGTGGTTTGTGAGGATCTCAAGCAACTCGGACCACGGAACGTTTTCAATTCTCTCGGCGCCACGAGTGCTGCAGCGGTATCGTAAACGGTGGCTCTGCAGTAGATTAGGAAATAGGATTTTTCCGATGCTCTCCCGCATCCGACAGGCCGACCGCATCGATGTAATGATTGAAACGGTTCTTATACGATTCCCACTTCTCTTCGTCTGGTTTAAACGCCGGGAATACTGGATTGGAACTCATGGTGCTGGAACGGCTGGGCTACCTGCAGAAAAATCTCTCTGGGACTACGAACGCTCGTGAGTTACTAGTGATATCAGCTCTGGAGAGGTTTTTTGCTACCCTCTCTTTCTCTCTCTCTGGGTTACCACGTTGGCTGCTAGCCGTTGGAGGTGTCTTGATTCGCGCCAAAAAAGTGGGCGTTAGTGACTCTCTACAGCGCTGTGCTGTGATTCCTACTGGCTCGAAATTCAAATGACACCCGTTTGAATTTTGCGCCAAGTGCAGAGCGGCTGCGGCTCGCAGCGCTTCACTTTCCCCGTAGCGGGGCTAACAAGCGGCTACAGACGCTTCTAACTATTTGACTCAGACCGCTTTCTCTGGCTGCGGATCTGCGTTTGCTCTTTTTGATCGCTCGTTTCGCTAGCTGACCGCTCTCTCTGGCTGCGGATCAGCGTTTCCCTTGTCGCCAGCCGATCGCTCTCTCTGGGCTGTAGATCGGTGGCTAGTGACTCAGCGGTTGCAAGGTGCTTCTGGTAGCCATCCCACCTTCGTCGCCAGTGTTAAGTTTGAGCAATGAGAGGCTGAACCAGAGCATGAGTGCAACAGTACTTTATTTTACAAATAAAGGGCTGACCGTGCTTGCCAAGCCTGGAACTGGCTCACAGCAATCAGCACCAGTTGGACCCCGCAGCCTGCTTTTATAGCTGGCTGCTGGGGAGAACCAACCAATGGGGAATGGGGGAATAACGCCCACACAAAGTGAGTGGACCTGAGTGAGAACTCCTTGAGTCCTCAGGACATAACAGATTCCACCTTGTGGAAATAGATTACAGTAGCACACTATATATAGGATCTCAGCATTTCTTACTGTAAAAGAGACTGACAAATCTTATTTGTTTTATAATGTAGTTTGTAATGGAGTATTGGAGGCATAGTTTTGTTTGTTTAATTCATTAAATGGATATTTCCAATTTTCAGTTCCAGGAAGGAAGGAACAGTCTAGTGATTACATTTGATGATGTTACAATAGTGAATGTATTTCCATTCTATTCATTGGTTAAAACAAAAATTGCAAAACTTTAAGTAAAGTTGTTTGTTTCCTTTTGTTAACAGTTCTAAAAAATTAAAGCTTTTAGTAAAAAATAATATTTAACCATATGATAATAGCTGATCAAATTGTCAGGACTGGACAAACTATCAATTATTATAAAACACCCAACATGTTCTCTTAGGATTGTAGAGTATATCCAGTTTTCAAAACTGAGAAAATCTTTCCAAATTATACACAATTACCAATATGCTTGATAATGATGGAAATCTGATGGAAAGAGCAATAAAAAGGTCAGTGTTCAATCTGATGGAAAGCAAACAGACTTCAATAATAAAAACCTCATTGTTATTATTATTAAAATTATAATAAAGTGAGGTTTACTATTGAAATAATAAAAATGAGGCTTTTATTACATAGGTTTTTATTATTGAACTTCATTTCTTTCAATTGGATTTAAGACTTTCGTGTTTACTAATCTTTCATATATATTTTTCAAATATCTATAAGGTGATCCAGATTTTAGGGGAGCGGGAGTAAAATTTGAAATGAGCATCAAATGAGCATCTTAGTGGCCAATGGTTTTCACCTGGCTACTTTCCTGCAAATCCCATTTTTACCCTGCTTTCCTGATGGTGACTTGACTTGAATCAGAGCAAGAAAGGCCTGAGATTTTTTGTGACTTTCTAGAAAATTGAATTTATTGTGGTTTTAGTGTGACTTTCACAGGATGACCTTTACAACTGTACCAGATTATACCAGTTTGGTCTAGTTGTTAAAACACCAGACTAGAAAGCAAGAAGTTATGAGTTCTAATACTTCCTTAGCCATGAAAGCTAGTGGGTGACTTGAGCTAGTCACTCTCTCAGCCCAGCTCACTTCAACGTGTTATTGTTATGGAGAAAATAAGGAGGAGGAATTCTTAGGTACGTTCTCCACCTTGAGATATTTATAAAAACAAAGGCACAATACAAATAGATAAAATAAAATAATCTCTTCTTTTGAGTGGGACATGACAGATTTATGTAATTTCTGTGGTGAGAACTTTACTATGATAAAGGAAGCTAAAGATTGTGAGATAGATTGAGCCAAAATACTCCTGATTGTGCAATGAGCTACACCACTGGTCCCAATTACCTTTTCAATTGAATGATGAGGGTGATTGCTTTTTTACTGGTATGTCACGTGTTGCATGACTTTGTTTATGGAAGTGTTAAGCTACAATTGTGTAATTGGGTTAGCTGATAAAATGTTCACAAAATAGCATCACAAAACCATGCTATTTGACATTTCATCTGATTGGATGGATCATGCAGGAGTACTCCAAAGTCTCTCAGAGCAAAGGCAAAATTTAGTCCAACATCCCTTTCATATTATATATATATATAAATACTGTAGCCCAGAAGAACAACAAGGCTTTGATCTCTGTCAATCTTTGCTGCCATCATGAGTTTCAAGTATCTTTGTATATTTACAGAAAATCAGACTTCTTTTCTCACAAAACATTCTATTAAAACCAATGCTAAAGAGGAATATTCACATAGTTTATCATTATTCATGGGAATAATTTTGTCTGTAAACAAATCAGCTTATTTTTAAAAATCAGTTTTTCTTGCTCTCCAGGTGTTAAACCTATCTGCATTCTCACCATTCATTTATATATTTATAAGAGATGATAATAGGGATCTGCCAACTTCCATTCTTTAAATTAACAGTTCTCAGTCTAAATTGTTTAGTGTCATCCAAGTTCAACACTATTGTGTTCTACTATTTAATTTACTATACTTTGAGTGAACATTTGCTAAATATTATTGTAGCTAACTATTGTAACTTTCTTAATTACTAGAGAACATGGTGCTATTGTTATGAAGTTCATGGATAAATTATATGTTCTCATTCTTATTCATACTTCTGGGATCTACAATTTGCATAAACAGAACAAAAGATAGCAATTATACAACTTTCCATCTTGATGGGAATCTCTACCATAAGTCATATTTATTTTAAACAGTTTGAGTCTTGTATTATGATGCCAAAACTCTAAATAAAAGGCAGTTCATTACGAAAATGCTATAAATAATACTTCTGTGGGGTCGTTGGTACTCCCTGAGCTTGAATGTTTTCTTGCAGACATTTCATTACCCAACTAGGTAACATCATGAGTGCTAGAAGGGAGATGGGATTGCTTTTTGTTTATATTCTAGTGCTGTCAGTATTGGTGGGAGTGTTCCTTGGCTTAACAACCATGACAAAAAAGTTAAATTTGGGCACAATTTACTGAACAACTGCCTTACTTAGCAATGAAAATTCTGGTCCCAATTGTACTCGTAAGTCAAGGACATAGCATAGCATGTTATTGATTTATGATATAACATCATATAGTCTTTTACTGACTCAGTTTCTGAGTCATATTTCACAAATAAATTATGCCTAACCAACATGCAATATGATGTAAAAAAGATGCAATTACAGTACTGCAAAATGTGGGCTGGACTTCTATCTTTTTTACAGCATGCTAGTTTGGTGGAAGGCAATTGATAGAGTTGTAGAGTGGTCATAAGGGATCAGTTGCATATGACTTGAATCTGGGTGTACTGACTGTATATGCTGATTTATTGATATAATTCACTTGCAGTTAGGAAATCTAATGTAGATTTAGATCACATGTGCACAGCCACATGTGTGCCAAACTATAGTGCTATCAAAAGGATGCCATACATACAGTGATATTGTCACCCACGTGACATCATTGCTGTGTGTACTTGCATCCCAACCATTGACAGAAATTAGTTCAGTCATGGCCATTTGCCTGTTCCCTGTGGATCCATGCAGACTTCTGTCTCTAACACGTTCAGGTCTATTATAAACACAGGATAATCTACTTTGAGCACACTGCCTAGGAATTTAGGAAGTTTACATGTCTGGGGGTGCTGAAATGGGAAAGGCAGCTCTAGGGCCTCATAGAGAGGCTGATGTTTCTGACAACACTGAGGATCAAAACAGAGGTGGTGAAGCCCCAAATGCCTGGAATATGTTCTTTGTCAAGGCTCTTCAAATTAAAATCTGATTATGAAAACATTTTTTAAAAATATACAAGTTGGGTAAACAAATCACTGGATTTACTAAAAGCATTGTAGGAACATGAAAAAAAAAACCAACCCTTATATTTATATATTTTTTTAAAAAAAGACTGATTTCCCTAAATGAGAAACTCTTTCTTTAAATTGTGTCAAAAAGAAAGCCAAATTAAAGTTATGCGTAAAAAGAATAAAGTCTTTTTCAAGTCAAGGTTGATTTCTTTCTTTTTTTTAATTTTTATTGGTTTTTAAGATGAACATAGACAAACAAAACATAAAAACATCAAGCCATTTTCCATATATATATATATATATACACACACACACACACACACACACACACACACACACACACACACATATATATACATACATATATATATATAGAGAGAGAGAGATACATACATACATACATACATACATACATACATACAGTGTGCCGGTTGGTTTACAAATTGTTTTGTGCTTCCATTTCGTAGTCTTCAATTACAATTACATTGTATATATTCTCATATTTTCAATCAAGTATTAAATACATTAATATCATTGTTAATCATTTGACTATACTTTTATTCATTCATGTTTTACGAAATAATCATATTTTACTTAAATTGTTTTGTGACCGTTCATATTATCATCTCAAATCTATCCTACAATCATTTTGTAGATGTAATAAGAAAAGAATACATCTTTATATATTTATTATTTTCTAAGAATCTACATATTTCATTACCATGTTTTATTGTCTAACCATTGATAGAATAGATCCCAGGTTTTATAAAATTGTTTATCATCTTGTTCTCTGATTTCAAATGTCAATCTTCTCATTTCAGCACATTCTAATATTTTCTTAATGATTTCCTCCTGTGATGGTATTTTCTCATTTTCCCAATTTTTAGCAAATACAATCCTAGCCGCTGTTAATACATTTACAATCAGGTATTTCAATTCTTTACTATATATTTCAGGTACAATTCCCAATAAAAATATCTCTGGTTTCAAATCTATATGCTTTTTTGTCATTTTTTCCAACGTGTGGATTTTAGTCTAATATTTTTTAGCATCCGCACAAGTCCACCACATATGGTAATATGAGCCAGGTGTCTGATGACATCTCCAACATTTTTCTGATCTGTTCTTGAACATTCTTGCTATTCTTGTCGGGGGAAATACCACCTGTAAAACATCTTATACAAATTTTCTTTATGTGCTGTTGACATTGTCATTTTATAATTTTGAAACCACAATTTTTGCCATTTCTCTAAATCAATCCCATATCCAAAATTCTTCCCTCAAGCAATCATAGTTTCTTTAACTTGTTCTTCTTCTAGTTTAATTTCTAATAAATATCCATACAGTTTTTTAATCACCTTTTTCATCAGTACCTGTCAAAATCTTATCTAAATCAGTCAGTTTATCATAGAAACCTTCTGTTTTAGAGTCTTTATCATACCTTGAATGTATTTGCGCATATGAAAACCAATTCATCTTTATACCTTGTTCCTCTAATTTTTGTATAGATTTAAGTTCACCCTTTTCATTCAATATTTCACCATATCTAACTGTTTGTTCCTTTTTATATATTATAGGATAAGAAAATGCTTCAATAGTTGATAGCCAGACTGGAATTTTCAAATAGCATTGTCTTTTAGTCTTCTCCCAGTTTAACCACAGAGACTCCCATATATAATGTCTTCTAAAATACCCCTGTGTTTTAGTTCCTTTATACCATAGAAAAGCATGCCACCCCAACAACAGATCATGTCCTTCTAATGTCAACAATCTAGTGTTTCTTAATGTTATCCATTCCTTAACCCACATCAAATTTGTAGCTTGGTAATACAACTCCCAATTAGGCAAACCAAATCCTCCACTTATTCTAGCATCCTGCAAAAGCTTTAGCTTTATTCTTGCTTTCTTTCCTGGCCATATATATTTCAACATGATTTTATTTAAATCTTCAAAGTAATCTTTTCCAAGCCTTATTGGAATTGTTTGGAACAAATATAAAATTCTGGGTAGTATATTCATCTTGATTGTTGATATTCTCCCTATTAATGACAGTTGTAAAAGGGCGTTGGTACTTACCTGACACGCCCGTTCTCTTTGAGCTGTGAAGAGCATCCAGTAGTGGGAGGTGCTTCAGTCTCTGCATTTGTAGGCTGAGCTTGATTTGTGGAATGCTCCTCCTCCTCCACGGGACTCCTCCTCAGCGCTCCCCAGTTTTGGTGAAGACGAGAGAAATAAACGCCCTCATCCTCATTGCCCTAACAATTCATTGGCCGAAACAGGACCCCACCAGACAGAAAGGGGTGCGGCTGGATGCTCTTCACAGTTCAAAGAGAACGGGCGTATCAGGTAAGTACCAACGCCCTTTCTCCTATGAGCTGTTCAGACCATCCAGTAGTGGGACATACCAAAGTTTGGCCTGTCCTACGGGAGGGACTCCGTCTGGTCTGGAATCTCCTGGTCCCTGTGGACCTGTTGCAGAACTCTTCTGCCAAAGGAAGCCTCAGCAGATGCAAGCACATCAATTTTATAATGTCTAATGAATGGCGATGGGGAAGCCCAAGTTGCGGCTCAACAGATTTCAGTTATTGGTGCCTGTGTGGCCCACGCTGCCGATGTTGCAGCGCTCCTTGTTGAATGAGCTGTTATGCCCCTGGGCACCTGCAGGGATTGAGTCTGATACGTTTTCGCTATTGCAGCCCGTAACCAATGGCCTATCGTAGAAGGTGAGACCTTGTGTCCCTGAGTGTTGGGCTGAAAAGACACAAATAAGGCCACCGATTTTCTGAAAGCTGCTCTACGATTGATATAAATTCGCAATGCATGCCTCACATCAAGCCTATGCCATTGCCTTTCCATCCCTTGTGATCGTCTTGGGCAAAAATTAGGAAGTATCAGCTCTTGTGCCCTATGAAAGGCTGAATTGATTTTGGGTATAAATGTAGGATCAGGGCGGAGGACCACCTGATCAGCATTGAAAACACAGAGATCTTGTCTGATAGACAAGGCTGCAATCTCTGAAATCCGACAAGCAGAGGTGATTGCTACAAGGAAAACTACTTTATATGTCAGAAATTGGAGGCTTGACGTTTTCAAAGGTTCGAAAGGTCCCTTAGTGAGTGCAACGAGGACCTTGTTAAGGTCCCAGGTGGGATAACGGTGCACCGCTGGAGGACGTAAATTGGTGGCTTCTCGAAGGAAGGACCGTATGCGTGGATGATGGGAAAGAGAAATTAGACCTTCACAAGTGAGAACTGATGCCAAAGCCGCCACCTGTCTTTTCAACATATTAGGTGACAACCCCTTGTCAAGTCCTCCTTGTAAAAACTCTAGAATTTGAGCCACAGGAGGAGAGGTAGGATCAATTCGACACTTGGTACACCATTTGCAGAAAATGGATCATGAGGCATTGTAAATGCGAGTTGTTGAGGGGCGTCTGGCAGCTAGGATAGTGGTGATAACTCTGTTAGAAAACTTTTCACTCTTCAAACCACTCCGCTCAACCTCCAGATGGTCAGGTGCAACCATTGAGGGTCCGGATGTTGAAGGGGCCCCTGAGATAGCGAAATCCTGTCTGGTGGAATTCTCCAAGGGGGTGATACCGAGAGGCTGCGGAGGTCTGCAAACCATGGCCGTCTGGGCCAGTAAGGGGCTACTAGAAGTAGTTCTGCCCTCTTGTCTAGTAATTTCTGGATGACCTTGGGAACCAGTAGGAGTGGAGGGAATGCATACTGGAGCCCCGGGGGCCAACGACAGCGGAGAGAGTTGAAGTTCTCCACCCCCTGTGATGGGTACCTGGAAAAAAATCTCAGGAGTTGAGTGTTGAGAGGGGAAGCGAACAGGTCCACCACTGGCTGACCAAAAGTCCTTACCGCTTCTTGAAACAAGGAGGGATGGAGGCACCACTCCGATTGATCGATGGTGGCCCTGCTCAGTCAGTCTGCCTGTGTATTCGACAGACCCGGAATGTGCTCTGCTCTGATGGAAAGTAGATTGTTCTCTACCCAACGACACAAGAGCTCCGCTTCCCGCATGAGATGTTTCGATTGTGTGCCCCCCTATTTGTTTATGTGAGCTTTGGCTGTTACATTGTTGGTCAGTATCAGTATGTGCTGATCGCGTACCTGGGGAAGGAAGCTGCGGAGAGCCAGGTGTACTGCTCGAAGCTCCAGCCAGTTTATGCTGCACAACTGTTCTCTGTCGGACCAGCGGCCTTGGGTTGTAAGCGCCTGGACGTAAGCTCCCCATCCAAACAGACTGGCATCGGTGGTGATGGTGAGCCTTTGTGGCTCCTTGAAGAGACAGCCTCTGTTGATGACTGGCCTGGTCCACCAGAGGAGAGATATGAGAACCTTTGGTGATACCCTGACCTTGTGTTTGGAGTTGCTTCGGCCGGAGTGCTGGTATGGCAACAGGAACCACTGGAGGGATCTAGTGCGGAGGCGGGCACAAGGGATGATAGAAATGCATGAGATCATTTTGCCTAACAATTTTGATAGTTCAGCTAGTGACACCCTCTTAAGAGCCTTGATCTCCTTAACCAATTGCTGAATGCTATTTAGTCTATCTGGTGACAGGTAAACCTTGCCTTCCACGGTATCTATGACTACCCCCAAATGGATTATCCAAGTCGATGGTGTTAATTGACTCTTCTTCCAATTTATTAAGAAGCCATGCTCTTGTAGGGATTGTAATGTGTTCTGAGTGTCTTTGACTGCTTGATGGGCAGAAGGTGATAAAATCAAGATATCGTCAAGATAACACTGGAGTCGTATGGGGATGTCCCTGAGATGGCAGCTAGCGCTGCGAGGACCTTCGTGAAGGTTCTAGGGGCAGAAGCTAGTCCGAAAGGAAGGGCCACATATTCAAAATGGTGGTTATTATAACAGAATCTCAGAAATTTATAGTGGGAAGGCCGAATAGCAATATGCAGGCACGTCAAATCTATGGACGTGAGGACGTCTCCTTTCCTAATGCCCAATAATATTGATTGGAGGGTATGCATTTTAAACTTACGATATACTAGGAAACATTTGAGATGTTTCAGGTCTAATATCGCTCTCTCCCCCCCGAACTTTTGGGCACAATGAAAAGATGTGAATAGAATCCTCACCCTTGTTGAGTGGTAGCTACTGGTTGGATGGCTCGTATAGCCAGTAGGTGTTGGATAGCCGAATCCATTAGATTACGTTTAATCACGTCTCTGGAAAGGGGGAATGACATGAAGAAATCTGGGGGAGTGGATTGAAACTCCAGCACAAGGCCAAATCTAACCGTATCTCTGACCCAAGAATCAGAGGTAGAGGAGTCCCATTGGTCGGCGAATAATTTTAGGTGTCCGCCAATGGGGATTGGGTCCCTGAAGTTATCTTGGGCGCCGAAAGGACCTGTTTCCCAGTCCCCGAAAGGATCTTTTGAATTGACCACCCCTTCTGCTCCTGTCCATTGAGTCGGACCTATCTGGCTGCTGCCCTGGTCTGAATGCTGGGGGTCTCTGGTATCTGGGTGAAAAAGCTCCCTGATAAAAGGGTCGAAAGGATCCCCTCCGAAAGGACTGGGAGTTTCTAGGATCTGGCTTCTGAAAGAGGGAAGGAAGAATTTTCTTTTTGCTACAGGTTTTGATTATTAGCGGATCAAGGGAAGGGCCAAACAGTCTGTCTCTGACAATGGGGGATGAGGCCAGCTTGGATTTGTGTTTGAAGTCGGCTTGCCACTGTTTTAACCATAGCAAGCGATGCGCTGTGACATGTGAGGTAATGGCCCTGGCTGAAAACTTGACTGCATGATAAGTTGCATCAGCTGAGAATTCAGCAGCCGCAATAAGTTTAGCGATGTCTTGGTGTGCTAAGATAGACTAAATGTTAGAATTGGGGACGTGTTGCTGTAAGAGACAGAGCCATCTAAGAGACGACCGCGTGAAGAAGGAGGCGGCCATAGTTGCTCTGATGGCCCAAGCGTCAGACTGATGAGCTCTGCACAGGGCTAGCTCGGCCCGTTTTTCCTCCGGCTTTAATGCCTCCAGGGGATCACTGGGAATAGAGGAAGTCGCTAATCCCACTATAGGTTCATCTACCTCGGGAGTACTCAATAATTTTGAGAAGTCAGGGGCCAAATTGAAATATTTCCTGTCATATCCAGTGGGAGATGTGTACACCGCTGCAGAGGCCCACTGCTTCTGTACCAGGTCCGAAAACATAGGCGGAACTGGGATCGCCTCTGCTTCAACTACCGGTTGGTTGAAGATCAGATCCTCTGGTTCCTCTTCTGAAGGGTTAGGTGTGGTGGACGGATTAGACTTGTTTAGGCGTGCAATGTTCTTTGCCTTAAACAAGAGAGATCTGAAAAGCTGTGGCCGGAATAAGCCTGTAAAAACAGGTTGGTCAGGAATAAGACCTTCATCCTCAGACATTTCCCCTTCTAAGGGGTCTGCTTCTGATGGGCTCACTATCATGCATTGATCCCAATTCAGACTCATCCATTTAATTAATTTGATCCACTTCCTCCTCCTCCGGCCCTTGGAGGCAGGTCTCCCCCTGTAAACGTACCTGGGTATGGTGTTGCTCCGACCTGGTCAATGACCTCAGCGATCGGGACTCTTGATCGGTGAACACAGGGTGTTTCCTGGACATGACTGCATGTTGAAGCCCTGCTGTGATCCCCTGGCGAATTGCTTTCATCCTTTCTGGAACCTCCTCAATGAGACTATCTCCTTGACGAAGGCCAGCAGCCATCGGAGTGAATGTGGCTTCGGGGGGCCTTCGCGTGGTCGGTGTCCCAGGTACCTGGGCCTGTTGGCCTTGGGGAGCCAAGCTGCACCTGGATGAGAGAGAGAGATCTAGGGGAGGAGGAGGGTGTGAAGAAGCAGACGAGCTGGAATAGGGGAAGCCCTGTGGTACATTGTGCGCTTCCCGAGTGTGCTTGTCTATCTCCTTTTGTAAGGCTTTATGGCACCTTAAAGTGTCCCTTTCTGAGGCTTTAGAAGTTCCTTTAGCCTGCTTGTGTTTATGTTGAGACTTGGCTTTTGCCTTCAAGGAAGAGGCCTGAAAGGTGGTACCATCTGCCATTTTGATTAAAATTAGAATTACAGTATGCTTGATATAAAATACAGAGAAGGTGGTTGGCACGCCCAGGGACCTGATCTGAGTCAAGACCGGTTGCCCTGATAATATTTGTATTGCCACCCCACATTTTATTATTACCTATGTAAAATGAGTCGTATCTCAGTAATAATATTTTATTGAAATTAAAATATTATACTGCAGAACAATTTAATATAATAATAATAATAATAATAATAATAATAATAATTTTGTTGTTTTGTTGTTGTTTTTATTATTGCTCTTATATATATTTCTATAGTAATAAGTATAGGAATATTAAGTGAATAGCAACAATATAATATAAATCCAAATTAGCCAAATTACGAACGCCTAAGGCCCTGGTTGATAATTTAAGGGGCCTTCAACAGCTTCCCTGCACAGGCAGGCACAGGCCTGGGTGCTTGCTGTTGTGCCGCTGAGATAATTAGGCTGTGAGGGTTAAGCCAACAGTTTAAAGTGTAATAAATAGCCTCGAATGCAAATAAGCCAAGACGAGGGTATGATCGCTCCCAGAATCTTGGAGGAAGCCTGCTGCTCCGAGCAGAAATACCTCACACAGCTCGAGAATGGAATGACAGGCGCGCAGCCACGAGGTTTTGGCAACTCAAAATGGCCTCCGGCAGTTAAATTTTTCACGCGCTCCTCAAGCGGCAGCTTCCTGCCTTGTAAACCAATGGCCGGAGTTCTCTATGAAGCTAACGGTGGGAAAAAAATGGAAATTAACACTAGTTAATTTCTCCACTTTAAAACGGCGTTCGGAGAGGGAGAAAGGTGATACGACTCGAGGTTTTTTTTTTTCCGAAAAGCTCAAGCCGCTAACAAAATAAGCGAAATCAAAGCACTGCGGCAATCAAATTGGCAGGGGTAAAGGATTTGGCTGTTGGGAGCAGTGCCGAAGCCTCCCGCCACCTTTTTTGGCGCAAACGGCGTTTCCCCTTAACAGAGCTGTCAGGCTTAAATATCAACTGGGAAGAAGGCTAAAGACAAAACTGATAACTATCAAACCTGCTGTCACGAACTAATTGTTTCCTGTTTCGGTCAAGGAAGGATCGAAAGCACTGCCTATCTCTCACGAGGCTGAGCAAAAAACTGGGGAATGCTGAGGAGGAGTCCCGTGGAGGAGGAGGAGCGTTCCACAAATCAAGCTCATCCTACAAACGCAGAGACTGAAGCACCTCCCACTACTGGATGCTCTGAACAGCTCATAGGAGAATTTTCCCGTTTCGCCAAATCTAACGCTATCTGCTGCTTAAGTTTGATATAATTATTCTCTTTTAGTGTACTGCATCTTGCTGTCAAATGTATCCCCAAGTACTTAATCTTATTTGTGACCTGAATTTTCAATAGATCTGCCAGTTCTTCCTTTTGTCTTGATAGCATATTCTTTGTCAAGATCTTTGTCTTATCTTTGTTTGTTTTCAAACCAGCCACTTTCCCATATGCCTCTATCTTTTCTATCAATTTTGATGCTGTTTCTAGTGGGTCTTCTAAAATGAAAACCAGATCATCTGCGAATGCTTGCAACTTAAATTCTTCCTGTTTAATTTTCATCCCTTTTATATCCTTTTCTTCTCTAATATTTCTGTTTAGCACTTCCAAGGTTAACACAAACAACAGAGGTGATAGTGGGCACCCTTGTCTTGTTTCTTTTCTTATATCGATAGAGCCTGTCAGTTCTCCCTCTATCATTACCTTTGCCGTTTGTTATGATATATAACTTCTATTGCTTGAATAAATTTTTTAGCAAAG
Source organism: Pseudonaja textilis (assembly GCF_049901715.1). Classification (NCBI taxonomy): domain Eukaryota; kingdom Metazoa; phylum Chordata; class Lepidosauria; order Squamata; family Elapidae; genus Pseudonaja; species Pseudonaja textilis. The sequence goes on along the minus strand of NC_141990.1, from coordinate 132,828,624 downwards.
CCCATCTGTTCCAATTGTAATAACATGAATCGCCAATTCACAGGACTTATAAAGTCAAGGTTGATTTCTGATGACTTTATCAACACCGCCATGCAGTTTTCTTAACAACAGCACTGAAGCGGCTTGCCACAGCTTTTTTTGGGGATGTTTTTCAACTTTCAACTAGCCTACCAACACTCTGGTATTTCCTAGAGATTTACCACTCAAACACTAGCCAGGCACAACCCTACTTTGTTTCCAGGCCCACAAAAGGCAATTGTGACTACTAAGATTATGCCTTAAGAGGGGGAGAAAACATAACACAAAATTCAGACTTTCATTCTGTGCAAAGTCGTTTGACATTCAGGATTGTTACATAGGGGCAGGTATTCGGTTGTTGTTTGGCAGTAAATGAAGCAGAGAATTACTGAACCATCAAAGAGGTAGGCAGGAAAACAGATTTTGTAACTTGGCAACAATGCAAGGTTTCTGCAAGATAAGAGGGGAAAAAGGATAATTGGGGAGACATTTTTGGAAACAAAATTGGCTGTTGACTATAGCTAAAGAAAAAACTCTCTAGGAGAGCTACAATCATTAAAAGAATGAAAGAATATTTGCAATCAAGTTTTTCAAATGTTAAATGCAGATACAGCTTTTTAAATGTTACAGACCGATCATACTTTCTCTGCTCCAAAACAGATGTTTCAGAAAGCTTTTACAAACACCCACCCACCCACACATTGTATACTTGGAGTTAGGAGAAGGAAAATCACACACACTAGACCCATCCCATATGTTGACTTTGGATATTAGTATAAACAGATCTGGTGCCATAGAATCACTGTTGTGTTTTAAATCAATGTAGCAGTATCATTTCCCTTTAGAATTGAGAGTTAAAACAGTTTTACAACAGCATATACATTTGATTTTCGTGCATGTCTGAAATTATATCATTGGTCTGGGTGGTGTGAAGATGATACAAGCTGCATTCCCTACACGTGCTTAACTTGGATTCTGAATTAACCTATTTTCTGGATTCAAACAATATCAAAGCATAAGCTAGCCAAGCATTGGGTTTGTACAACACAGTAAGTGTAAAAAAACCTAACTGAAGTTAACAGTGACCAAGTTTATTATGACTGTTGTCTGTTGATAAACTAACCCTTGAATTTTTAAACAAAATATTGTGGAAAATATATCACTGACAGATAAGCTGATCCACATTTTTATGGTATTTTGGTTAAAAATTCAAGGGGCTGCTTAATGGGGATGAGTATATAAGGAAAATATTGGTACTTATTACCATGTTTACTTCGTGGGGATGCACATCTATGGCTAAGCCAAACTCAATCTTTATGGTGTATTTCAACATTTAGAATTCTTGACTTTTCCACAAGTAAATAGATTATATTAAAATATACATGCTAGGTGCATTTATCTGTTGTCATGTTCTTTGAATGCAACTTGAACTGTTGGGGATCCTGCTATATATTGCTTTGATTTCATGATAAAAAATAATATTCTTTCTCACTTAAAATTTCATAAAAAATATTGAAGGGGATTTAAATAATATAAAACATTGTTTCTTTTTATTAGTCCCCTGGGATTGAAGAGAATTTTGTACCAGAGCAGATTTGGATATTGATTGTGTTAATGTCCTAACTTTGTTCTGTCCATATGGCTAAGATGCAAAACTGATAACACTAGAAATTTGTGTTTCTTGCATGTGCCGTTTGTTTTTACTCTTTGCCAGAAAGACTCCAACATTGAAAACTTGTTTAAAGCTAACTCAGTACAACTTTTGAAATTCTAAATTATTATGGCTGGACATAACACAGAAGCAGCACTTCTGATGAAATCACCCATGTCTTTTCTTTTTCTTTTCATATTTCCATATGGGTCTGAAAAAAAGAGACAACTGCTTTATTCATTAAAGTGATAATAGCAGTTTTTTTCAGATTTGTCTTGTAGAAGGTTACCACCCACCCCTCTCCTAGAAGAATGAAATATTCTAGAAAATATTTAAAAGGCAGAATCTCAGGGATGGGATTCTCCTGGTTCGGGCGAACCCCTTGTTCTGACAATCAGCTGGCTCTGACCTGGTTCGCTGCGGGCCCACCCCCCCCACCCCTGCTCTTTCCTGTGCTTTATTTCCTGTTGGTAGAGCACAGCTAATTGGCAGGGCAAAGCAGTTTGCCGCACCTCAGCTGTTTTATTCATAGGGGCTGCACTTGAAGAGTTGAAAATGGGCTTTTTAAAATGTGGATTGCATGCTCACCGAACTGGTTGTTATACGAGTTGAATCACACCCCTGCAGAATATTATGCCTCCCTGGATAAGAAAAGGAGAAATATTCTCTTGGAAAGCAGCCACCACTTATGTTAATAGCCCCAGAAAGACTGGGCCATTCTATCTACAAGACAAAAGGCCTTAAGCTTCAGGGTGATAGGATTAGCCCTCACTCAAAATCCAAACTAGGACAAAGCCATTAAGCCATAATAAGAATTGCCCAGCACCCTTTCAGAACACAACCCACTTCATTACATCACCACCCAGCAAGATTCAACCAAGCCTGAGACACGGACAGCCTACAAAATTAGCTAATTAGCTCCCGCCCCCTGGGAGTCTGACAACCAATATAATACATTTCTTTCACAAGAACAGGAAGCTCCAGTTCCAAGCCCAAGAGAGGGTATAAATCAATCAATCTATCTGTCTGTCTGTCTATCTATCTATCTATCTATCTATCTATCTATCTATCTATCTATCTATCTATCTATCTATCTATCTCTCCATTCCATGTGGTGTGCTACCCAGAATCACACATGCTTGGTGGTTCTGCTTCACCATTAAACCATCCTTCCAAACAGCCTCCATGTTTCCAGTGTCTTTCTTCCCGCTTGGAACTGTACCCAGATGAACATTTCTTCCAACAGTCTGAAAAGTAATAGGCTGCTTTAATCAATAGCAGCATTGGCACACATAGAAAGTTCAAAGTATGTTCTCCAAGCCACTTTGGAAACATGCCTCCCCCAATAAAAATGTATAACAACTTTTCTTTTTAAAAAAGTATCCTTTGTACGTGTAAATTTTATTAGAAAAAATAGCAATTATTTTTCATTTTCCAATATGTACTATGCATCAATATTTCTTCCCTGCAACATATACACTGTAGTATATAAATACTATTGGAATAGCTCAATATTGCTTTCATAATTAATAAGAAAGAATGTTAATTTATGTTGAAAAGATATTTCCTGGATGTATGAATTGAGAGACATTGCTCTCCAGTTTATAGATGACACCCTAAACAAAAGGCAAACTAGTTGACGATGTAAAAAAATATCCAGAATAGCTATTAGGGTGATGGTTTTCATCATTCTGTAATTTATGAAATGACAGTATAATTATTTCTAATACATTTCTAATAAAGGCTTTCAACTCTGTTTTTGGAAAGCCTGCTATTTTGGTTTTTGGTGTTATCAACAAACAACAATAATTTTCTTCTGCATTCTCAAATACACATTTCTTGCTATTTTATATAAACTGTAATTGAATCTACATCCATCAGACTGCATGGATATATAACAATGCAATCAAATTTGCTTTTAAAATCTGCTAGCAACTTTTCCCATTCATACCAAGTACAATGGAGCCTCAGTTCGCGACCATAATCCATTCCCGGACTCCAGTTGCAACCCGATTTGTCATGTCCAGAAGCACAACCGATTGAGCATGTGCTCAGTCAAAAAAATGGTGGCAAAGGGGAAATCGGCATGGAAAGGGAATCTTTCCATGGCAATTTTGTTTGCCACCTGATTTTTTTGATCGTGACCTGATTCAAAAATTGGGTGGATTTTTTGTTCACCACCCAATTTGTTCGTGAACAGAAGCGTTTACGACCCAAGGTTCTATTGTATCCCCTAATAATCCAAATACACAAGGTTTTTTTTCTTTTTCTTTTAACCTATACATACTCTTATCTTTCAGGTATCATAATTGCACCCTGTCCAATTCCTTTCAACCAGTTCAGAAATTGCCAGTAATTGAGAAATTCTATCAATTCTATCACATTCCATTCAAACATGTATTTCTACCATTTTTCCAATTAACCAGTATATAACTTATCTTTCTGTTTAAATGTTTATAACTTGAATTGCAATGTGACTTTAATAAAACACAGCTATCCTTCACTTTGTGCCAGGAAAAAGATAAAGTTAAATTACAATGTTTTATTAGTTTTTATAACAAATATTTAACCCTGGGGGGAGATTTATAAGAGGCTGGAAATAAGGATATATTGCGTTTAAGTAAAACATAGCTTTCTTTCTCTAAATTATTCTCAAAAGTTTAATATTTCGAAGCATTGTTGAACATAGTTCAACAGAAGTGGAATTGCAATAGAACTGCACTATGCAAGTTGGCTCCTTCTCTGCTACAGTTTCCTGGGTGACCTTTGATCAGATACTCTTTCAGAATGATTTCTCAGTGTTGTGATGTATCAGTACTTTTTCCCCTTAGCAATACCAGGCAAAGGCATGGCCAGCACGTGACACATCAGGCCTGCGATGCTCCACTATCAACAATGCACAAATCATGGTTTACAGTTGAATTGCTAGACGTAGCTAAACTAACATTCTTTTTGGCCTTCTGGTGATTACTAGTATTCTGTCTTTTTCCCTTCTTACATAATCTAGCTATATGTCCCCTAGCCCCACAAGAAAAACATTTCCTAACAGTATAGGCAGTTGAACACAAATCCTCTTCTTGTGGTTGTTCCTTCCTCAGTTGGTCCCTATCCAGTCGTCTTCTCGCTTCTTCTAACAACCTTCCGGTTATGTCAGTCAATGTTAGTTCATCTTTGGTCAGGACTTCCAGTGAAGATACGTAATCATCATAACTTTCATCCAATGAGGAAAGAATGATTTAAACCTGATACAGTTCTGAAAATATCAGTTCCTTTTTGTGTAGCTCTTGAAAAGTTATTTTCATGAAGTTCAAATGAGCTAACATATCTCCACCTTTCAGAAGAAGTGCTCTAAACAGTTTACGTGTAAGATGTATGTGTGCACCTACACTGTCACGAACATAAATCCTCAAATTCTCCCAACACTTAGCAGCAGACTCTTCTCCACAAATATGGACTAGCTGCTGGTCACTCAGTATTAGTCCAATTATACAAAGAGCTTGTTCGTTGTTCCGTTTAAAGTCAGCTAACTTCTTGGCATTGTCCTCATTATGTGGATCCCAAGCATTTACATCCAGTGGATCTTGAACTGTATTCCATAACCCTTCTCTATGCAGAAGTAGACTGCACTTCATAGACCAGGAAACATAGTTTATTCCATCCAACCAGGTTATAAGTGATAGACTTGTTGAAGTGTCTTGTGCCGTCTTTACCAGGACAGTAACCCACAATTAAACAGTAAACAGTTGTCTGTATACAGTACTGTGCATTCACACCAACTCTCAGTTATTTGAGCCTGGTATGGCCTGGGCCCATAACCAGTGTTGAGGTAATTCCCTGTTAGGAGAATAAGCGCACACAGGGAGACGTAGTGAGAGTAGTGAAGAATAACACACAACTAGCACACAGATACACTGTATCGTAAAATGTAGGTTTTTTACTTCCAGTAAAAACCGTTAAGCAAAGTTCAACAAACAGTCCAAGTCATTCATGGTTAAAGCAGTCAGTTTTCAGTCCAGGGATAATTCCAATATCAAAGTCCAGTATCAAAAACAGTTCAGTAACAGGCTTACATCAAATCCAAGAAGAACTATGATCAGTCAATAGGGAAAAATGTAGGAACGGCAACACTCTCAGCAACAGGAGAAGAACTAAACAACCCAGGTTTCTGGCTCCATCTTATGGCCATTTGAGGAACCACACCCAATTACAATTTTAGCATTCCCTTAAAGAGACAGTATTAAAATGTCTATCCTGGTTTATATATTTTCCAACCCAACTGTTAGGTGACTTACATTCCTAACATATATATATAAAGATGTACTGACAGATTTTTACTCATTAATAGTTAGATTTTTTTTCCTCTGGCCAAAGGTTGATCTTTCTTTAGAAACTTGTGAGAATCGGGACTTCTGAGTTGGCTCTAGAAACAAAGCAGAATTCAGTTCAACCTATAATTGCATAATTGCTACAAATAAACATCTGAATAATGGCTGGGTTCTTATGGTAACTATGGTTTATGGGAAGAAGCTCATTTTCTGAATCCAAATGATGTATACATTTGGATCATAGAGCAAATTAGGCAAAAAATATGACGGATTTGATTGTGGTTCAGTGTCTCTTGTGAACTCAACAAATCTGAATGCCTACCAATAAACACAATCCTTCCCCTTGTCTGTTCTGAAATAAGGTTAGGTCATGAGAGTGCTGCTTAGCCAGGAACACTTTCAGAAAGGCCAGGGCTCTAGTTTGTGAACAAAGAGACGTTTGTAACTGAATTTACCAAATCACAGGGACAGAACTCTTGAGTAGTGTGGGCTGGCTATGTCTAGGCATCCTTGCATTTTCCCAGGACAAGCTACGTGAGGGGCCTTGTGGAAAATTAAGATAGCTAAATTTAGCCAGCAAGTAGTATTCAGCGTACCAAGCCAAAACAAGGGGAGGAATCTTCCTAGAATAGGTCTAAATTCATGGGCACATAAAACATAGATTTATCTTGATCTGTTGTATGGCAACAGATCAAGATCTACTTATTGAGTCAAATGACACCCTCAACATTCCTCATCAGTAAAAAAGATACATGTGTACAGGTGTGTAATACTGCACATATAGTTTTCTTTATAACTTGATTGGGCTTATAAATTTGTTACCAGCTTGTTTCTTCTTTCTTTTTCAAAGGATGGCATCCAAGAGGTCTTATGTTCTGGATGAAAATATTACATTATGCATGGTATAATTTTATGGTAATTAATTAGCATGTTATTGAGTCATTTATTTATATAATTTATATTTGCCTCTGGAAAAATTCTCTGGATAGTTTCAGATATAATCTCCTAGAAAAAGGTGAAGTTCCTTCTGAGTAGAGTTCAATTCCTGATTGCATAAAAATGTCTACACTACCAATTGAGGAGAATATTTGTAGCTCAGGGTTAAACTCTGTGGGTCTTTAGTGCCCTCTGAGCTTGGTTGCTTTCTTGCAGACATTTCATTACCCAACTAAGTAACATCATTAGTCCACTGATGAAACATCTGCAAGAAAACAACCAAGCTCAGAGAGCACCAAGGGCCCCACAATGTCCATGCTGTTTCTTACCAGCTTTTGTTTACCTTAGCCTACAATCCTCCTATGTCCTGATGCTTTCATCTCCAAATATTAATGCTGTTGCCATTTAGCTTTACCCAGCAACTTTACTCCCAAGATCATTTGAGTGTTTACCACACACAAAGTATTTATCACACACATTTATACCACACTTATTTGATAGAGTTCTGTGGATGGCCAGAATGATAGAAAACCACACCTAGATTGCAACAATTTAATGAAGGCTTCTATATCTGTTTGAGACAACCATTTGTATAAAATTGTATAAGGTCTCCTGCTTGAGAAGAGAGTTGGACTACAAGTCCTCCAAGGTCCCTTCCAGCTCTATTCTGATTGATTGGTTGATTGATTGATGTACAATCACTCAGAAGTTGGCCTCATTTTCTTCAGTGGGACATATTTGAGCATTTGACAGCAATCTTGGGGAACTAGAATTTTTCAGCTTATTTGTGTTTCATACTGAAGTTGCTATATCTTAAACAGACTATTCTGAAGCTCTTAGAAATTACTCAACCTTAACTGTACTTGACTTTGGTCACATAATAATAGCATCTCTTGAGTATTAGAGCAGAAAAATAATATTTCCTAGTACTTGGGGAAAAATTTCAGAGGTCAACTAATCTTCAACTATATTGATGCAACATATACACAAAGTTTCCCGTCTTTCAAAGGTTATGCAATATATCTGCCTTATTCCAGTTCTTTAGTTTATTTCAGAAAAAGAAATAGATTATATTTTGCAATGTCTGAGTGCATCTGTTTTGACATTCTTTTTTAGGCCTTCCTTCCTCTAGTTTACCTCTTTCTATTCATGACACAAATTTCTTATTGGCAGTGCACTTTTTCCAGTCTTCATGAATGCAAGTCACTGCTTGAAAATGGACTTATAACCATTTCCCCTCCCACTCACATACAATGTTTTTCCATAAATACAATTTCTTCATTACTATAGAAACCATTGTCTCTCCAGGCTAAGCAAGTCGAACTGTTAAAATTATCTATTTGTCAAGCTCATTCCAATTAGCCAATTTGCTTATTCAAGTAAAGAAAAAAAAATACATTGGAATATACTTGGTATATAAAATTCCTACAAACTGTCAAGTTTTTCAGTATTTTAACCCTTAGGATCACTTTATATATGAAAGTATATGTTCTTTAAGGTCTTTAAAGATTTTTTTTGGGGGGGGGGAGATTCCCAGATGACTATAGCTCACAGATAAAAGGATGGATGGATGGATGGATGGACAGACAGACAGACAGACAGATAATGATTGACTACTACAATATAGTCCACATGGTCTATGCTTGAAAAGTCTCCAGGAGATGTAGTTGGCGCAAAATGCAGCAGCAAGGTTGCTAATCAATATATGGCAAAGTGATTGTGGATGAAAGGATCAAAGTATAAACACCATATGATGCCTGTATCAAAAAAGCCGCAACAGATATCCTCTGCTCACCAGTTACAGTACGATGCAAAGTGTTGGCATAACCTTTCATACCCTGTGGGTTAGAGGTTGACTATGGCCACCTTCCCTATTAGATAGATACTCATTCACTTGTTAAGATCTGCAGGAAAGGCTTTTTGAAGATGCTTCTGCTGTTCAAAGCACATTTTTCCATATGGGGACAGGGCTGCTTTCCAAAATCTGTGCTAGGAGTTTGCATTACAGTTTGCCAAAGTCCAAATCCTGAGTGAGTAATACTGTAGATTTTCAGTTAACTGGATTGAGATTGATAAATCAATGGTAACCTGCTGCATTCCAACTCTAGATTTCTCTGGAACTTGGACATATATCAAAGAGTAGTGCTGTCTATTAAAAATAAAAGTTGCCATTTCACCATTTTTAATTAAAGTAAGGAAGAGATGGCAAGAGAGTATTTGATTCAGTGATTTGAGTATGAGAGACATTTTGAATTGTGCTATTTGCTCAACCTCATTGTTATCCAACCTCACATCCTGAGTGGTTTAAGAGCTATTTTAACTGAACTGGTTCAGTGGATGTAAAGGCGACAAAAGCCAGCTCTTGGACATGCAAGAAGAATTAGGGAAATCCCTTTCCTTTGCAAGAAATTCCCTCAACTTTGTCTGAAATTTGTCATTGGTAGCCCCAATGATATGAAATCACATAACATTTCACCTGTAACAACAATGTTTTGAATGAAACTATGAAACTCAGACACTCATGTATTGATTGTATATGATTCATTTTTAATTTTTTCATTTATTCATGGTGAGTCAGGGTTTTTCTTTTTACTCTAGGGACTGCCTGCAGTTTTCTTGACAAAGTTTTTCAGAAGTAGCTTGTCCTTGCCTTGATTGTGAAAGGGAGTGCTTGGCCCAAGGTCATCCAGCTGGCTGTGTGCCTAAGATGGGACAAAACAGTCTTCAGTTTCTAGCCTGATGTCTTAACCACTGCACCAAACTGGCTTTCTTAATTATTCATGCTATTATAAATACCTGGTGTGTCTGCAATTTAATGGTATTTGGTTGTGGGGTAGAATTACATGTTTTCCCATAGTAAGTAAGGAGTCCAATGCACAGTTTTCCTGAAACTTATCTGGATGCCAAAACTGGCATGGACTATTCTGGACTAGATCAATCTATTTTTGGGGATCAGACAGTGTATACACTCTATACGTCAAGTTTAATAATAAATTTCAAACGTTTGCTCAAAGTAATCTTAATCATATTCTTGTTCTCTTCTTGAAGAGGCTTTTTTTCTGTCTACTGATGTGTTGATTCCTTTATTTTTTCAAAACATAGTAATAAGAAAAATGTCTACATGTTGGCATAAGTTCAAAAATTTAACGTAAGTACAAAGATTTAACAATGTCAGTATGTGCAAGTTATTTATGTTGGTCTGGTCCCAAGAATTGGATGATATAACTGAATTCCATTGAGGAAAATAATAAATTTTAGCTCCTCTTTGTACAAGCATGGACTTTTTTTTCTGGAGAAAACAACTATGTTGTATAAAAAAATATAAAATTCAAGAGGCATACTGCATGGATCTTCTGCTGCCACATTCAATACTATTTGAAACGTATTTAAAAACACAGTTATACTATCAAATCATTATTTTGCATTAAAGATTGGTAGTAGGAACCTAGGCACATAAAAGTTTTTTAAAATGTTGGATTATGTATATAATTTTTTTTCCGGTTTTAGTTTGGCCAATTAATCAGGCTATCAGTTCAAAGGTAGAAGATACTCTCTATATAAATCATATGTTAAGTACAGACAGGGAGAGGCTAAAGAAAGAAATCATTTGCAAAAGCCAAATCTAAGGTTAGCATGAAGCATCATCAAGTGATAAAGCATGGCAACAGAAGTAGTACATGTTGGATTTGAAATTCTTACAGTTATTGCTTACTTTTCGGCATCTAGCCTACTGCTGGTTACATTCTTAATTTCTTTTCTGATATATTAAATTAGTGCAGCTTTAGCAGAGAATACTGACATTGTGGCAATTATAGTTCTCTAGACAATTATGTGGTAGGAATTCTTAAAACTTATAAACTACAGAGTTCTACTAACTATGCCATCAAACAGTTTTACTTTTCAATGTCTTGTAAAATGAATATACAAACTACAATAGAGTCTGTATAGGCAGTTATCTGCACTTGTCATCTGGTGATCAAATAATTTTTTCACATTATGTGTTCTTTTCTTCTCTGATAATCTTGAGATTTCTCCAATGTCTATAGGAGCCGTTGACTGATTTTGAACAGCTCTGACCATAAATCATATCAACTCAAAGTTAGGAGAATCCAGAGCAGATATCTTGCTTGTGGTCTCTCAAGCGCCACAAAAAGATGGCAATCCTTGAATGATGCCAACCAGATTCTCGAACCTTCAAAATATCTGAAGACTTTTCCCTTCAATATAGTTGAGATAAAAGGAACCATTTTTCTGGTCTCAATTTTAATAACTTTTTATATCAAGCAAGTATCAGAACATGGTCTCAAAGTTTTTTTAAACCAACATTTGCATCCCAAAAAGTCTGGTAAGAATATTGGCAGTTGCTCTTTGTGAAGCCAAACCCCTTCACTCAGTTGTTGTAAGAATAAAAATCTTCTTCATTATACACCACTTTGAATTCATAGAGGAAAGGCAGGATAAAAAATACAAATCATTAAGCAGGGTGGGTAAGCTTCTTCTTCCAGCAAGTACTTGTAGAATTTCAATCATGTTTTGTGGATACCTCATAAAATACTTATCCAGGGCAAAGTTTGCACATTTGTAAAGCTACAAACCATGAAAATATATATATATACACACACATACACATACACACATACACACACACACACACATAAAAGTCAAAGTCAAATTAAACACACTAAAGCCTTCCCTCAAATTCTTCCAAAATCTTTATTTTTGCCCTTTCTTTCAGCTGTTTCTGGTTAACTTGCAATGGCCATATTTATGGCTCTCTTTATTTGTTACTGGCTATTTATTACTCCTTTTTTCCCCAGTTCAGAATTTTATTAATTTATAAAAGTATAAAATACAAAAATATATAAAGACAAATTTAAAAAATAAAGATAAAACGGGAGGAAAAGAGAAATAGAGAACAGTGTAGGATAGAGGGGGGAAAGGGGGAAAAAAGCATTGACTTCCAATTCCTTTTGGTCAATAGAATAAAGGAATTAACATAAAACTTCAACTTTTTACTTATGTATAATAATATATACTAGCCATTTCTGTAACACCAAGGCTATCTAATCAGCAAAACCCAAAATCAAAGTTTCATTTTCCCCCCACCTCAAGCACAAAGTCCAAAAGTGGTTTCCAAGTAGAAACAAAATTAATTGTGTTCTTTTCCTTAATCATAGCAGTCAATTTAGCCATTTCTGCTAACTCCATCCACTTTTGCAGCCATTTGGTCATTGTGGGAATCAGTGTCCTTCCATTTTTGTGCATAAAGTAATCTTGCTACCATCAACAAATATAACGTCAAAATTCAATTTTCCCCAAAGTTCTTTATCCATTAGGCCTAAAAGAAAAGTCTCTGGTTTTATCTTTATATTCACTTTAAGAATCTTCTGTATTTAGTTGTGAATCCTAGTCCAATATTTCTTGCTTTATCACATGGCCACTATAAATGATACAAAGCTGCTCCTTTACATTTACATTTCTATATTATTCCTTTTTTGTGAAAGAAATAATATTTATAATTCCTACTTTTGTTTTTATGGTCATAGCAATTGCAATTCTTTATTTTATTGCAAACTTTAGGACCAATTTTAAGAAAGGCATAAAGAGTCACTTGCAAGGAAAAACTTTAAATAGAAAGGTTGCCCCTACAATAAAAGTGTAATAATAAATAACAAATTGGATCTGGAGCAAGACAGCAGGACGTTTATAAAAATTATGGAAAAACAGATTGAGAATAGCTAATTTTGGGTGGTTCTTAAAAATGATGGAATGAATTGCATCAGTTTGGGGGAGGGGGGAATGTAAAAGTTGCCTATCTGAAAAATAGTTCTTGCTATTGTAGACTAACTTGGTGTGTACGTAAGATGTTATGGGCAGAAGTTTCTATTAATTAAGTTTTAATAAGCAGTCTTAAAGCAAGCCAGCATGGGTTAAGTGCTGTGCATTGTGCTATAGGGCAGTATCTACTGTATATATGGTAGCCATACCTACACAATTATATCTTTGGTATCATTATGCAGCTCTGCACTGACGTAAACTCATGTGGATAAGCCATTCTCATTTGCAGAAAGGCCTAAAAATCCAAAATTATATTTATACTGATAAAGGAGAAAGTTTGTCGTTCAGGATTTAAATGAGGGGTCCTTGCTGTTCTCTGGACTTGTATTTTTTTTCTTCTTTCTTTAAGATGTTTCATTACCCAAACTAAGTAACATCATCAGCACTGATGACATTACCTAGTTTGGATTATGTCTGTAAGAAAACAACCAAGCCCAGAGAGCACCAAGGACCCCTTATATTTATACTAATTTTTTTTAATTAATTAATCCAGAAACTTGCAGGTTCCTTTTGGATCAGTTTTGGAGTTGACTTTAAAACAAATATACGAAAAGAATTCATTTTAAATTTAGCCATGTTCCAATAATCTCCTCAGAATATACCTTTTTTAAAATTCCCAAGCTGAAGCAGTGCTATTCTCTTTGTGTGAGGAAAACCTGCTTAGCCCAGCAGTCTGACAGCCTACACATGCTAGGCCTTTGGCACTCCCTCCTTCCTTCTCTGTCTGTGTCATGCTGACTCACTCTGCAGTGACATTATAACAAATGATTTGAGAGCATAGTGTCTTGATACAGCATGCCCTTTGGAAAGAAAGTGCCGGTATTCACAGCCAGCAAAGCCTCCCCTTGGTAGCTCTGGCGGATTACAGTACTGCCCTGCCCTAATTAAGAGTTTATTGCCCAACGGTCAGCGAGGTTGTAATATACTCCACTTCCCTGGAAGTTATTTGTTTTAAGCAGCCAATTGAGAAGATTCTCAGCTTCCACTTCATAAATGCTTGGACATAGCTTGATATTAGATCTCAGGGATCTTTCTCAGGGCTCATTCCACATGCTATCCACCCAAACCTGGCCAGGAAATAACTATATTGGCATAAGGTGTACTGTATTCTCCCTATTAATAATTTCTAAATTATCATTGACATCCAATGGACAAGGACCAGCCCATGGTGCCTCTGCTAGCGAAAATGGAGGCATGGCCCTCCCGAGCTCTGTTTTTGCAGGCAGAGGGTTGCAGGAGGCTGTCACAACTGGTAATGGAGTTCAGGAGCCTGTTTTCACTGGCAGAGTGCTTGGGCCGCCACAGGTGTCCCAATATGAGGGGTGTTGAGCAGGCCGTGCCCATCCTGGCCACACCCCCATGCTCTCCCCAAGGTCAAACACAACCCTGATGCGGCCCTCAATGGAATTCCATGCATGGCTGGCTCAGGAATTCTGGGAGTTGAAATCCACAAGTCATAAAAGGGCTATCATTTCCTACCCCTGCTGTAAAAAGGCCATGCTAGGGAAAACAACTAGTAGATTCTAATGGTTTTCTTTGTTCTCCTTCCATAGCCCAGGAACTGTATAGAAGAGAAGAGAAAGAACCGGACAAAATAGCAAAATATAAAGACCTGAAAATAGAAATAGAATAACTGTTTCAAAAGGAAGCAAAGATGATAATAGTGCAGTCCCAAAACAACTGGAGCACCATTTGAATGTCTTTGACATTGACAAAATCGTTACCAGTCAATTGCAAAAGACATCTTTACATGGAACAGTTTACATCCTGCGATGGATGATACATTTAACACCCTCAAACATCTGCCTATCCAGGTCCTTGGGAAGGACCCAGTAAGTTGATAAAAATGCCAAATTCAATTTAACATCTGGCTGACTGTGCGACGAACCATAACAATAATATCCAATAATGAGAGAAAGTTTGGTGGTAAGGTACCAGGACTAGGGTGCAAAATAGGAGACTGTGAATCCTATTTCTTTCCCGGGCATGAAAATCACCTGGGTAACTTTATGCCATTCACTGTCTCTCAGCATAACCCAATTCATAGGGTTGTTGTGAAGGAAATAGATGCAGGAACACTGGGGATATATCTGCCTTGAGTTAGCCAAAAATAAAGGTAGGATGAAAAAAAATAAATAAATGTTTTTTTCTGCTATATCCCCATGATGTCGCCTTCTTTCCATCCTCAACCCTATATGCACTGGAAGCAAAGGTCCTTTTTCTATCAGCAGAGGTCTCATTACCTACTGTGCCTTTAAGCGTTTGCCAAGGGTTTTTTTGCTGGAAATTGGAGGAACTTAGAACTATTTACCAGATTGCATTCATAAGCATCTACCTGTCTTTTTGTTTGATTAATGCCATGGGTCAGAGATGCATTTAACATTTCCTGGATTCTGTGTAATGGATAAAAGCACAGTGCTTACCAAATAAGGTCATAAAAGCTATTCTATCAGCATAAGAATAGATACAATATCACCCTTTTAAAAAATCTTTATTCAGCCTATACCTTCCTCACATTCAGAGTCGGGGGTGATTTCATTTATGCTGATCAAAAATGTACATTGTCTGACTTTGCTAAAAAAAAAAAAAGCTTGTTTTTCAACAGCCATCCACTATATATTTTGAAGACAGAAACAGTCACACAATAATATATTGACTATGAAACATTATTTCATGAAAGACATGTGTCTTTTTAAAAAAGAAACCTATCCTTGAGTTAGCTCTACCTTTTAACCATTTTCTATGTTTTTCTATTTTGTGATCTATTTAAATTCAGTATTGGCTGATGACATTCTAAAGCAAAATGTAGGATTGCAAGGTGCACTGTGCAGATCTTAAAATATTTTTTTTCTAATAGCATTCTTTCAAGGGATGAAAGATGAACCATTCTTTAGCCTAACAATGCTCTCTGTAAGAAAGCTGACAATTCTCACACAAATGACTAGAATGCTTTGAATACCCCGTAGATGTCACAGGAAACTGCAATTATTTTAATACAAAATAAATAGCACTCTCTTATTTTTTTTCAATGTTGAATTTATCCTGCTGTGTAGATTTCATTTTATAACACATTTTCATCAACGTGTCTGTGTACTTGGCCCTTTTCTGAAATGCAGCCCTAATGATGGTTAGATTTGACAGGGTTGCATGATGAAATGGTTTATTGATGTGACTCTCCTTGTGATGGGAGATGAATGGAATTTCACACAACATACTAATGATCACAGTATTTATTCAGAATGCATGAGAGCATTGGCTGCACTGCTAAATCAGATATCACAGGCTCAGTCATCAAACGGTATTGCACTCTACCGAGGCTATGAAAACATATACAAGCTGGAAAGATCATAGTTAATACTGAAAAATTCTAATTAAAAGTATTATAATTAATAGTTGCTTTGTTTATTTCCACTTCATTGACATGAGGAAATATGTGCATTATACTGTGGGTGAAATTTACAGATTTAAAAAAGAAATTAAATGAGAACCTATTGTAATTGCCAGACAAAACATATCTGCATATTCTTTTCACTTTATCATATGCATTTTTGAACACTCTTTTCTATAGAAGCTATAGAATAATAATCATTATTATTATGTCTTCTAGCCAACTATCTTTAACTGTGGTGCAGTGGTTAGAATGCAGCCCTGTAGACTACTTCTGCTGACTGCTGGTTGCCTGCCATTTGGCAGATCAAATCTCAGCAGGCTCAAGGTTGACTCAGTTTTCTATCCTTCTGAGGTTGGTAAAATGAGGGCCCAGATTCTTGGGAGGGGGGGAGGGGGGGGCAATATGATAAACATGTAAACCGCTTAGAGAGAGCTGTAAAAGCACTGTGAAGCTGTATATAAGTCTATGTGCTATTGCTATTACAAGCCTGGATGTTTATTGGATCAATTATTCTAATAAATAAGGCTTGCCTCACCACCTTGCCTCTTGGATGGTGAGATCTGAATGACACTCTTTTTGCAGTTCTTTCATCGCTTCCATAATTTATAAACCCTTTTTTACCCTCTAAACATATCAATTTATACAGAGGGTGTGATGGATGAGGAGACCACACACGGAATAATGTTAAACTGATATGAATATAAGTATTATACAAACATATGACATATGGAAGCAGTTAGGTATGCACAGATTCTTTGCACAAGACCACATATGAGCGTCCTTGAAATTATCTTTCTTGTTCTAGAAAGTTGGTGGTGACAAGAGAGAACAGATGAAACAAAATACCAGGAAAAGTTTTCACACTAGAAATTTGAAGCAGCTTTGCATGAGTTTATGAGATAAATCCTGGTCTGAAATGTCAAGATTAACTTGTTTTTCTTTTTTTCTTTCTTTCATTTTTCCATCTTAAGAAAATATATATTTATTTATAGTAGTGAGATGCTGATCAATAAAGCCTCCTACTGAATGTCTGGCTATAATCCATATTTTAGAAAAAAAGAGCTTTGTTCCAAAATGTTGACATCAAAATGTCGAAAGTAGTTTGTAGTGAATTTCCTGCAGGTGAACAAAGTATAGCATTGTAGCAATAGTTTCTGTTGGCTTTTGGCTAATACTTGCAGAATTTTCTTTTGAACCAGCTGCAGAAGATGACAAATTCACGGTGCCCAAAAACCAACCTGTATTTCAAACATGCATAAAGACAAAGTGCTTCAGATCTGAAACCCATATACAACAGTATGCATGCTTTCCTTCTATTGGCTGCTGCATGAACTGATATCAGACAAACTCCCAATCCATGGTCCTCCCCCTGCATAAGTCCCATTGGATGCTGACTGGACCTTCCCGATATCTCAATTCTCTTTCAAGAAAAGAAGTGCAATTGACTTCCATACCATCAAATGAGAAATAATGTTGCTTTAAGACTATTGTTATATCCCTAATAACTGTTTAATGTCTTGGATTGTTAAAACTTTTACTGTAAGTTTTGCTGTACAGCAATGTTACAGTTGTATTATTTTGATATTCCATCCAGGACAACTCTGAGGGAAAAGTGCAGGAATAATAACTTTAATCATTATTTACTTATTTTGTTCATTCATTCCCCACATTTATATAACCATATATAGTGGCTCTAGGTGACCATAAAACAAAAATCAGAATATTCCACAACAAGAACTACAGTATTTTAACAAAGACTAGAAAAGAGTATCTTGGTGTTTCAAAAACTAAACTATGGAGTGTAACGGATTTACCCAGCCTTCTTTGAGGTTATCAGTATATGAAATAAAAATGGTGGCACTATTAACCTTTCTTTTTTTTTTGAGGGAGGGGGGACCAGCCCTCCTTGATTTGCACAAAGCATATATTGAAGAAAAACATTACAGCATTTTGATTGCCTTATCTATATATATTCCTGGCCCTTTACCCAGAAGACAAATGGGTCAAATACATAAAGAAGGAATAAAGAAACCTGAAAGAGGTTGGTCATGAAGCCCCTTTGCTCACTAACTGAGTAGAGAACAAAAATTCACATAAGCCATTAGTATTCGATAGTAAACAAGTTAAGGCAACTGCATGCAGTGCAAAATTACTGCCATCAGGACATGGAAAAATGTCAAAGTGTTCATGAGTGATGCCAAGCCTTCTGACAAAACATGTCAACTACTCTTGAATCATTGTCGGTGGTTTATTGCAAATCCGAAGACAGAATATCAGTTGCCCATATTCTTGTCTTCTCCATCAGTCACTTCCCCTCTTGCTTTATCAACACCGCTCTCTCTTAAATGACTACCTGTCCTATATTTGAAATGTTCTCTAATGTCACAGAAGCTCTGTGGTTTCTTTCCCGTCTGTCTCCAAAATCATAAGCTTTGCACCAATGCCACCTTCACCTGAAACAACCTGTGGTACACACCATAGCCTTCACTGCTGTTTTTCTTTCCCATTCCTTTCTTCCTGATACTATTCTTTTCAACCAATCTGTGCAGTCTAAATATAGATAAATACTTCTTTAAGAGAAAAAGGCATACATTTCGTACCACAGCACTCGGCCATGCATGTTGATGAAAAACGTCTCAAAGCCTACAGGTTGTTAAAACTTCAAAGTTTAAGTTCCTAAGCTAATTATCATTGTTGTTCATTATTATACAAATAATTGCATTTTTTAAAAATTTCTTCCTTCAAAAAGAGCTCAAAAATGTCCCTCCTCCATCAAAAAGAACCAAATATAATGTAAACTCTCTTCAATCAAGGCAGTACCGTTAGTTCATGAGATAAAGCCTTTTTGTACTGTTGAGCTAAAGTGCTATTCATCATACTTAAGCCAGCTGAAAATTATGTCAGGATAAAATTGGTTGTCCTGATTGCAGACCCCCATCCCTATATAGGGATTTCAAGTCAATGAAAGAAGACTAGAATTCAAAGCACTAAAATTTTATTTCATGCTACCTGTACACAAGAATCTGATTTACTAACAGTCAAGCCAAATTGATGCTAGATAAGGATCTACAGCATTCAAAGGGGCTAGATTTAAATCTCTTGTAGGAATGACTCCAAACTGATGGTGCGTTTGACCCCACTCTCGGGCTCTGCCAGGTCATCTACAGATGATTTTGTAATAAGGAAGAAAACACAACTTGAACACTAATATAGCTAAGGATAATTTAAAGCTGTCTTGCTCATTGGCTGGGCAAGTTGAGGGTGTGGGGTTGCTCCTGAAGATTTCTAAAAGCTTCAGGGAGTGCAAAATACAACATGCTTACTTAAGGGATAGTTTTCTGGCTAATATAGAACATTGCTGCCACAAGAGTTGCATCATTTTTCAATGTTTCCTAGTGTAATTCTAGATACTGGTAAATTAACCAATATAGCCCTATGTTTCTCTGATTGTAGGTATCTATGAAGTTACCTATCTCAGATAGATTCTGCCTCTCCAATCAGAACCAGCTTGCCAAAACCCTTTGCCTGTCAAGTTGGCATGCTCTACAGGAGCAGCTCATCTTTCAAACAGCTTGACCTCTGAAACAAGAGTAACCCCCAGTCTAGGATGTTTTGAAGCTTTGAAGTGTCTGGCTGTTTTAGAAGGTCTTTGGAGTTCCATTGCTTTTTAGCTCAGATATATAACAGAATAACAGATTGGAAGACCCCCTGCTCAAGCAGGATACCCTATAACATTTCTGACAGATGGCAGTCCAGCCTCTTCTTGAAAGTTTTCAGTGGTGAAGCTCCCACAACTTCTGAAAGCAAGCTGTTCCATTGGTCAATTGTTGTCACTATCAGAAAATTTCTCCTTATTTCTAGATTGAATCTCTCCTTGATCAATTTCCATCCATTATTCCTTGTTTGGTCTTCAAGTGCTTTGGAAAATCAGTTGATCCCCTCCTCTCTGTGGCAGCCCCTCAAATATTGGAATATTGCTATCATGTCTCTCCTAGTCCTTCTCTTCACTAGACTAGCCATGCCCAGTCCCTGCAACCCAGTCCCCTAATCATCTTTGTTGCTCTTCTCTGCACTCTTTCTAGAGTCTCAGTTATATGTTGCTTAGAGCCATTCAGACTGAAGCTATGCTGTATGTAAACCCTACAAATAAATAGACATCCTGGGACATGCAGAAAAAGAATGTTCTGAGAATATGTTTGCACTATGATTAAAGGCAAATGGGGAAAACCCCTTCAAAGACATATCAGGAGGGAGGTATTTCCAATGCTGACTCTAATCTTCCTTCCCAGAAACCAGTATGCGTTATATACTCCCAGATGATGTGATCTTGCTGGAACTCTAGAAAGAGTTTCTTGGCCCACAAATGCCAATAGAGTAAAAGTCTCTATGTCAGAAAGGGGAAAAGGCCTGGTTTCAAATTGTTGCGCTTTAATAGACGCTTATGACCATGGCCATATCTGGCATGGCTACCATTTTGGATTTGTGGAAAGATGATCCAATTTTGTCTTTGGAAGCTTTAGTTTTTTTCTCTCTCTCCCAGTTTTGCCAAGGAGTTGAAAGACAGGTTTCCTGGAATCCTTGGGAGCAGTGAGAAGATGAGGCAAGTTGACTCTTGCCCTTCCCTTTACCTAACGTAATAAGAAATTAAGCTTTGCCTTCCCTTTGCTGGATGGAATTGGAAATCCTTTGCTTAAGTTAAAAGGATAGTTTGCAAACTCATTATTTTGACCTGGTCTTGGAATTGTCCTTGTGTATTTCCTTTTGCAATTGAAGAATTTAGAAACTTTGAAAAACCAATGCCCAAATAAATGGCCCTATGGCGAATTCTAAAATTAGGAAGGAGCAGACAATGTTTTATTAGCGCCAAGCCTTTTCCCACAGCCTCTCTAATCCAGTTCCCACCCTCACTTTTCCAAATAAGGTTTACAGAAAAGGTGCGGTTTCAGGATGACTCATGGGTGGATTCCTGCCAAATAACAGAATGTAAAACAACAGCTTTCTGCTTCCTCCTAGTAAAATGAGATTGTTCAAATCTCCAAAGCATGTGTTATCTGTTCACAAACTGTACTCCTTTGTTATCACATCCTTCCTTTGAAGAACAAGGGTTGGTGTAAATGGCTTGCCCCGTTTTATCACCATAATAGTTAGGCTGGAACGTCAGTCATCAAGCATCATCTCTGAAGGGATCTGAACTCTGATTTACCTTTGAAACAAGCTTATAGCAATTAGCTTTCATAAACTTTGGGTCCTTAGAAAGTATTTTTGCAGGAGTGAAAGGTGAGATAACAACTTTAAGTCAAATCATGACTATAAGGTATGTCTCTGTTATTCCCAGGTGCCATACCTATCATTCTTTTTCTGTTTTGTATCCTGAAAAATATGAATGCATCTGAATACAACTGGAGGTTTTACTGATACCAATTATAGAGCATAGTCTATATGAGATATCATTTTGTAATACTGACAAAGTCAAATTTCATCAGGATATCTCAAGAAAAACACAACACTGCCTAATAAAATTCAGAAATAGCACTGTACTTTAGATTTGTGCTCTTTACTAAAGAGCACACTTTGACTGTTTTACCTTCTGTGAGAAATGGTAGGTGATCATTCTCTACATCATAGTCTGATGTTACCATCCCAGCCTACTCTTTCAACTCTTTCACAGTCTTTGCTGTGCAGCCACATTTTGCTGAATATGATGCATTACATTGTGACTCACTTCTAAGGGAACTTTAAAAACTACCTAATGTTTTTCACTGAGTAAATATTTCCCTTGTCAAATTTATTTTTATTTTTCCTGCTGTATAATGCAGAATGTCTATTAAGGATGTCCTGGCCTGTGCACAGAAATGGTCTTGGCTATATTTTAGCAATAGCTATGCATTATTGAAATAAGCTGTGGGTTTGAATGCGAGATGTGAATTATGAGTGGAATGAAGATATGAAAAGCCCTAGCCATGAAGGTCTTGCAAAATATATTTAGATATTCTGATGCATTGTTAGCCTTCCCAGGTAAACCAGACAGGAAATAGGACTAGATGAACATATTCTGCTTTATTGTAAGGCTACATCACAGAATTTTGCAACTCTGAAGGCACAAACTTCCCACTGCCACATTTAACTATTTCTTCCATTAGGGTGGGTCCTTCTTAGGTTTATTTCACTTGACTGTTAAGCCACTGGAAGCTCCTGCCTGTCCTATCTGATTGCTTCTTAGGCAGCTTCTTCTCCTCTTTCCCAAAGGCCATTGACACATTCTATGAGTCTATATACCTTCAAATGTCAGAATAGTGGAAGCAACAGCATTCCATCTGATACCCCATGGAAGTAAAACTTGGGCTTCAAAGACGCAGGAGAGAAACAGTTTTGGTGCTTTTGCAATTTGATATTGTGGGATACTCCTGAGAATACCATGGACAGGAAAAGGAAACAATGGATTATTGATCAACCTAGAAATCTCACTTGAGGCAAAAAATGACCACACTTATTATGCAATAAACTTATTTGGACAAGACTCTAATGCTGGGAAAGGGAGGAGGAGGAGGAGAAGAAGAAGAAGAGGAAGAGGAAGAAGAAGAAGACAACTAGCAGTAAGGTGGATGATTCGGTTATAGTGGTAATTGGTATAAGGTTGGAAAATTTGAAGGGCTAATTTAGGGACAGATTGTAGTGGAGAAAATCCATCTATATGATTGCTAAGAGTCAGCAACAACTTGACGGCACATAATCAAACATACAAACAATGGAAATTGGAAGAGGTGGTTGTTACTTCTCTTCTCAAATCTCCCAAGATTCTTTTCTTCATACACCTTCCAAACCTGTATTTTTAAGTTCTCCTATTCTACCTGTTCCTGATTTGTGCCGGACAGATATTGTTGAACTAAAAAAATGCAGTGGCCATTGATTGCAAGGATCCCCCTTGATTATAATCCAAGACAGCTGGAGCAATCTAGCTTGAAAGAATGATATTGTGTAAAAACCAGCAATTACCACTATGTTCTTTTTGATATTAGCATGTATAGCTGTTAGTAAATGAAGAAAACAAACAGCAAACCCCTATTCTCTACATCACGGGTGTTAAACCCGTGGTGTTACATTGCTGTCATGTGCTGTCCATTCGCAGAGCTGGGGTGGGTGTGGCCTGCATGTGACACATCCAGCCTGTGGTCCACCAGTTTGACATTTCTACTCTACATATAAGAACTTTGGCGCAGTAGTTAGAAGGCAGTATTATAGGATAACTCTGCTCTGACTGCCAGGAGTTTGATCCTGACCGGCTCAAGGTTGATTCATCCTTCCATCCTTCCAAGGTCAGTAAAGTGAGGAACCAGATTGTTGGGAGCAATAGGCTGACTATGTAAAGCACTTAGAGAAGGCTGTAAAGCGGTATAAATGTCTAAGTGTTATTGTTATATCCTCTGCCCATCATCAACTCAGTTCTGATGAACAGGTCAAAGTTGTTTTGCATCCAAAGGTCTTTTCTATGTTCTCTCTTTTATAGCAGGTGAAGCAGAGTCAGTAAATTCCACAGAGATAGCCAATTGGAGGTGTTGCAGCAACACCAAAGACTTTCACAGTACCTGAAATCTAATCTACTGGGGGTGTCTTGGCCTTAATAAATGTGTTTATCATTAGACTGCTGGAGATTTTTATTTCAAAATAACTAAATAGCCAAGAGTTTGAAGAAATCACAGTCTTCATCTCCATATGTCTTCCATGAAATTTAAATGTCAAAATCTCAGTCAACTTTTTTTCCAGCCACTTTAAAAGGAGCTGTTACCGAAAGGCCTGGGCATCAATTTAAATATCTTGACAACTTTGCAAGTGCAACCTAATATGGCCAGTAAAATGGATGGCCCATCTTGTGGCATGCCATTATGCATTTTGCACAAGACATTGTGATATCTCATACTTCCCGGTTTCTGTCTGGGATTGGGGTGGTGTGAGAGAGCAAAGTTGAGCTCACTGTCTGCTCTTTTCAAAAGTAGCTGCAGTCATGCAGATAACTCACCCCCTCCTTCTCTGAGGCATTCATCCATTCCCCAAGAACTTGTAGACAGTTAGCACCCATCCCTCTCCTAGAAGAATGAAATAGTATAGGAAATATTAAAAAGGCAGAATATTCTACCTCCCTGGGTGAGAAAAGGAGAGACGTGCTCTTGGAAAGCAGCCCCCACCTATGTTAATAGCTCCAGAAAGACGGGGCCATTCCATCTACAAGACAAAAGGCCTTCAGCTCCAGAGTAATAGGATTAGCCCTCACTCAAGATCCAAACTAGGACAAATGTTAAATATGCATGATGCTACATTTACATGAGTTACATCATATGCAAAGAGGAGTCTGATGTCAGATTCCATTAATGGTTTCAGCGGCTGGTGGGAAGATTGGGTCCCCATCAGTGGCTGAAGTGTTGGACAGCGCCGGCTATTAAAAAGCTGGCGTTGGCCACATTTGTTTACTTTCTGATTCCAGTTTGTAAACAAAGAGTTTCTCACACTCCAGAGTCCTCCTCCTTCCTCATCCACGCCCATTTAACACTGGTGACGAAGGTGGGATTCTGAGGAAAACAAAGGACTTCGTGGGGCACCGTGGCCATTTTCCAGCTGAGTCGTGAATTCAGACCGACAGCAAAACAACATGGCCCACCGACCCCTATCAATCCCATTCAAGCCAACCAAAGAGAAGTGGTTCTTGTACATGAGAAGATTCAACCTAAATCGGGAAGTGAACGGGATGCAGGCAGCATCCAACAAAGAAGAAGAAGGCTTACTTCTTGACCTATTGCGATTCTGAACTCTATAAACTAACTGAAGCCCTCGTTGCAGATGAGCTGGTGAATGTCTCCTGGGATGAACTGCAACGAGCATTGAAGGGGCATTTCGACCCTATCCCATCGTACCTGGCAAACCGGAACAACTTCTACATCTGGAGCCAAAAGGAGGGGGAAAGCATAAGTCATTTTGTGGCCCTGTTGAGGAAACTATCAAAGAACTGCAAATTCTCAAATGCTGAAGAAATGATCCAGGATCAGCTAGTCCTCGGCCTAAAGGATTTAACCCTGCAGAAGAGACTATTCGCAAGGGAGCATGTCTTGTTCAAGGAGGCTCTAGAAGAAGTGAAAGCCACGGAAGCCTCCGACTGTTCTGCAGCTCGAGTCAAGGGCAGCAGCAAAGTCCATGCCACCCGTGAGGGGGACACCGTATAGTCCATCCTGCTCCAAAAGCAGCAACAGTGAGAAGGAAGTTGTCCACCAGGTAAAACTCAGAAAACCTGGAACTGCCAAGGGAACCAAGCCTTGTGGAGGCTGCAGAGGGAACCATCCCTGGTCCACCTACCGTTTTAAGGAGATACAATCTGCAGAAGGTGCGAGAGGAAAGGACACATCGCGGAAGCCTACAGAGCCAGCCAACCAATGGACAAACTGAGCCGCAGAGCATATTCCCCAACCAGGCAATACAAGGGTCAGAAGACATTTGGTGTGAAATTAAAAAAACAAGATGGCAGCCAGGAAGAAGAAATCCACCATACAATCGGGGGCTACATACACACCCGCGTGGGACACACAGACACTGTTGAATCCAACAAATTCCTCACCAAAGTGAGGATTGATGAAACCCTAAGGTCGATGGAAATGGACTCCAGGTCTTATATATCAATGATCTCCTGGGTGGCTTTCCAGAAGATCAACCTCCACATCCACTGAAGCCAGCTCCAGCCACAACAGATAATACTAAAGGACTACCAAGGCTACATAATACCGGTCCTGGGGAAGAAAATCTGCCACATGGAATACGGAGATTTCCAGGGACCCCTATCACTGACCAATGTGGACTGATAGCTTCCCAGCCTCCTAGGGAGAGAATGGTTTGCGCCGCTGCAAATTAGCCTCACTGGCATCCACGTGACAGCGATGACCAGAGCAAGTGGCGGAAATGACCTAAAAGTTTTGGAGAGGGAATTCTTGGACTTTTTCAGCAGCGAACTGGGCAAGTATAAGGGGACCCCAATCAGTTTTAACCTAGACCCCAACATAGCCCCTGTCTGACTGAAGTCCCGGAGAGTCCCTTTTGCTCTGCGGCCCAAGGTTGAAGATCAATTAAACAAGCTGGTAGCTCAAGGGATCCTTGAGCCAGTAGACTATGTGAGGTGGGAGACCTCTATAGTTACCCCTGTAAAGCCCGATGGGTCAGTCAAAATCTGTAACTACAAGAGTACCCTGAATCTTGTGCTACAACAGTATGCATATCCGGTACCGGTAGTCCAGCACCTACTATATTCGTTGGGCTGGGGCAAGATTTTTGCTAAGTTGAACCTAGCACAGGTGTATCAACAATTGCCTGTGGACTCAGCCACGGCCAAAGCCCAAACGATCGTAACCCACAAGGGCAAATTCAAGTGCAACCAGCTGCAATTTGGAGTTAGCGTAGCCCCCGGCCTGTTCCAAAGCGTAATGGAAAGGCTACTACAAGATCTGCTGGGAGTAGTTCCTTATTTTGATGATGTAATAATCTCGGCTGAAGACAAGCCCCAACTAATGGAAAG